>NC_056725.1:1265882221-1266164721 GCF_019279795.1 Protopterus annectens | reverse complement strand
GATAGCATCCAATTCAGTGCTGTCGGAAGTTATAACATGTAGCAATGAAGAATTTCTGCTGTATAAACACAACCAGCAATTGCAGTATACTTCATTTTTCAAAGCATTTTTCCTACAGTATATCCCTGCTGTTCCGTACTTGTTGTTTCATTCACTTAATTGTTTATCCGCTTCCCTACTACACTGGCAGCGATCAGTTCCTTCGTTATTTCTTTGAAGCCTAGATAGCTAGTTGCACAAAAATTATCATGTCAACCAGTCACTGTTATATTTTAAAATATTTAATATGCCCTCTCAAATGTTATTCATAACACAATCTTTGCACTCAGAAAAGATGACAAGCACATTCAGCATTTTAATATGTTATCTTATTTCTTTACATTAGAAAGCCTGCACATAGGTAACAACTTGATTCAGTCACAGTGTCTGTTACAATTTAAAACATTCAGTATACACATTCAAACATTACTTCTACCATAATCTTTGCACTCATCAGAGATGACATGAATATTAAACCTAATGTCAGCTTATCTTCACTCTTTATGTTAGAAAGGATTCTACTCCTTCTAATGAATGTCATTATATGTATAATGATAATTTATTCAAAACATTATAGTGTACATTTAATTTATCCCTCTCTTTATTACTTGTCAACATATTGCAATATAATTTTTTGTGAATAGTTGTATTATACATTCTTTAAGGAGAGGCAATTTTCCTAAATTTTGTCTATCACATATTCAGACCAGATGAGTATTTTTATCATATCCACATTTCATAATATTGCCAGGCCATACTTTACATGCGTTATTTAAATTTCTCTCAAGTATTTTTCTTGGATAGAATATAAGCACTTGGTACAATTGACCCAGATTAAATGATCTACAGAGAAAAATTGAGAATCTACTTCATTTTTAAGACCACATTTATTTTTTACTAAACAAATAACAAAAACACCAAACATTAGATACCAAATAAATAAATAAATAAATAAATAAACAAATAAATAAATAAATAAAATAAACAGTTAATGAACAGGTGCTATCAAATCATGTTCTTTAAATGCAACATTCTAATCAGATAATCTCTTTCTAACTTAGCTATATCTCCACACCTCCAAAATTTATATGAATCTTGAAGGATATATTCTGGCATTTAGAAGTATTTGTGCAGACATTCACAGGCAAATACTTAGCAATCTTCTGGATTTAGTAGTTCATCTATTTAAGCAACATATTTATAATATGCATAACTAGTCTGTTCAAAAATGAAGCACAGGAAAACGTATGTATCTCCACTATAACTTGTCTCAAAATCCCATATAGTGTCATACTCTTTGGCAAGCTTTCCCCATTGACAGTAAGGAAATCAACCCTTACTGTAGCAACTATTAGGAAAATCACTAGCTTTGGCCAAGAGGTAGCCAGGTTGTCAAGTATGAATTGATCACTAACTTTGGCAATATGTTCACAGTATTATTCTAATCTCCAATCTTACCAAAGCCCATATCAAGCCTTCACCATGCTCCAGTCCATTTCTGAGCCTTTTTGCATAACCTGCTGCAGATCATTGTTTTTTTCTCCAATAAGAAAACCCTCCATCCTATTCATACAGTCACTGCACCCACCCAAGAGTGTAATTTTTTGATATTTAAAAAGAATCTTCATAGTAGTCTGAGCCTGTCTCCAGAAATCACAAGTGCTAAAACTCAGTCTACCTCCAACCCTGTCTTGCAGGAAGTCGGGCAAAACTAACAAGTATCACATTGCTGTCACCCCACAGGTCTGCAACTGGTAGAACAGTTTTAATTGAGCAACCTTAAAATAGCTCTCGGGCTCAATGAGTCACAGTCCCACTACTTTTTTCTCAAGAGTAACTTGTCTGAAGAGATCATACATTTCTTACCAGACCAGATGAAGTCCTCTACTAAATTCACAATATTTCTAATAAAATGCTTAGGAGAAATAAATGGAAATGATCTGTGCATTTATAGAAGTAGCAGTAAGACAAAGACATTTAATGCATGAACTATTTGATCCCACTGTAATGAGATCATCTTCCATGAGTTAACCTACTCCCTGATTTTGCCCAGCAGATTTCCATACATTTTCTCATCTGATATTGACAGTGTCTGAGCAGACCAGATCCTCATATACTTAATATGTTGAGATGCCCACAGGAAGAAATACTGATGAGGCTACATGCCACTGGGAGAAAAATTGATGACTACTACCATTGTTTTGTTCTGATCAATCTTATTTATTTTATTTAATATTTGTTTACCAGGAAAGTCTGACTGGGACAGAGCTCATTTTCAGAAAGGCCCAGAAAGAAATGCTCCAGATGCATGTCTTTGGAATTATACTTTGGAGTCATGTACCTTGAAAACACATGTCAGTGCTATAGGAGTGCAAATAAATTTGGCAAATCATTTTCAGAATTTTTAAATAGATAAGAACATCATCTACATGTTGCACAATCTTAACTGGGTTTTGATTTTGACCTTGAATACCTCAAATGTTAAATTATGTATGGGAACAGCCAGCAGTTCCAAATATATGGCAAATAGCAAAGGGAATTATGGACACCCTCACCTAGTGCACTTGGAAAGAAAAGAGGGATTTAGAAGGCCAAACTACATTTTCACCTTGGACTCACAGCCTAGGTAATGCATCCATGAGGCCAACTGGAATACCAAAGCTCAAAAGAACCAGCCTGAGATAGGGCCACTCCACCCAGTCAAAGGCTTTTTCAGCTTCAAAACTGACCAGGGTAAGCCACATCCTTTCCTCTCTGCTTTGTGCATGACAACAACCATCCTCAAAATAGTTTTAAATGTTTTCCATCCTCAAATCTACATGGATCTAAGGGAAATAATTCTGGAGCATCATTTCCAAATCTTTGAGCCTGCATGGGCATAAAAGCCTTATAATTATGGTTTAGTATTGAAATTGGCCTGTAGCAGAATGCAAAAGGGGATTCTTTCATTCCTTTGGTAATCACTACCGTGCCTGCTTCATTCCATGATCAGGGTGGGGTTCCAGACCTTAAGACCTGGTTGAACACCCTACAATATATTCAGCAAAAGCTTCCCATGTCTGTAAGTTAGATATTCAGTGAAAAGTCATCCAGGCCTAGGGATTTTTAACGGGCTAGCACCATTACAACTTCCTTTATGTTTTCCAGAGTAACCAAAGATGATAAACATGCAGATTGCTTTACATTTTACCTGACTAGATGAATTAGATCAAGAAACTCCTACCCATTAAGATGCTGTAATGCTCTTCATTTTCCAGCCAAGTATAGCTTTACCTAACTGTTTTGAAGGACCCCTTGTACTTCTCTCAGGGATCGCTTATTAAAGGTCTAACACCATATTCATCAGTGCTGTTACCATGTCCTTCAACCTCTACTGTCTAAGCATCACCCGTGGAAATTTCTGATAACTTGGTGAATTTTTAAAGAGCAAATCCTTAAGGACTTTTCCTAATAATTAAATTTTCTTATCTAAGTTTGATTCAATATCTTACTTTGAAATCTTTGTCTCTGCTTTCTCTTTAGAGGATCCATTGAATCCCCAGACTGACATATTAAAGTCTTTATACATGATTCTCTAACCAGTACCCCACACCAGTCATGAAATGAGTCCTGCCTTAGCAATACACTGTGACTTTTCAATGTTTTTCTATTGGGGTTTCAGTCTATCCTTGTAGCCCAGTTTTTACCAGTGCATTGTTGTGAATGTATTCACTTAGGATGTACCAGAAATTAGTCTATGGCAATCAGCTTAATATCTTGGTAAACAATCTTAAGGAAATGGAAAAATTTAGTCCAAGAGTCCCCCCATTTTTGTAATCCCAAATGCATGCACATACCGAGCCACCTATTTAGTAATCCTTGGTAAAGAGAACTGTCTTGAACTGCCCTGTAGGTCTGAGAGTTTAGAGACACAGTTCTGGTCTTCAAGATAAAATGTAACATACACTTGAGAATATAGAAAGTTAAACATGGTATTCATCAATTTTCTTTGTGTGAAGCCTGGAAGAAATCTGTACTAAAAAGTATACTTAACCCCTAGACAAAACTCTTTAAGCCCTACCTGTGGTATTCATTAGTGTTTCTTAAAGAAAGTTTGGCGCCATCAAAACCACATCTCTTAATCTTGGAATGTGAAAAGAAGCTGAACTAGCCTTGAGATACGGCCACGTCCCCCAGTCAAAGGCCTTTTCAACATCAAAACACATCAGAGAAGCCATATCCTTATCCTCTCTATTTTGTGTATGACCACAGCAATCATCAAAGTAGTATTAAATGTCTCCATCTCAAATATTCTCCTTTTGTTGTTTAGTTCCCTCACTAACTATATGGTTTATTTGTAAGGCCACTATATCAGTACATAATTTCCTAATGCATGTCAGAATTCTACTCCTTTTTCTGAGTTATTTAAGCTGTTAGTATTCCAGGACAGTATTGTCATAAAAGAGTTGAATCCATAACACTTGTTGCATTTCTTATCTGCTGCCCTTCCTAAAACTGCCTGGGTTAAACTAATCCAGGCCATCCCAGGTCACTACCTGTCCTATGCCCAAAACCTTTTAATAGTATAGGTTCATAGGTTCATAGGTGGGTACTAGGCTATCTGCCCGTAGGCATTTATAAGCCTAGCCAGAATGTGTTGGCTTTCGCTGTCTTCTTAGATTAGTTCCCTGTGCCTCTGTCCAGAAAAGCCATGAAGTGATCCCCGAGGTAAACTTTCTGTTTCCCATACACTCGTCAAGGTTTCTTTTGAAGAGTGTTAGCGAGGAGCTCTGCCTAATGTAGATTGGGATCTTGTTCCAAAGCATGGGAAGTCTCTGGGACAGGAATCTACCCCTCCAGCATGTCCTATTTATTGTCGTGGTAAGGTTTAGATCCCTAGAGTGTGTGGCTCGAGGGGGTAAGGTTTTCTTTAGGTGGAGCATGTCCATCAATTCTGGGTTGGACATGGCCTTGTATGTCAGGCAGAGATCACCTCTGAGTAGGCGGTATGCAACTGAGTACAACTGGAGTTTCTTCAGTCGAGCTGCATAGGGCATCTGTTTGAGGCCATTGATCCTCTTGGTGAGGTACTTCTGTGGTACTTACAGCTGTTGCAGGTGTCTTGTAAGGTACATCCCAAATGGGGCATTGTACTTTAAGATGGGTCTGATGAGTGATGAGTAGAGGGGCACAATGACCTCTTTTGATCTGGATGCAAACCCTTTTGTGATTAGGTGGGCCACATAGAAGGATTTTCTAACCACTTTGGCAATGTGATTATCAAAGGTGAGATTACTATCTACTTGGGTCCCCAGATCCCTTATTATGTCTTCCATATTTAGGGGACTGCCACCTATGTGGTAGTTTGAGGGTACTTTGTTTTTTCCAAAGGTGATGACTATGCACTTTTTGGCATTTAGCTTGAGGCCATGATTTTGACACCAGGTATCTGTCTCAGTGAGACCCTTTTGGAGGATGTCTGTGTCAGGCGGAAAGTCAATTATAGCCCCTAGTTTACAGTCGTCTCCGAACTTGGTCAGCCTGTGCTTGCCTGTACCTCTGAGAAGTATATGCTGAACAGGAGGGGTCCTGGGACCAAGCCCTGGGGAACACCACTTGTAACCAGTTTAGAGACGGAGCTAGCTCCCGCAACTGTCACCATGTGGGTTCTGTCAGTGAGCCAGTTGGCAACCCATCTTGTGATGTAGGGGTTTATGTTCAGGCTGGTGAGCTTGTCTATAATACCAGAATGGGGAATGGTGTCGAAGGCCTTAGCAAGGTCTAGGTAGGCTGTGTGTACCACCTTTCCCTCGTCTATAACCTTGGTAACTGCCTCAAAGAAGTCCACCAGGTTTAGAAGGCATGATATGCCCTTATCAAAGCCAAACTGGGTAGGGTCCAGTGTTTGGAGGTTCCCAATGTCTCTGTTAATGAGTTCCATGATGATGCACTCCATAGCCTTGCAGACCAAGCTAATCGGGCTTATAGAGCGATAGTTCCCAGGGTCTGTTGTGGCTCCACCTTTGTGGAGCGGGATAACCATTGCTGTGCGCCACTCTATGGGTATGTAGCCCGTGGAGAGGCTGAGGTTGAACTGTGTGTTTAGGTGAGGGGTTAGTTCATTTTTGAGCTCAAGTAGGATGCAACCTGGGACACTGTCCGGTCCCACTGATGCTGAGTTTTTGGCTTTGGAGAGGGCTGTTTTAATCTGAGTGTCTGTTATTTCAGGGACTCTACATTCTTCTGGTATGGTTATGGGTCCTTTTGGGGGTGAGATGGGGATGAAGTTTGCACTGAACCTGTCTGCCAGGATGTTGGTGATATTGGTCGGTTCAGTATATTTTGTGCCATTCTTCACTAACTCCGAGCAGATCTGAGCATTGCCACTTAGATTCTTGACATAGTTAAAAAAATGCCTTGTGGTTATCTTTGGATTCCTTGGCAATTTTTCTTTCAAAGCTCGCCTTGGATGATTTTATGAGGGAATTGTAGTTTCTTGCTGATACTGATCAGGGATGTCTTCCCTTCTTGGGATTTTACTCTTTTCTGTACTAGTTTCTTCCTTCTATTGTATAGCTTGTTTATGGCAGGAGTCCACCATACTGGTTTCCTTTTCTTGGAGGAGTGAGTCTTGGCTTTGCTTGGGATGGCACGATCCATGCATTGTTGTAGCTGCCTGTAGAATGCATTAGTAAATTATTTTGCAGCTTGGACAGTGTTATCCTTCAGCATGGGGGCTTTGAAACTTTCGACCTCGGTCTTAAGTAACGTGAAGTTTGCTTTTGAAAAGTTTTTCATGGTGGCTTTCTTGTCCGGGGGAGGGGGCGGAATATGGATATCCAAAGTGATTTGTTTATGGTCACATCTAACCAGCGAGGGGTTGACCTCTGGTGTGGAACACTGGTCGCCCATGTTGGTGATGACCAGGTCCAATATGTTGTCACTTCTGGTGGGAGTGTTGACCAGTTGAACCAGGGTGTTTGAGTTTATAAATTCTTGGAAAAGTTGGGCAAAGGAGTTAGTACTTGAGTAGTTCTCCCAGTTAATGTTTAGGTAATTGAAATCACCCAATATTAGGGTGTTTGGTAGGACCTTTATGTTTCCCAGTGTTTCCAGAAATGTGGAATGGGGGTCCTGGGAGATGGTGGGTGATCTATAGCAAGCTACAATTTGAATTGCAATTCTACCCATTGTTAGTTGCACGTGGATGATCTCTTATGCATCGTGCTGTGCCACTAACCTGGAGGTGTGGGTATCCTTGATGAATATGGATATTCCCCCACCTTTTGTATTTCGGTTTGGGTTCTGTGGCCGAAATGTATGGTATGAGTTGTAACCTGGTAGTGCTGGTGTGCTCTCTGGAGCCTTAAACCAGGTTTCTGTTACTGCACATATATCGATTTTCTCCATACTGAGGAGTGCCTCAAGTGCATGCATATTGAGGTTTAGACTTCTGGCACTGAGTAGCATTACCCTCAGTTTTTTGTTACTTCTGCTATTTACGGCGGTGGGTTTGTCTTTTGAGCCTTGCTTAAAAAAGGCACTATGGGAGTGGCAAGAGCCTTGGCAAGTATTCGAAAGCCTAAGGGTTACAAGTGCAAGCCATCTCTAACGAAGCAGCGTGGCTTATCAAGCATGTCATCCCAGACAGACAGACACTGGATCTTCTTTGAATGACACCAGAAACTTAGCCAATTGTTGAAATCGAAAAATTTTTCTTTATACCATGGTATCATTCTTGGTGAGGGCAGGATGCTGCTCACGGTCAGGGTCAAAATGGCCTGGGCTACATGATCAAAGAGCTCTTCCATGTCTCTTTTCATGTAGTCCAGGGAGGTACGGCTCAGGTCATTCACACCAACATGGACAATGACAGAGTCATATTTGTACTTGTTCTGGAGTGACCTGAGTGCTTGTGTTTTGTGGCGGATCCTGCCACCCGACAGGCAGCTAACAGTAACCTTCTCCTTATTCAGCCTAGTGAGTGGGACATCAGTGTGCCTGACTATAGAGTCACCTATTACTAGTATGTTGGGTATGTTATTTTGCTTTAAGGGCTGTGATTGCATGGCACACTGGTTTTGTGAAGTATGTGTTTCATGGTTTGTGTTGGGGGGGGTGGAGGTTGCTTGGATCTTTGCTTTGGAGGTCTCTGTTGGTTTCACAGATTTTTATTTAGAGCCTCCGAGTATGTTTTCATGTATTTATGTATGTTTTTGCCGGTGCTGGTTTAATGGGTCTATGTAAGACTGGTGGTGTGATGCAAGTATTTCCCTACTCCTCTTGACTGTCTGATCCAGTCTTGGGTTGAGAGAGCTTAGCCTCTAGTTTGGCTGTATAACTGCATCTCTCGCATGTATTAGTGTTTGGTGGTAGGAGGAGGGGGTTGTCTGTGTACATGAGGCAGTTGTAACATTGCCTCAAAATGCCCAGATTCACCAGTTGGACTGGAGAGTACACCTGAAACTGCCCTTTGGACATGCCTGGATAGGTACAGTGAACTGTTTTACTGGATGGCTGGTAAGGTTGAATGGAGAGCCTTGTCCTTCTGTACAGTACAGGAGGGTCTAGTGCTAGGGTTTATAAGTGCTTGCTATATGTTTTGAGCAAGTGCCGGGCTGAGAAATGAAAGGCTTGAATGCTTAAGTTGAAAGCTTGTCTAGTTCCAAGGGAAAAATTGAAGAGGAGACTTTGTGGAGCCAGGAATAGTTTTACCCTAGCTAACTGGTGCTGCCCAGCGTGCAAAACCAGGCAAATATGGTATTTATAGCAGGGAAATTAAAGAGATAGAAATTAGCCCAAAATGGTCAATAAAATACTAATTTCTGGGCTGAAACCACTCCTACTGGGACAGATAGGCTGCTCAAAGCTCCCCTCTCTCAAAGGTGAACAGAGAAACTTCCTTTTATCCAAGTAAGGTATGGGCAAACACAAGGATTTGTAAGACAGCCCTGAATTCAGCACTAACCTGCAAACTGGACTATACTAGCTTAGAAATGCAGGAAACAAGTATATATATATATATATATATATATATATATATATATATATATATATTTTTTTTTTTTTTTTCCAGAAAATAAAACAGATACACTAAAAGAAAAAAACTGTTTAAAAGTACAGAAAAAGGATAATTATTGTTATATAACACAGATCAGAGTTGTAGTCAATGCCCCCAGTAATAAAGTAGGAAGAAACACAAATACAGTAAAAGCAGATGAATAAAGTGCATTTTTATATATATATTTATACATATATAAAACAATAGAAAACAAACAAACTGATATAAACAAGTTACCCAGTTAACCAGAAAAAGCTCAAAACTGAGCCCTGTTCCAGCAGTCTTCAATTAGACAAGTTCTAACTGCACACCCCTGTTTACTAGGATGCAGGGGAACCTTCTCCAAAAAATGATGGCCTGGATCAGTGCTTCAAGTTATACAAACAAAGCTAGATTCAGCAGGCCTGAATCTGGTCTATGCTACAGCAACAAGGTGCACCAATTTCAGAAAGAAACAGTTCAAATAAGCAGTCACAATAAGCCTGTGACCAGAAATTCCCAGCTCAGAAGGGCAGAATCCAGCCTCTCCTCCCACAAAAGTACAGACCACAAACCTTCTTAATGTAGAATAACTGGCCTGAAGCCCAAGTGCTTAAGCCAGAAATAATACACTTTTAGAATAGCAGACACTGGGCCTTCAATTAGCAATTCCCAGCTTAGAAGGATGTAAGCTACCTGTCCTGCCACAACAGTGCAGACCACAAACCTTAATGTAAAACAGCCTGTATGAAGCCCAAGTGCTTAAACCAAAAGACTTAGAATAACAGTCATAATTCAATCAGGCTACAACCAAGCAATAATAATAGCAGCAGAATAAATAAAATTGAGTACTTTTAAGAAAAGCTAAATAGAGTAGGAAGAAACACAACTACAGCAAAAGCAAATGAGTAAAGTGAAATTTTTTTTTGTTTAGCATCAGTACCATATTTGGGGATAATAAAGGGGAAATTCAAATATTTTTTAAAGTAATAAACCTCATAAGCTATCTCATCACCTTCACCATAAAAATATGGAAAATGTCATATATGACAGAACAACGGATGGCAAAGGATGAACTTGAAGAGAATGTGCCACAGGAAGATACTATAGAACTTTCTATAGAATGCCCACAGGAAGTGGAAAACAAAATATGTGCCCTCAGATTAGAAGAAAATGAACTAAGAGAAGAGTTGCTTGATTTAATAGAGACAGATAGACATATTAAGATTAATGAAAGAAATAGACTGGAGAAGGTCAATAAAACCCAAAAAGTCAGACGTTTGATAAAACAAATGAGCACAGTAATTAGGACTGTCCATAGAGATCCATGTGATATAATAGAAGTAAACAGGATATATTACCATGCAGCTAAATTAATAACTGATTAAGTTCTACCACAATAATACAGGGTAGTGAGGGAAAAGAAGCGGACAAATAGAATACCATCATGGAAGTATCGAGTAGAGAAAATTATATAGCAATTAAGACAACATTTCTCACTGTCAGAAGAATATAGAAGAGGGAACAGATCAACAAGAATACTTAAAAAGACAGACATGATAAAACCAATGTGCACTATTAGAACAGATCAGGATCTATCATGCACTATTGGAAATAACAAACTAAAAATCTCAGCACAAGTGGAAAAACTTAGAAGATATACAGATAACAGATAAATATAATGGAAAAGTACAAAATAAGCAATTTATTAATGACCGAAAAAAGTTTTATAGAGAATTGGGAAACAAGGTAAAAAAGGAATTGTAAGACTACAAAAAAAAAAAAAAAAAAAGAAATAGATATATTTTGGAGAAGCATTTATGAAGATCCTGTGGAACATAACAAAGATGATAAATGGATAGAAGAAGTAAAATAAATAATAAGTTTAAAGGTACAGGATATGAAATGCGATGAAATAACAGCCGGAGAGATTGAAACAAAGTTAAGAAAAACCTCTAATTGGAAAACTCCAGGCCCAGATACAGTACCTAACTTCTGGTTAAAAGTATTAACATCTTTGCATGAAGATTTAGCCATGAGTAAGCACTATTTATAAGCACACTCGAACAGACACCAATCTGGCTAACAACAGGAAAAACATTGCTCCTACTTAAGAGTGAATAGGCAAGCTACACTAAAAATTATAGACCAATAACTTGCCTTCCAAACTCACATAAACTATATACAGGTATTGATGCTGACAGAGTTTATAGTAATTTAGAAGAAAACCCAATTATGGCAATAGAACAAAAGGGCAATAAAAGAAAGTCAAATGGAACAAAGGCTCATTTGTTGTTAAATAAAGTCATAGTGGAGAACTGTAAAAAGGGGAAGAACCTAAGTATGGCATGGGTTGACGACTAAAAAGCATTTGATAGTATCCCACATTCATGGATAAAAAGAGTGCTTAAAAGTGTATAAGATACACTTTACACTGATTGATTACATTACAGTGACCATGAAACAGTGGCAAACCACTTTGCAGTAAAGCCGTGCAAATTGTTATCCCAGGGATATAATTTCAAAGGGGGATATTCCAGGGTGACTCTTTGTCACCGCTGCTATTCTGTCTTGCCCTTAACCCATTAAACTGTCTACTTAACAGCTTAGGCCATGACTCTAATTTGGCTCCTAGAAAACAACAAAGTATAAAGACTTCTCATCTTCTCTTTGTCGATGATCTAAAACTGTATAGCTCATCAGATGAGGAATTGAAAGCACAACTACAAGTTGTCAAACTTTTTCAGATGGTATAAGAATGTCATTTGGTCTTGATAAATGTGCAAAAGCTACATTTAAAGCAGAAAAACTGCAGCACCAAGAAAACATCAGTTTGGGAGAAGAATGTGATATAAAAGAACTTGAGCAAGAGGGAGTGTATAAATATTTGGGAACTGATGAAGGATCAACAATAAAACATGAGCAAATGGGAATAAAACGTAGTAAGGAATATTTTAGAAGACTTAAATTAATCCTGAAAACAGCATTTATTATCTAGGAACAAAATTCAAGCTATAAACCAATTTGCTATTCTTGTCTTAACTTACAGTTTTGAAGTGCTTGACTGGCCCCAAAACTTGTTGGATAAATTAGACAGGAAAACAGGAAGGATGCTTCATGCTCACCAAATGATTTATAAAAATCAGTGCATACCAAGATTATATATTCCCATTCCGAAGGAGGGATGGGCCTCCTTGAAATTGATTACATGTATAGCTCTGCAATCATGGGACTGCACGCATATCTGCTGACCTCACAAGACCCAAACGTAGTGAAAAATTTGAAGTAGGAGGAGAATAAATCTAAGATGACTTCTCTGCTTAATCTAGCAGAAGCACATCGGTGTCAAGCAGGAATGGAAATCAGATGATAAGTAGATAAAAATCAGGCAGCAACTGAAAGTGCCAAAAAACAAAACAAAGAATATAAGGTGATGGACCAGATGAGAAGGCAAGAAATATGGAAAATGCATAAATGTAGTTGCAAGTATAGAAAACGCTTTTGCCTGCATATCAAATCAGGCTTCTTCAGAGTTGTTTAAGTATAACAAAACAAACATTTAAAAACCCTCAATCTCTTACAGCCAGTTAGTTACAAAAAGCAATTAACATAATTAATTTGTTAAAAAAAATTAAAGTAAACTTGGCCTCCTGAGAAATAATGTAACTACTTAAGTGTACATATTAAACCCAGTAAAATTATTATATTAAATACTATCTCTACCATAAAAAATGAATAATGACATGTTAAAACCTGTTAAAATGTAATATAAATCTTAAAAACATACAAGTTATAAATAAATAGACATATATGTACACACATAAAATATGTTCAATAATGTTAACCAAAAACGCACCCACTATTTAAATTATGTTTGCTTTGATCTTTAAAATGCCAGCGATAGAATAAAATAACTATGATGTTGAGGTTATTATTATTAAAACACTGTGAATGGCTTTGAATATGGCTTTCTCAACTGACATAAAAAGCAAACTGGGCAATAATCCACAGGTGGTTTACAGTAGGAACAATAATATAAAGGGATAGCTAGAATATAACATAGGAGCCAAAGGTTACACTGTCAGGTCGCAAATGACCACATGTGGTAGATGTAAATTTTGTAAATACATCAATGATGGCCTCTACATGACAGTGATTAATTATGATAGATCTATTTTTTGCCCTGAAAATTGCAACTGTAACACCACATTTGTGGTGTAGATTACTTCTTGTTCAGTATGTAGTGCATTTTATATAGGTAAAACTGTCAGAAAATTAAAAGAAAGGATTGGTGAACATGTCAACAATGTAAAGAATAAGAAGCTGACTAATGGTTTCTTTAGACATACTTTACAGTATTCAAATTTTAAGAGATTTTTATTTTTATTTATCGACAGGGTATGGGTCAATGACAATGGGGGTGACAGTGAAAGTTTGTTAGAGCACAATGAAACACTATGGAAAATGAGATTAGATGCTTTTAATAAGTCAGGCATTACTTTTTTTGTTCTATTGCTGGTACTTTAAAGATCAAAGCAAACATATAGTGGGTGCATTTTTGCTTACCATTGTTGAACGTATTTATATATATGCATACATAGATGTTTATTTATAACTTGTATGTTTGTAACATTTATATTACATTTTAACAGGTTTTAACATGTCATTAAATTAATTTTTACAGTGAAGATATTTAGTATAACAATTTTACAGGGTTTAACATGTATAGTTAGGTAGTTATTATTATTTCTGAGGAAGTGAAGTTTACTTTAAAAGTTTTTTTCATAAATTAATGATGTATTGCTTTTTGTAACTGACTGGCTGTAGGAGACTGACTTAAGGTATTTAAATTGTTGTTTTGTTATGTTTAAATGACTCAGAAGAAGCCTGATTTAATATACAGGGGAAAGCGCTTAGTTGTATATTGTTTTGTATTAAAATTATAGCTGAGCAGTCCAGAGTGTACCATTTTTGTGCGTCCTGCAATATCTCGATAGTTTTGCTTCCAAATTTGCCAAATAGTCTGTTAACACAGAATTTTCTTTATTAGCTGCTAAATTGTATTTTAGTGTGGTTTAAGTGTCTCATCCACTTCATGCTTCTTGCAAGCACAACAATGTATTTATCAAGTTTGTCATTTAACTTCTATATCTCTGCATTCACATTTTCTAATTACAAAAAGATTAAAGCAGCTGATGCTTTAGCTCTGTCATGAGTGATATTGTACTACTCAGAGAAGCCAGTATGAATGCAAATGAATCACACAGTTCTGTTGAACTTGGCTCAGCACTTGAGTCCATGGCCAATTTGACCTCATTTGTTATTTTTGTTTTATACTTTTTCAGCATTTAGAATATCAGTATCAAAAAGCAGTCTTATAAATGTTGGCAACACCCTTGCTAAACCACAATTTACTTTGCAGCACCCCAAATTAACATGGGAAACAATGAGCAGTGCCAGCCCTTATAGTACTATACCCAAAATAAGGAGTTTTGGCTTTTCAGAATTTATTCTTTTTGGATCCACCCTCAATTATATTTTTCTTCATCTGAGATAAATAGTCTTTCCTCAGACTTATGACCTTTGCCAAAGATTTTCTAAGGTGTAGGAATTTATATTTCTGAAGTAATTTCTAGAGTTTTACTTTTTCTGCTGTATTCAACCACACCTACGGTGGTAGCATTGTTACCTCACAGCAAGAGGTTCTCCCGTTTGATTCTCGGCTTGGCTTGGGAGAGCCTTCTGTGTAGAGTCTGCATGTCCTCCCCGCGGTTGGGTAGCGTTCGAAAGACATGCGTGTGTAAATGGGCGTGCCTTCGTTGAAGGTTGGGCATCGAGCTGGCACCTCGGCGTTTCGTAAAAAAATCTACTGCCAATCATTAGCGGACCGGAGTTCTGCTGTGGCGACCCCTTACCGGGAAAAAGCCGAAAGACAAACAACAACATTCGACCACACCAAAATCTTCTTATTTGGTCAACATTTTACTTATCTTGCCATGACATAGCAATCATATAATACAGAATAAATTTATTAGAATTAAGGCTTCCTTATTTATCATTCCCTGTTCTGCCTGTTCAGGGAATGATTTTTGAGGAATATGGTTCTCCTTAAAAGCTTATACACTGGTTTTAATAGTATTTCTATAGGTATATGTATACTACGCTAATGACCACAAGAGCCTTTTTAAGTCTAGCACTGCATCCTAAATGTATCCAACAAGTTTTGTGCCCTAGAGGTTATTTTTAGGGGTATGTCTAACCTAGGACATGAGTGGTCAAATGTTTACAGGTTGCCTCTATCCATCAGAGGTATTGGTGGCAGGCCATGGGTCTATTTCTGATTTACCATCCACTGGTTCAGGTTACACTTGAATAGGGTCAGATAAAAACACTGCTTCACATGAATGGAAGGCCTGTTCCAGAGAAGGGGTATTCTCTTAGATGCATCCCTGTCCCTCCAACATGTCCTATTTATGCCACAAGCAAGCTTTAGGTTCCTGAATCAGGTAGTTTTTATGCTAACTGTTTTGCAGATATGCAAGAGGTTCATCAGAGCAGGATCCTAGGATGCCTTGTATACCAGGTATATGTCACCCCCTCACCAGTATGTAGGAGACAGAGTATAGGGACAGGGCTTTGAGGCAATCTGCAAAGGACATGTTGTTAATGCTGCGTATTGTTTTTGTGTGTAACCTCTGTGGACATTCCAGGTGTTGCATGTGGCTGGTCAGGTACATGCTGAAGGATGCATTGTAGTCAATGATGGGTCCAATGAGTTGCTAAGTGCAGTGGAAAGACGACTTCCTTGGATACAGATGCCATAACCTTGCTTATAAGTTGAGCAACATATAATGATTTCCCTGCTATCCACACAGTTTTCTGCATCATAGCCAACAATTTAGAATATTTTCTTAAAATATTCTGTGTATCTCCTGAGTCTTTAAATATGTGTCATTATCTTATCTTTTGTTGCTAAGTTTTGATTAAATTTTTTTTGAAAAATTGTACCATGTATTTCCATCCCAAAACCAGTCTCCTTGGTGCCACTTCTTCACTGTGTCTTTTGTGATCAATTGCAAAATAAATGTATTGTTATCTCTTATGACTTTGACCACTTCTTCCTGTTTAATACTTGCAAAATGTATTTTTTCTTTATCTACTGGTACATTTTCTCTTTCTTTTTTGTTCTAAAAATATATTGCTTTCCAGCATTATATAAACATCTTAGTTCCCTGTCTATATTACTTTTTAAGATTATGATACTCATTTTCAAACCATGACCCATATTCTTTACCTTTTCATGTCTATACCACACTGTATCCATCTATAAATCCATAACCCCTTTTTCCTATTTTTTCACATGGGGTCAGGGTGTCACTTCAACAGTGACAATCATCTAGAGGTAACAATACTATCTGCTGTGCAGCTGTGCCACTGCACCACCCACACTGTATCTCCTACTTAAATATCATAAGAAATGTCACTTGCCTTCTGCAGATAATCTAGATTTGTCCCCATATCAAAATCTTGACCTATATATCATAAGTATTTATTCACTATTTCCTGAATGATTGCATTATTACTTTATAGTACTTCTACACTTTACCTTTTGAGTTTTTATAAAGCATGCTGCTAATTTTACTTTTAATCATGCACTCATTAATTCAGTCATTGATTACCTCTTCAGTCAAACGCAGGGTCATAGGAGTACCAGAATCTATCCCTGCCCAGAGTGTATAAAAAGCATTCTAAATGGATGAACCACCAGAGAAACACTCACATGGCACTCATATAGAGGAGGAACTTAGGGGGCTGCTAATCCACTGATGGTACATTTTGGAACATAGGAGGAGATCAGAGCATCTACTGAAATCCCACTTGGAAACAGGGAGGGCAGGCATATAATGCACAAAATGTACCCCCAGCTGAGAACCAAATCAGAGAACTAGATGTTTTGAGGAAAAATGGTAACTGCTTTGACAAAGTGTTGCCTTAATTTCACTCTTATAAACACCCGTTTCTCAAAATTTCTGCAGCATTGTTATTGTAGATAAAATGCAATTTTTCATTCTGAATGGAATTTCTAATTTACTTCATGGGGCTAAATATTCACATATAATAATCTATTTCAGATTCTCCTTTTTACTTATAAAATCAGACATATTATTCTTGACAGATGTAGCATTCCCAGTATAGATAATCAACCTAAAACCTTTAGCAATTTTTAATTCTCTCTCTCTCCTACATGTATTTAATTATTTATTTATTGCTTGGTGAATGTTTAACTATTGAAGGTGTTTACTATATATTTTATTTATTTATTTCATTTATTTATTTTATTTTATTATTTATTTTATTTTATTTTATTTATATTTGTTGACCGGGAGTGTCCAACTAGGTTCCACAGATCCTGTTTTCAGCGGAGGCCCGGGGAGAAATGCTCCAGACGCATGTCTTTATGCATTTATAACTGCTGCAATAAGCACCTCCATTGTTGAACTTGCTGCGCACAAGGACCTTGATTCCAAAAATGTCTCAGTTTCCACCACTTCTCTTGGCATTATTTCTAGTTTTCCATAATTTGGGGAGCATATAGATGAATTTTAAAGACATTTGAAATTCAGCTCATATTATGTGTATTTTTACTACCATTCGTGGTAGTAAACATCTACTTAGTTTAAATGAAGCCTTAAGCCCTTCTTTACTTTTTCTGAAGCTTATGTTTCTTGCCTCAGTACAAAAACATTCATAATCTTTAAAAAAATAATCCATCCATGTCAATACACTAAATTTCTTGAAAGTATACATTACATTTATGTATAAATATGTTCCCAGGAATTCATTAAAGGCCCTAGCATGAATCATATTGCCTTTGCCACAAAGACTCCCCCAACACAACATACCAGTTTGCAATTCAGAAACATGCTAACTGTGATTGGGTCAGACCTCATTATTGCCTAATTTGCATGTTTCCTGAATTGCAGGTACTCCAGGCATTCTCTCTCTTTCTCTCTCTCATTTTCTCACACACACACACACACACACACACACACACACACACACACACACACACACACACACACACACACACACGCGCGCGCACACACACACACACACACACACACACACACACACACACACACACACACACAGACTCTCTACAGTCCTTGTACCTATCTCTAACCTCTGGTGGTCCCCCCACCCCCTAATACTTTAGTACTATTACTGCACATATGACTTAGGCCCTAGTGGTCTAGTGTACCCCAGCCTTCTAATCCCTGTTGTAATGTCGATGTCATTATGACACTTTAAATTGTCATCTCTGGCTGTCTGTGCCTTAGGGTACTTTAAGGACTATAACCTGGTGTCTAGTTTCACCTCCCCACATTCCCTACTCCCCAGAGTAATGTTGGCTCCATTACAGCAATTAAAGCACTCCCTGGAGTCTAGTGTATCCCTAGCTCAGATACTTGTTGTAATATTGGTACTGGTATGGCACTATAGAGTGTATCCCCCAATCCATGGTACTGGTTTTAATATTCATGCTGGTATGGAACTACAGATTGTATCCACCCATTGTCCTGGTTTTAACATTGGTGCCAGTATGGCACTATAGGTCTAAACCCTACCTAACTAACTACAACAGAATATCAACAGCCTGATCCCACCTCCTATCCACCCTACTATACTGTTTCCAAATATTTACAAACCTACGCAAATCAGATTTGCACAACCTCGAAGCTTCCTTTATCAAAATAGCCAATTCACAACAAATCTACCTCATAAATCACATCACTGTATCACTCTTCACTGTCTAAATTGGATAGAGCTTCCCAACTTACTATCTCTCAACCAGCTAATAATCACTCACTGTGTCTTCTACAAACCTGACTATTGTCCTGCTCTCTATAACCTTGTCCAACCATACACTAACCGTATGTCCCTTAGATCATCTAACAAATTAATGCTCAATACAACTAAATCTCTCAACTTTTATGGAGATGGAGACTCCTTATTTTCCTTCAAAATAGCCAAAATCTGGAATTCACTTCCGCAGCATATTCTAACTACTCCTGATTCCCACAAGTTCAAACAGCTACTAAAAGAATATTTCTCTAAACAATGGCTATGTACCTGCACATCTCCAGGCTGAGCCCACTTCTCTCTAACTCATCACCTCTCTCTCAAACAATAGGCTACATAGTATCACTACATCATGAGCATTAGCTCTATACTACAAAAAATGTGTTTAAGTAGTATACCTGTATGTTTTATTTCTATTTATCTACCTAAGTTGTATCTTTAACTATGTAAGTAATTGCTATAGTTTTAGCTTTGATTTCTCTGTTAATCTTTACATTATGTTTTCTGTAATACTTATGCTGTATCCTATCTATATGTACTTCCTTTGCTTCATCTTGTCTCTGTAAATCATTTGTAACTGTTTTCCTGGAGCTTTTCTCCCCGGGTCTGAAAATGGCCCTTTGACCCAGTCGGACACTACCCAGTAAACAAAGGTGAAATAAAATAGGGTGTATCCCCAACCCCATCCCATGGTCCCAGTTTTAACATTGGTGCCAGTATGGCACTATAGAATGTATCCCATGATCATGGTTTTAACACTGGTGTTGGTATGACACTTTAGACAATAATCCCTGGTGTCCAGTAATACCACCTATGTACACCATCATGATTTATGTGCCATGATGGCACATCACTTTATCTCTGGAGGTCTAATGTTTTTTTCCACCCCTGTCCCAGTAATAATGTCGGTGATAATATGTCACTTTATAGAGAAATCCATGTTGTATAATATATCTCCCCCACCCTTCATTCTCATTTTGAAGTAGGTTCCATAATGCACTTCAAAATTAAGCCCTGATGTCTAGTAAATCCCCTTACCACATTTATGTTCAGCAGATGAATATGTCCTTTTGGTTATCTTCAGTACTGCAAGCTGGTGATAATGGCCAAACTGATCTACACGACTGACAGTTTTTTGAATCACTCAGTCATGTATATGCCTTCCTGGAGGCAGATCTGGGCATCGAGCACATGGCTAATCAGCAAATGCCTCCACCCAGAATGCTTTATTAGCATTCAACACTTCAAGTCAGCCCTTCATGGCACTGCATGTCTTCATGTTACAGGACTGTGCAGCACCATGTAAGGGTGCTCACTGATTACCCATAAAGGTACCTCAACATTCGCATAGCTGTGTACGTTCGTACTACCTTTATGAATCTGGAATACTGAATTCTTGGTTATCTAATTTATTTATTACTTTGGCTATATTCTAGGAAATATTTTAATGTCCCAAGTTTAGCTTTCCATCCAGCTGGTCAGGAAGATTTATCTTCATTGCACTGTATGGTATAAATTCCTATCTTATCAAATAATTGTATGTTCTTATCCATATTCCTTCCTATCTCTTCCTTTATGTCATAAGTCTTCTTACAAGGTTCCCACATATCAATCTACCCATACTAGACTTCAGGCAATTAGCTTTCGGCACAAGACATATTCAAACAGAAATTTCAAGGGCATTTTAAAGTATATGTGGTTTAAAACAACACTGGACATTTAGTTATGATATCATTACTTCTTCCCATCCACCTTCTAATCATCATTCTTAACTTTTTCCATATTATCAGTGCAGATAACTATTTACTGTTTATTACTTTTAACATGTTGAAACCTGTCTCAGTTAATGAAGTTTATATCCAAGCATAAAGGCTGCAGTTATTGCTATTCCTGTAAATATAAAAATCATGTTTGCAGAGCATAGTGTGATATTCCATTGCACCTGATTTTGAGATATTTCTTGAAGGTCTCAAGCATCTACCATTGTGATTACATTTCCTAATATAAAATTTATCAGATTCTTAAGAAAAGATGTGGTGATCTCTATCAGTATTAGATATTACTTGTATGAGTATGTCTATGTGTGTTGTGAGAAGTTCAATGATATGGACTTCTGTCATCTTCTCTGGTTGTCTTACTTCTAGTCACTCTTTTCCTCACATCTCTATCTTCATCATGATTTCTAACTTTCTGAATGTTATCTGTTGTTTTCTGACACATATTCATCCATCACTTTCATTTTACTTCACTCTTTTGTCCATCTTCTCATTTTCACTTAGACCAGAAAATGTATTCTTCTTTCTTTTCATTTCTTTTTTACTTTACACAACTTATTATTTCTACAAATTTAGCTAAATTGCTGTCCTTTTGCTCCTATATTATCCTCCATTTCATAGTATTATTAACTTACCAACCTGATTTTTATTAAATCATATGCATTTTTCTATTCCTAACATATTTCTGCCTTCAAAGTGCTTACCCCTATCTGCTTGTACTTCTCTCTTATCTGTTACAAGACACCCTTTAGATTTATCCTTCTGATTCACTGCATTCCATGCCTTCAACTATGGTCACTGTAAAATTATACAATGACCCCCCCCAATCAATATTCCAAAACGTGCATGCTGATTGGTCAGTGTGCCTGTTGTAAATCAGACTTATACTAATGGAAGAAGGTCCGGTCACCCGGACTTTTTCCATTAGTATAAGTCTTTTTTTTTTAGACAGCATCGGAGAACGGAAGAGCTTTGTTGCTGTAATCTCGCTATGTTAAATGGGTTTAACATAGCGAGACAGCTTTAAAAAAGCAACAGAGAAAAGAAGATCTCTGTTGCTTTTCTTAAAGCTGTTTCACTCTTTTAACATAGCGAGACACTTTTCAAAAGCAACGGAGATCTTCCTTTCTCCATTGCCTCCACACACAGCTCTGATGTACTGCGTAAGCATACGCATGCACAGTACATCAGAACTTCCGCAGAATACCGGACAGCTGTGGAAGGGCAGCACGGAGGCATTATACAATGCCATTATTTAAGAAAAGTATTTTTTTTTCTTAAATAATGTCATTGTATAATAGCAATAACCCACTTCTGGGTGTGGGTAATGCTGGATTTACCCACAGTTGTCTTTGTTTGGCCACTCGGGCTTCGCCCTCATGACCAAACCTCAACAACCATGGGTAAATCCAGCATTATCCACACCCAGGCATGGGTTATTGCTTAAATATTATCAACCTCAATAGTTAGTTTCTTATTTTCCATTTTCCACCATTCATTGATCCAGTTGTTTTAGACAATCTAACACTTTTTCAGTTTCAAATTTGTCACTTTCTGATTCTCTGTAATTTATTATTGTATTTGGCAAAATCAGTTTGCATGTGTGGGCAATAATTTATGCAACTTGAGATAGAATATTACTTCATGGTTCCACTGTTTTTCTATGGGATAACTGATCTAGTATCTTCTCTCTTTTTTCATCAGGTTCTTTTTGGTACTTTAGACAACACCTGTTGTTTTCTCTTCACTGCCATCTAAGGAATCTACCTTACATTTCCTTTAACCTTATGAGTGGATCTTTCAACAACTGTACAAATAATATAGTAACAAAATCAGTTTCTACCACATTAGTTTGTAGGCTATATTAAAATGTTATCCTTTCCTGGGGGACTCATCCAGCAATTTAACTAGTGCTGGTGGCATTAACACTGAATTCAGTTGCAACATAAGACCTTAAAATGAAAAATAAATTTGTCCCTTATGCCTCTTTGATGTCTTGGTATCAATGATTTATAGCATTGCCAAAGCAGGAATAAATAATCTAAATGCCATTTTTTCTTTAGCTTTATAACTGAAACTAGCTTTTGTCAGAATGTGACAGCCAAACAGAATCTGCAGTTGTTGCTGTTGTTTCAAGTAAATATAGATATTGAAAAAGGGAAACACACGTCTGCTTAATCCTCAGTCTAACTCCTGAATGACACAAACCTTTTGCAAATATCAGCCTACAAAGCAAATGCATTAAATACATAGCATCACAAGGACTGCACGTATTGAAGGATACCACCTTTCAGAGAAAAAAAAATTTTTTGGATCATTTTTGTCCCCATGCCTAGTGACAAGCTTTCCCTCAATAAGCCTTCCCTCAATAAGATAGTGCAGTGAATGATGGGGACATCATTCAGGCAGCCATGTGGGTGCCTCATGTTCCTGATGGCATTATGACAACAATAACATTTTTCAATTTTTTTATGGCTTACCCCTGATGGTGTGCACATTTCTGTCACTACAAGGGATAAGACCCAGCTGTTTGTAGATGTATGTTTATCAACAAGATTTCTTCTCAAGTGTTAAAAAGTGACTAAAATATTGCTTTTATTTAAAAAAATTGTATCAACATGGACCCTAACACTTGCTCGGATTGCCATGTTCATTTCTTCTTCACACCAGTTCCTCACATCATGACAGACCTCCACTCTTGGACTAAGTCAGGCAAAAGCCACTATCCTTTCTCCCCAGGATGGACATCCTCCATTCTCTCTGCCTGCAGCTCCAAGCACCTGAGAAACTGTTTGCAGTTGGGTAGCCTGAACTATAGTAAGAGCATTATCCCTGTGTGGCACTGGTCTGTATGGCATTGACACAAGCCAAAATAAATAAATAAATAAATAAATAAATAAATATTTTTTTTTAGTGAAAGAATCTTGTGAAAGACTTATACACATCAAATGCACGATAATGTTTAATTGTAAATGTGTATGTTTTGTTTGGATTTGCCAGAGGTTTTTGAGCCATGAGCAGAACACTAGTAATGCCACATTTTCACAGGGATCTAGGATAACTTGTGTGCTGACCCATCTAAAATAGGAACTCATTGAAAGTGCTGACTGTCGAAGTGGTAAAAGCCACACATTTTTGTAGGGTGCTGCACTCCCTTGCAACCCCCATGCAAGTCCTTTACTGCACTTCCTTACTTAAATATAATAAGAGTAGGGTCACTCCACCATTGAGGAAAGGGATGACTTTCAATGGTTTGTCCCTTTCATGAATGGGGATGCAACAAAGTGCCCTATTCTGCTTTGTAGAGTATTCATATGTGTAGAATTTACATTAAAACTGACAGTGCCAACTTCATTCTTCACTTACTAAGTACGAAATAATAAGTACGATTTTTATGTTAGTCAATAATTGTAATGAAAAAATGGAAAGTTAAAAAGCTCATCATATTTTAAGGCAAGTAACTTGGGGTAAGGATCTGGTATCTGTTTGATAGATGTCACAGATGACAGAGAATATGTTTCAAATACAGAGTCCTACATTCCAGCCTTGTTATAAATATCTAAATTGCATTTAAATTTTTTTTCAGAAGAAAAGATTAACAAAACTATAAAAGTGTTGCTTAAAACTGGTTCTCTCCTTTGATTTTATTAATAATAGGTTAACTAAAATGTATTACAGAATAATTTGTTTCTTAGAATCTCTTCTTCCGTAAGGTTGAGTAACTTTGTAAAAGAAATGAGGAACCTTACTACAGTCACATGTCACTTTTCTCTGAAATTAATGATCATAATCTTGTGACAGTAAGTCTGATTCTAAAGAATTCTCTACTTGAAGATTTATTTTTGTTGTTACTTTAGAGTTAATGTGAATTGCGAATTGTCTGGCTCTGAAGTCTCTGACAACAGCATCCACAGAACAGTTTCATTCATTTTCTGTTATGTACATTATCCTTTTCAGGGTCACTGGAGAGCCTATCTCCTCAAGTGGGACACGACAGAGAACCAGTCTTGATAAGACACCATTTCATAACATATACTATGTACAAATCTAAAGACAATTGACCAGCAGTTCATCTCTCTGTATGCCTTTGGATATATCAGGAAACCAGACCACCCAGGAAATCCAAAGTGGAAAAGGGAGGACATGCAGACTGGACAAAAGGCACATAAGGTACCCGAATTAAAAAAAAAGAAACACAAAACCAAGTGTCATTTGGCAATGAGATGTTGCTTGGTATAAATCTATTTAACAGGAACCTGAACAGGTTGTGCCAGTTGCAAAAAATGATAAAAATCTACTTTATGATGTTATCTTCTTCGGCTTCACACTAACCTTGAGGAAAAGCAGCTATGCTTCAAACCTTGCTAGTATCAAAGGCCTTAATGTTCTGGTGCATATGGTTAAGTACCAAAGTACATTATTTAGCAGCCCTAGCTCAAGTGTTGAATTCACAAGTACAAACCTTTTGCTTATAGTTAACAAGATTTCTTCTCAAGTGTTGAAAAGTGAAAAGTATTGCTTTTGTCAAAAAATGGTTTTCCTTTGGAAGTGTTGAAGTTAGGAGGGAAGAAAGTGATAACGATCTGCAGGATTTTGTTTAATAGTATCTTAAAAACTGGGGAAGGACAAACATAATATGTGAAAGTTGTGGTGGCTGTATTAACCAGAGAAGGGAAAGACCCATTAAACCCAGCCTCATATAGACACACTTCAATATTAAACCACAATTATAAAGCATCTATCAGAATGACAAAGGTGTTGCCCAAACTGATAGATATGGATTAATGTATTTTTTTGCAGGGGAATTGAACATTTGACAACATTAATAGAACAATGATGATCTAGAGGGAAGCAGAATGTAAGAAAATATCACTGTTGTTGAGGGTCTTGATGCTGTGAAAACATTTGGCAGAGTATACTGGGATTTTATGAGTAGTACAATTGAAGCATTTAGATTCCCTGATACAATCTTCTTCTTCTTTCGGCTTTTCCCAGTTTGGGGTCGCCAGAATGGATCACCTGTCCACTCATGATTGGAAGTGGAGTTTTACGGTGTCGAGTTGCCAGCCTGGTGCCCAACCTTCCACAGAAGGCACGCACACACTCAGAGTATTTATGAAGGATTGGAGTGAAGAATTAAAGTGGAAGGGTTCCTCTCCAAAAAGTTGTGTTTGAACATAGGAACCAGACAGGGGGTATCTTCTTCCCTCTGTTATTTACTTAATATTTAGAATGACTAGCAAAGAATATAAGGGACTCAGAAATTCAAGGATATAATTGGTATGGTAATCAAGAAAAGTTTTCTTTATTTCCTGATGATATTATTTTGTTATTGATAAATCCAGAAAAGATCATATTAATATTGTGGAACATTCTGAAACAGGTGAATGTCTTTTCAGGATATATTAATGAAAGTAAAACAAAGACTATAGCTGTAAAGTTTGTTCCCACTCATGACTTGGTTCAGTAATACCCATATTTATGGGGACATGATAAGATGAAATATTTAGGAGTATGGATTAAAAAGGCTTCTGCTATGGCAGCTAAAGACAAGTGAGATAAGACCAAACATAAGATAATACAGATCTGAGAAGCTGCAATCCCTTATTTATGGATATTGATGGCAAGATACAAGGAATGAAAATGTTTTTGGTTTCTTTAGTTTTATATGCAGGTCATGTATATTTTTATCAAACCGAGGAAATGTTGAGGACAGTAATAAATAAAGAGCTAAAGGAATTTATCAGGGAGGAGAAAAAAGGCCTGGAGTAAAGTGGGATAAATCAATATTCTCAATAGAGTAAGGTGGTTTAAGATTACCTGATTTGAAAGGATATTTTAGAGCTACACAGTTACGGCTCAGCTACATAACACAAGCAGAAAGAAATAGTTCAAAGTAGAAAGGGATGCTGATGAAGTGTGGGGCGCAGTTCAAGAAATAAGGAGACAGTAGGATTTTTGGATGCAAATCCTTAAGCAGAATAATAACCCCCATACAGAATATTACATTTATAAAGTTGTAGAAAGCAGTCTAAGAACTGAGCCAACACATGAATGGAAAAAGGAAATTTCAATATTAGGGCTGCCTGTAAGTAGGGGTACACAGAGCTGGCAACAATGGGCAGAAATTTACTGGAGAAAATTGGCAAAGGAACCAAGGTACTGGGAGCAAATAACTAGAGAGGGAAAGGTAATAGAGTGGGACTGTGGGTTTGAGAGGGAAGGCAAAGACAAAGCAACAGGGGAGTCCTAAGTGAAAGGCATGCTCTGAAAGATTTTTTTAGCTGAATCTCGAACTGAAGTTGCTATTAAAATGAGATAATTAGATCCTATAAAATATTACATAATAACTATAAGAAGCACTCAGAGAGGGTTAGAGAAGCTTACGAAGAGATACTGGAAAAGCAGGGAAAAATGGGAGGACATATGTGCGGCTCCCAAGTATTTGACAAAGTCTAGAAGGTTTAAGATTTTTAGTTGAAGTGTTTGCTTAGGTATTTTTATACCCCAATCAGACTTCAAACAATTTTCCTCAGGTAGATACTAAATATTGGAAGCAGGATAGGGAAGAAAGAGGTAACTGGGACTATGTTTGTTCGAACTGTAATATCTTGGCAGATTTAAAAAAATCCTATAGAGTACACTGTAAGAATCATTGGAGGAGCAAATGGCTGTAACTAAGGAAATGATTCCTTTGAGCTGGGATACAAGATTTAAATTCCCTAGAAACAGCAAGGCCTTATTAAGTTTAATTTTGTTGTCTGCCAAAAAGCAATTGCTATAAACTGTAAATCAAAATCTAAACTAACTGCTTGAGAAGTATTAAATATTGTAAAAGAGAAAAACGGAGTTGGAAGAGGGATCTTTTAAAAGGGAAGGAGAAAATTACATATAAATAAATGGAATTTTAAGAAAAATGCATGCAGACTAGTGTTCAGAAGGAGGAAGAATGAGGTTGAACAGAAGGCAAGAACTGAGTGATTTATGTAATATTGGACTGAAAGGCAGTTGTTATAAAGAAACAGAACTTGACATGTATAATGTGTATAAATGAAAGAATGTTAATATGGATTGTTTTCTCTTATATTAATGTATGTGTGCCTATGTCTTAAGTAGTATTTTAATAAAGGTGTTTAAAAATATTACTTTTGTCGGTTTTATTTGGCAACATAAATGGTCAAGGAGACAGGCGATGATGGCTAGAGCAACTTTGTCCCAAAAATATTTTTAAAATAAGAAATTTTGAAGTTTCTATAATGGTGAATAGACATGGTAAACAAAGAAAGCTTATCCTGGCAATGCTTTAATAACAAAAATCCTAGTCATTACAGGATGGGTTTTGGTTAGGAGGCTCGTTCCCTGATCCATGAGTCAGAGGAAATAGGTAAAACCAAAGGTTCTCTGGCAAATATATGACATGTTGCTGATGTTCATGTACCTGTTCAGAATAAAAGGTTTCATTTTTACAACAATGACATTTTAAATAATACAGCTACCTTATTGATCAGTATAATAGATTCAGGTCGCATAGGAAGGAATACATGTACACATGGCGACCTTGGCTCTAAGGGGTAGTCTCAAGAATAATAGACCATGTTTCATCACTCCCCTCCAGTTGTTTCAAGCAGAGCTCCTAGGAAAGATGCTACTCAGTCTACACACCCACTTCAAGAAACAGAGACTCTGTTTTCTTTTCATTTCCCTTTAGTGGTCCATTTACACTTTTTACTTTGGTATCTCTGGGATCATTCATGATCAGAGAAAGAAGAGAAGTGAAACGCATACCTCAAAGTGCATCTTCATTTTCTTGTCTGTTCAGTATTGGAGATGGTATAGAGAAGTAATGGAGGTGGTGCTAGGGTAACCCCCCAATAAAAGCAACTTTTAAGGTGTGGCTTTTTTTTTGCATTTTTTTAATTCTGAACATGCACACACACATTATATATATATATATATATATATATATATATATATATATATATATATATATATATATATATATATAATGTATACTGGTTCATTTCCTTTACCTGTCTTCTGTTATGCTATGAATTTTAGCATTTTATCTTGATTGCTGTGTAACTAGCCATGTGTTTTTTGATGAGATGTGGCTGAACATTTGTAATCTATCCATCTATGCATCCATCCATACATCCAGCCAGCCAGCCAGCCAGACAACAGTCATTTTCTAGTATCCAAATTTATCCTTTGGAGGATCACAGGGATGCCAGAGCCTATCCCAAGATCTAATGTGTGCAAAGATTTGCAGCTCATTCTGGACAGGGTGCTTGTCATCATAGAATGTGCATGCACACTTACTTATGCATCACATGCACACCTATGGACATTTTACAAGATTGCCAGTCAAGCTACTGCATGTCTTTGGGTTATGGGAAAAAAACATATCACCCTCAAGGAAATCTATGAAAACAAAGGGAGAGCATGTAAAATCTGTTCAAAAAGCATCCCTCTTCAAGACTTCAACTAGAGAACCTCATGCTCTGATGTGGTAATGCACAGACATATATCTTTCATCTTAACATATGGGAAGCTGTGCTTTCATTTTGAAAGTCTTATTTCCTAGTAAAAAGGCTCTGGAAAGTGGGAAAAGGAAATTTCTGATCTTAATTAACTGCCATAAAAGTACTCATTGATTAGTAAATAAAGAAACTTTTTTAAAAGGGCCTACAAGGGGAAATTCATTTTATAATCGTTTTCCTGGTCAGTTCCAAATGCATCAAGATTTCATTGAGCAAAGTAGAATAGTTTTTGCAGTGTATTCTGTGTAGAAGTTAGAAAGAGTGTATTCTGCTTACAAAGTGACAGATTATTATTATTCCAGATTATACCATGACCCCCCATTAATATTCCAAAACGTGCACGCTGATTGGCCAGCGTGCACGTTGTAAATCGACTTATACTAATGGACAAAGGTCCGGTCGCCTGGACTTTTTTCATTAGTACAAGTCTCTTTTAAAACACTGTCTCGCTATGTTAAAAGAGTTTAACATAGCGACACAGGTTTTAAAAAAGCAACGGAGATCTCCGTTGCTTTTTTTAAAGCTGTCTCGCTATGTTAAACTCCGTTGCTTTTTTTAAAGCTGTCTCGCTATGTTAAACTCCTTTAACATAGCGACACAGTGTGTAAAAAGCAATGGAGATCTTGCTTTCTCCATTGCTTTTTTTTTAAACCTGTCTCGCTATGTTAAATGGGTTTAACATAGCGAGACAGCTTTAAAATAAGCAACGGAGATCTCTGTTGCTTATTTTAAAGCTGTCTCGCTATGTTAAACCCATTTAACATAGCTAAACAGTAAAAAGCAACGGAGATCTTGCTTTTTCTGTTGCTTTTGGCCACAGCTCTGATGTACTGTGTAGGCATGCACAGTACATCAGAACTGCCGCGGATGCCACACAGCTGCGGAAGGGCAGCAAAGAGGCATTATACAATGCCATTATTTAATAAAACTAATTATTTCTTTTCTTAAATAATGTCATAGTATAATAGCAATAACCCACTTCTGGGTGTGGGTAATGCGGGATTTACCCACGGTTGTCTTTGTTTGGTCCCTCGGGCTTCCCCCTCGGGACCAAACCACGCCAACCGTGGGTAAATCCTGCATTACCCTTACCCAGGCGTGGGTTATTGCTATATTCCTTCATTTCTTGAGGAAAGAAAGAATGAAAGAAAGTCATTGAAGACTAGTTTTGGACCCCCATCCATTAACCAGTCATTAAGACATACTGAATTAAAATTCAGAGTGACAATTCTCCAGGCTGTCCTTATTTTACCTCCTTAGATAACTGCTTGGAAGAGGACTTTAGATATTGAGGAAACGTACTGTAATCTTTCAGTATCAGACCTCACACAATGATTTCTTATGCTTCAAGTGGGTTAAAAGAATTTGCAGTCCTTATGGTCTGGCCACTGATACCTGAAATTTTCCAAAATGTCTTTCTTCATATCAACCCTTATTACTAAATAACAGCTTTGAGGAATTAGCACATTCACACAAATCTCAATATCAGACTCAGGGCTGCCTGGTAAAGGATTTCAGTTTTCCAATTCCATTTTTTTATTACCCAGGTCTCGCTGTCAACAATAAAAAGAAAAAAAAAATACAGACCTGGAACATAATCAAGAAAACTAATTTAGTTTTTTGATTCTGAAAAAGTTTCAGGGTGGCACTGTATGTTTTACAATTTACACATTTAACTTACAATAATAATAATACACTTCCTTTTTCAAAATTAAACAACCTGTGCTTCTTTTTTTTAATGTTGGCACACTTTTTTGCTCTTCTGTAACATCCTTTGGCCTTGTACCCAGTGCCACGCATCCATCACTGGGTCTATGAGCTTCCCCTTTTCCTCAGAGTTCTCTGACATACCTGGGACTGGCGCAGAACCTAAGGGTGTTCTGGGGATCTCAGCATCACCTTCAGCTGCGTGGGGGTTTACTTAATGATCTACCCCATTAATCTCTCCAATGGTGTCTGTAGTTGCCTCTGAGAGGTAGACATGCAATGGGGATGTGCAGCATATCTCCATACCTTCATGGCAGCTCAGCCATAATCACTCCCCCTTCTCCTCTTTTGACCATGCGCTTTTATCATGATGTTATCAGCCTTCAACAGGGAATGTCACATACAGACCCCCTCCCCAAGGAATGGTCATCCACATCCATCCTTGCTTCTCCATAAGTCACCCAAGCTGATAATCAAACTTGGGTGAGAGGGGCTGAAGTAGGGCTTTAGCCCTCTCTACCACCAGAGTGGCAAACAAACTGTGTTTATTTGCATCATGCATAATGAAGCATCGTTTCTTCTTCTTTTCTGTCATATGATCTGTGTCAAATACTTTGGCTCAGGCATAGATCCCACATAATTTTTGTTTCAGGTTTATTAAAGGAATGTAAAAATATCCAATTATCTCTTGTAGTGGTGCCAAACCAAAAAGGCAGAAGTTCAAACTACATATAAGTCAGAATTTTTAACTGTGTCACTGCTATTAGCATTACTATACTTCCTTGTGTTAGTAACTCAACTTCAACCCCCCCCTACAAATAGCTGGTTCAGTGGAAATTGGTTATTATATCCCCTTGCATTGTCCACTATAATTCTGTTCCCAATACATCCTTAATGTATGAAACATTTGAAATAGACCTCAACATGTTTAACACATTCAAATGTCAAATGACCAGTTTCTCTCACCCTTACAGGCATAAATATAACTGGGTATGTCTCCGGGATCATCAGAGTTGATATTCCGAGCTGAAATACATTCCACAATCAGGGTATCATTATACATGAGGCGGTTCATTAGTACAACTGAAATCCTACATGACTGTATATTCTGTAACAGAAATATGAAAGCACTGCAGAGCAATACTGGCACATATTTCACTCCCCCCCCCCCCATAATAATACTTGTGGTTCATAATACCATAGCAGTGTGCATCATGTCATAGCAGACAATCTATAGTGTCTATTAGAGCCTTTTAGTAACCACTGCAAGATGCCTTTCATATTCAGGAAAGAAACAAAAGACCGACATATTAAACCATGCCTCAAAAAGCAGCATAAGGCTTAAATCAGTCATCACATCTTCAGCCAGACATACATCTTTTTGTAACTTTCTTGCTTTATTTGTTATGTGTGGTTAGATTAGCTTTGAGTTGATGAGGATTATTAGGCTACTAGCAAAGCACTGTCTATTGATTGGCACTACATTAAATAAGTGCCTAGCCTTTTACCTCACAGTATGGTTTGATAGCATACTACAAATATCTCTGAGCTTACTCCCATGAATATTGCAGACCCCGGTGACCACAACAGTATGATTCCCATTGACACAGATCTATGCTTTAATATTTAGCAATTTAGTTATATCCATTACAAATTTTTCACCATTTCATGTTTGTGGTTTGCAGTGGGGGTGAGACCACCTGGATATTTAAACCTTCACAATCCAGGCATCATTTTATAAAGTCATCATCCCTCAAAGTAGGAATAATTCAATACAACTTTTGCTGTGTCATTTGATCCTGTTGTTGGCTGATTAATATGAATGCACTGAAGCTATATGATCAAGATTCACAAACCAAAATCTCTGGTAACATTTAATCCCATTTAAATTATTTCTAGATACTACATATTTATTTACTAATATAGATAAATGGGGGTGGCTTGATCAGGTTCAGGCACTTAGAGAAACTTTAACATTCACATTGCAGTCTACTTTTAAAAACTACTGTATAAATAAGAGAAAAAAATACTCACCAGTTTGTACAAGTGTTCTAGATGTTATTACCTGTTACTTAGACAAACACTCTCATTCACCTATCACTTTGAATGGATGAGATGTCGATAAGTGCCAGAGAGTTTAGAGGACATGTTTTGTTGGGGTGTGTGATAATGATGTCTGTTTTCAAGGTACAGCTGTTTTGCTTTGTATAACAAATGTCCATAAGTGATTGTGCTACAAAAATAAGTTTTACATTTAAATCTACTTCTCACTAATAATTGCAAAAGTAAAGAAGAAAGTGGTATGCAAACACACACTGACAGTTTTGAATAGTTCATAGGTTCATAGGTTCATAGGTTCATAGGTTCATACTAGGCTATCTGCTCTAGGGCATTTATAAGCCTAGCCAGAGTGTGTTTGGCTTTCGCCAGCCATTTTAAATGAATTTTGCTATGCCCTTTTTCGAGGTTAGTATACTGTGCCTCTGTCTAACAGTGACACAGAAGTGATACCCGGGGTAAACCTACGATCTCCCATCCACTCATCAAGATTCCTCTTGAAGAGAGTCAATGAGGGACTCTGCCTAACCTGGACTGGGATTTTATTCCAGAGTGAAGGGAGCCTCTGGGTTATGAATCTGTCCCTCCAGCATGTCCTATTTATTTCAGTGCTGAGGTTCAAGTCTCTCGAGTGCGTAGCTCGATGGGATTTGGATTTTCTGATGTGCAGCATGTCCATTAATTCTGGGTTGGACATGGCTTTATACATCAGGCACAGATCGCCTCTGAGCAGGTGGTATGCCACTGAGTAGAACTGGAGTTTCTTTAATCGGGCAGCATATGGCATCTGTTTGAGCCCTTTGATCCTGTTGGTGAGGTACTTTTGGGGTCTTTCCAGTTGCTGCAGGTGTGTGGTTAGGTACATCCCAAAAGGGGCATTGTACTCAATTATGGGCCTGATGAGGGATGAGTAAAGAGGCACGATGACCTTCCCTGATCTGTGAATCCCTTCATGATTAGATGGGCTATATAAAATGTTTTTCTAACCACTTTGGCCACGTGGTTTTCAAATGAGAGATTGCTATCAACATGGGTCCCCAGGTCCCTAATTACTTCTTCCATACTTAATGGATTACCACCTATGTGGTAATTTGTGGGCACTTTGTTTTTACCAAAGGGGATGACTATACACTTTTTGGCGTTTAGCTTGAGGCCATGGCTCTGGCACCAGTTGTCTGTTTCTATGAGGCCCTTTTGGAGGATGCTTGTGTCGGCTGGAGAGTTGATTATGGTGCCTAGTTTGCAGTCATCTGCGAACTTGGTCAGCCACAGTCCTTCCGTGTTGGCCTGTACCTCCGAGAAATATATACCGAACAAGAGAGGTCCCAGGACTGAGCCTTGTGGGATGCCACTTGTAACTGGTTTGGAGTCTGACATGGCTCCAGCAATTCTAACCATGTGGGTTCTGTCCTTGAGCCAGTTTGCAACCCATCTAGTGACATAGGGGTTTATATTTAAGCTGGTGAGTTTATCTATAATGCCTGAGTGGGGTATTGTATCAAAGGCTTTTGCGAGGTCCAGGTAGGCTGTGTGGACCATCTTCCCCTCGTCAATGGCCTTGGTGACTGTTTCAAAGAAATCGACCAGGTTTAAGAGGCAGGATCTGCCCTTAGCAAAGCCGAACTGGGTAGGATCCAGTGTCTGTAGGTCCCCAATATCTTTATTTATGAGGTCCATGATGATCCTTTCCATAGCTTTGCAGACCAAGCTAGTCAGGCTTATGGGGCGATAGTTTCCAGGATCTGTTGAGGCACCACCTTTGTGGAGAGGGACCACTGTTGCTGTACGCCACTCTTTGGGTACATATCCTGTAGTAAGGCTGAGATTGAACAGTAGTTTTATGTTTGGGTTTAGCTCTTCTTGGATTTCATGTAGGATGCAGCTCGGGACACCGTCTGGTCCCATTGATGCTCTGTTTTTTGCTTTGGAGAGGGCGGATCTTACCTGAGCATCTGAGATGTCAGGGGGGGCAGCACTCTGCTGGGATAGATATTTGCCCTTTTGGTGGGAGGGAGAAGTTTGCGCTGAACCTGTCAGCTAGGATGTTGGCAATGTCTGTGGGTTTGGTGTATTTTTTGTCATTTTGGACTAATTCTGAGCATATCTGGGAATTCCCACCCAGGTTCCTAACATAACTAAAGAAAGCCTTGTGATTATCCTTAGTGTCCTGTGCAATTTTTCTCTCGAAGCTGGCCTTAGACGATTTTATGAGTGCCCATAGTTTTTTGCTAATACTGATCAGAGATGCCGTCCCTTTTTGGGATTTTGCTCTATCATGTAGTAGCTTCCTCCTTCTATTGTATAGTTTGTTTATGGCTGGGGTCCACCAGACAGCACGCCTGCCTTTGGAGGATTGGGTCTTGGTTTTATTTGGGATTGCATGATCCATGCATTCCTGAAGGTGTTCATAGAATGCGTTTATAAAGGATTCTGCGGTCCAAGTTTTGGGCAGCATGGTATGAGGTTTCCACAGTGCTGGGGTGCTCTTGGCTTTCAAGTATTCCACCTCGGTTTTGAGGAGTGTGAAATTTGCTTTAGAGAAGTTTTTCACTGTGGTTTTCTGGGCAGGGGTGAGGTCGGGATGTGAATATCCAGTGAGATTAGTTTATCATCTGATCTTACCAGTGAGGGATACACTTCTGGTCTGGAGCATAGAGCCCCCGTGTTGGTGATGATCAGGTCCAGTATGTTTTCCCCTCTTGTGGGAATGGTAACAAGTTGTTCCATAGCATTTGAGTTTATAAATTCTAGGAACCTTTGGGCTAGGGTGTTGGAGCTAGAGTAATGCTCCCAGTCTATGTTTGGGTAGTTGAAGTCACCCAATATAATGGTGTTTGGAGAGACCTTCATATTTTCCAGTGTTCTCAGGAAGGCTGAGTGGGGTTCCTGGGTTTGGGAGGGTGGTCTGCAGCAGGCTATAAACTGGAAGGCAGTTTTACCCACTGTTAGTTGCACATGGATAGTCTCTAGTCTCTGATGCAGGGCTGCATGGATCAGGCCAGTCTGGTGGCAGTCTGGTGGACCCATAAGGCAGACAGATATCTATACCAAATGATTGTAGCCCCCAAACATCTCTAATGCCCAGGTGAGAACTGCTCTCTCCAGCTCCAAAAGAACACAGCATCCATGGGACCTGATGGTGTCCCGGCTGTGTGCTCCATGAACTCAATGAGACAGCTGTTTAATCTTAGTCTCACCTCCATTAGCTTGACAAGCCTTATCTGCAAAGCCATGGAGAGGATCATAATGGATCTCATAAATAAAGACATAGGGAACTTGCAGACTTTGGATCCAACCCAGTTTGGCTTTATCAAAGGCAGATCATGCCTTTTAAACTTGGTTGACTTTTGAAACAGTCACCAAGGCCATTGACGAGGAAAGGCAGTCCATACAGCCTACCTAGAGGTATCATTGAAAAACTCATCAACTTAAATGTAAACCCATACATTACAAGATGGGTTGCAAACTGGCTGAGTGACAGAACCCACAGGGTCAGAGTTGTCAGACTCAAAGCCTGTCACAAGTGGTCTTGTTTGGCATCTACTTTTCTGAAGTACAAGCAAACACAGGAGGGTTATGGCTGACAAAGTTTGCAGATGACTGCAAACTAACACATCCAACACAGATATCCTTCAGAAGGGTCTCACAGAAACGGATAACTGGTGCCAGAGCCATGGCCTAAAGTTAAATGCCAAGAAATGCATAGTCAAAAATAAGGTTACTAGCTACCATATAGGTGGCAATCCCTGAACACAGAAGAAGTTATTAGGGACCTGGGAACCCAGGTTGACAGTAATTGCTAAAGTAGTTAGGAAGACCTTCTACATTGCCCACCTTATCATGAAGGGATTCACATCTAGATCAAGGGAAGTCATAGTCTCCCTATACTCATCACTCATCAGACCAATGATGAATGTATCTGACCCGACACTTGCAGCAGCTGGAGAGGCCACAGGGTCTCAAGAACTCCAGTTATATTCAGTTGGATTTGAAAATCTAGATAAAGACTCCTATGCTGTGGAACGCCTTGTTCAAGAGGAATCTTGACCAATGGATGGGAGATGGGTTACCTCAGTGTCACTGCTCGACAGAGGCACAGCAAAATAATGGGCATAGTTTCTCCGGCTTATAAATGCCCTCGGGCAGATAGCCTAGTATGAACCTATGAACCTATGAACCTATGATGCTTTGTGCTGTGCCACCAACCTGGAGGTGTGGGTATCTTTGACGAATATTAATACTCCCCCTCCTTTTGTGGTTCGGTCCAAGTTTTGGGGCCGAAAAGCATGGTATGAGGTATAACCTGGTAGTGCTGGGGTGCTCTTGGGAGCCTTGAACCAGGTTTCTGTTACTGCATGGATATCGATGTTCTCCAGGCTAAGGAGAGTTTCGAGTGCATGCATCTTGAGGTTTAGACTTCTGGCATTGAGTAGCATTACTCTTAGTTTCTTATCCCTTGTGATACCTATGGAGGTGGGTTTGTCTTTTGAGCCTTGCCTAAAAAAGGCACTATGGGGGTGGCAAGAGCCTTTGCCAATATCCGAAAGCCCAGGGGTGACAGGTGCAAGCCGTCTCTAGTGAAACATCATGGCTTGTCGAGCATGTCATCCCAGGCTGACAGGCATTGGATCCCCTTTGAATGAAGCCAATACTTAAGCCAATTGTTGAAATTTATCATCTTGTCTTCATATTGTGGCATCATTCTTGGTGAGGGTAAGATGCTACTCAAGGTCAGGGTCATACCAGCCTGGGCTACATGCTCAGAGAGCTCCTCTATGTCTCTTTTCATGTAGTCCAGGGAGGTACATCTCAGGTCATTCACACCAGCATGGACAATGACTGAGTCATATTTGTACTTGCCTTGGAGTGACCTGAGTGCTTGTGTTATGTGTCGGATCCTAGCTCCCAACAGGCAGCTCACCGTGACCTTCTCCTTGTTCAGCCTGGTGAGTGGGACGTCAGTGTGCCTGACGATAGAGTCACCTATTACAAGTGTATCAGGTGTGTTGTTTAACCTTAAGGGCTGTGACTGTTCAGCACACTGGCTTTGTGAGCTATGTGTTGCACGTGTTTTGTTTTGGGGTAGCGGTTGCTTGGGTGTCTGCTTTTGAGGTCTCTGCTGCTTAGGCAGATTTTTATTTAGAGCCTCCGAGTATGTTTTTGTGTGTTTATGTGTTTGGTTTGTTGTCGTGGTAGGTCTATGTGAGACTGGAATTGTAGTGAGTGTGGTTTCCTTCTCCTCCTGACTGGTTATGCCAGTACTGAGTTGAGAGAGCTTACCTCCAGTTTGGCTATATGGTTGCATCTCTCCCATGTGTTGGAATTTGTTGGGAGGAGGAGAGGGTTGTCTGTGTACATGAGGCAGTTGTAACATTGCCTCAAGATTCCCAGATTCACCAGCTGGACCAGAGAGGAGATTGACAACTGACCTTTGGACATGCTAGAATAGTATTGGGAATTCCTTTATAATTGAAAAAAAGGGCCAATGGGGAACAAGGTACTCAAGGGGAGTTTGTGAGGGTGTAGTGTTTTTAATTTTTTAGTGCTGACTTATATAATTGCTTTAGTAAGCAAGTGCCAGGCTTTAGAGTAGGAATAGGGTGTTTATTATGAGAACTAGATCAGCTCTAAGGGAAAAAGTGAAGAGCAGACGTTATGGAGCCAAGAATGGTTTAAACCCAATTAAGCAGAGCTGCCCAATGCTGCGCTATGCGCAAAATCGCACAAAGCCGCGCGAAAGTGGGTTTTATACAGGGAGACTTGAAAGAGCTAGAAATTGGCCCAAAACGGCCAATAGACTACCAGATTCTTGTGCTGGGAACACTCCTCCAGGAATAGATAGGCTGCTCTAAGCTCCCCACTGCCACTGGTGAACAAAGAAGCCTCCCTTTATCCAAGAAAGTAAATGGGCAACACAGGAACTTTCCAAAAGTCCAGAATACAGCAAAGCCTGTATTTGGACTACTCTAGGTCAGGAAAGATGGGAAACAAGAATAATTTTTTTTTTTTTCTTTTTTGCAACAAACAGCAGGAAAATGCAATAAATATGTAACACAGGCTAGCGCACTTGAGTGTGTAGCCTCAACAGGTAAATGCAACAAACAGGACAAACTTTAAAAGTGCAGGTGCAAAAACAACTTTAAACAGTTTAAAACAGTTCAAGAAGCAGAAATACTTGCAGTTTAGCTAGATCGGACAGTCGCCCAGGTAGTAGCAGGAAAAAAAAACACTTTTATCAGGTTAGCAGTCACTCTTTTAGCCTCTCTGCTGCTAGCACCACTCTGCAGGACCACGAGGAGCTTGGCTGAGTAGTAACAAGTGCAAAAACCGCGCCAAAGCGGGTTTTATACAGGGGGACTTGAATGAGCTAGAAATTGGCCCAAAATGGCCAATAGACTACCAGATTCTTGTGCTGAGAACACTCCTCCAGGGATAGATAGGCTGCTCTAAGCTCCCCACTGCCATTGGTGAACAAAGAAGCCTCTCTTTATCCAAGAAAGGAAATGGGCAACACAGGAACTTTCCAAAAGTCCAGAATACAGCAAAGCCTGTATTTGGACTACTCTAGGTCAGGAAAGACTGGAAACAAGGATAACTTCTTATTTTTTTTTCTTTTTTGCAACAAACAGCAGGAAAATGCAATAAATATGTAACACAGGCTAGCACACTTGAGTGTGTAGCCTCAACATGTAAATGCAACAAACAGGACAAACTTTAAATTACAAGCGCAAAAGCACTGGCTTTAAAGCAGGGGGTTAGAAAGAGATATGAAATTGCCCAAAACGGCCAATAAGCTACACATCACTGGGCTGGAACCACTCCTCAAGGGACAGATAGGCTGCTCAGAGCTCCCCACTCCCACTGGTGAACAAAAAAGCTTCCTCCTATCCAAATAAGGATATGGGTAACACAGGAACTATGACACAGCCCAGAGATCAGCAGTACCTGAAGACTGGACTATTCTAGTTCAGTAAAGGTGGGAAACAAGGATATTTTTTTTTTTTTTTTTTTTTTTACAAAGTAGCAGAAATTAGGTACAGAAACACAGTAAATGCTTTAATTCGTCTAGCACACTTGAGTGTGTAACCTACCAGTTAAACTAAGCAAAAACAAACTTTAAAAGTGCAAAAAACTCAGAAATACAGGCAGGAATGCAATAAAACAACTTTGCAGAGCTTATTTAGTTAAAGAAACAGAGAAGTCTATATATACAGAAAAGCAGCTAAAACACACAAACACTTCAGATGCAGTGCAACCTAGAGCACTTGAGTTATAACAATATTAAGGCAATTACAGTTATAATAAATGCTCTGAAATATACTCTATATTTCCAAAATGTTTGAGAAGCACAGCCAAAACACAAGGAGTGTCAGGCAAAAAAAAAATATATTTTTTTTTTTGAAAGGGAAAAAGGAGAAATAGAAGGCCTTATCCAATGTTCTCTCTGTATTAGGTAGAATGAGCTAATGACACTAGACTGGGAGGAGTGTCACAGATCAGATTTACAGTAGGGGTGGGCAACTGCAAAGCCACCAAGTATAACAGCAAGACACCAACTGGCAGGAGGGGTGGGGACAAAAACAATATCCTACAGACAGTAAGCACTAGAGAAAGCCACTAATGAAAGTTTTTAAACAGATAAAGATTTGTAAAGATACAGAATGCTTTTAACTGCAAACAAATCAGTTACTTGTGCAGATTAGTTAATAGCAATAAAATACACTCAAAGACTAAAAAGCAGGCAATAAAAGTGCTATATATTAATTGTTAGAAACAATAATCTGTATAAATAATCGAAAAAAAAACAGGATATTTATATATCTCAGCAAACAGTTGTGGTCAACAACTCTCATCCACTCTGCTCAGTGTGTATAGTTTTTATGTTTATGGTAGTTTGGACAGAGAGAGCCAAGTAATGGGACACTGGAATAGCTGGAGGGGCTGGTCCATTACCCCGCCTAGAGCCCCATTTAACTATGATCTGGTTCTGAAAGGATGTTTGCTGTACAGAGAATATGTGTGTGTGTGTGTGTGTGTGTGTGTGTGTGTGTGTGTGTGTGTGTGTGTGTGTGTGTGTGTGTGTGTGTATAAGGGTGGGGGGGGCTTCCATACCTCTCAACTCTCCCTAGACTAATCAGCAGTGGATGTAATAAGGGGTGGTACATTACATGGCAGAAAAACATTTTAAAAATTACTGAAGTCGCTATTAAAATTAAAAGATCAACATGTAATATGCGGATGTGTTTGCGTGCCTGCATTTGTATATATGTGTGTGTGTGTGTGTGTGTGTGTGTGTGTGTGTGTGTGTGTGTGTGTGGGGGGGGGGTCTTAATGAGCAGGGTGCCTCCGAAATGTATTGGCCACCAGTTGTGATTACCACAAGGGCAGCAAAAAATATCTTGTAAGCATTTGTGGTAATTACCAAGCAATTCAAAGACATGCAAATTAGCTGATAATGGGATATTTCCTTATTGTGGCTAATGTGCCTCTGAGTTGCTAATTTCATGATCATGCTGCAAGTATCATTGTTACAGCTTCACTGCTCTTACCTGGCCTGCCTTTGAATCCTGGCAATTCTGACTTAAATACTGCATATAAGGGGGCTAGTACATATCACTAAACATTTGTTAACCCTTTTTACTGTGTAATTTGTAATCACTATTCATAGAAATTATACAGTCAGCACCTCTCCAGCTCAAAGGGTATGTCAGGCTTGTCAACACATTGTGAGTCACCATGTCATGTTCTGTAAGTATAAGGCAGAATATTTTTTATTCAGAATTGCACAATATTAAAAATGATTTTTTTAAGAATCTAAGCATTTTGGAGTGTAAGCACATGGCTGTTCTTCAGATCAAAATCATAGAGTTGTCTTGTAGTAAGAGCGAATATAACAAGACTGTAACAATTGCCTTTCAGACCTTAGTATTGATCTGATTTCTGTTAAAACTATGAGGATGTTCTCTGACTTTTAAAACCAGCATTTTATAATGATTAGGTTGGAACAAATAACGTTTGTATTCCTTTGTACTGCATAAAATTTAATCACCATGGCGGTGGAGATTTTATAAAACCAGCCTCAGCCCAAGGAAAATGTAATGCTCTTAAACACACTGTGAGCCTCAATACCTTGTACCACCTGTAAATATAAGCCTGGATATTTTTACTTAAAATGATGCAGCATTATGATTCAAGATCTAAGTATTTTGGTGTGCAATCACATGCTTGTTTTCCAGGCCACAGCTCATAGACATGCCCTTTAACCATTGCCTTCCAGGTGTTGGTGCTAATATAATTCCCATTAATACTGAGGAGATTAAATGACTTTCTAAACCAGCATTTTAATGATTAGATTAGAAAAGATTATTCTTTTATTTCATTATACTATATAATTTTATACACCATTGGGAGAGATTTTAAACAATCCAATTCAGTCTAAGAGGTATGCCAGGCTTGTTGTTAAGCAGTTTCCCATGCCATTTCTTTATACTGCAAACAGGTTACTGTTTGTGTAACTAAATGTTTTCTGTTCAGTTTTACACTGCATTTATTAATCAACATTCAGAGGAAATGTAATACTGGCAACACCATGGGAAATGATAAATTTATATGGATCAATGTCAAAGTATTGAACGACCACATTGTTGAATGAATCATCAAATCAGCAATGCAGGCCATCGAACCGTTCTGACTGAGATTGCATTATGGTAAGGATCAGGAAAATTTCCCTTTTTCCCACTATAATGCAAACTCTGAGTTGGTATATTTAATTAGCGGGGGTGGTGGGGTGCAGCCCCCCACATAGAGGGATTTGACAGACTGCATTGTTGATGAGATGAAGCTCGACTATGTGGTCATTTGATTATTTGACATCAACCTGATTTATAAACATGACTGCAATTTTATTAAACACTGCAAACAGGAAACTATTTTGTATAATTAAGAGATTTTTTTTTTTTTACTTACTCTTTTTTACTGTGCAATTTGTAATCACCATCCAGGGAATTTTATGCAATCAGGCTGAGCCTAAGATGAGCCATGCTTGTAGACCCATTGGCTGGGATTCGGAAAAGCTACCTCCAGCAGTAATCCCAAATAAGGATGGTTTCCCACTGGTGGTAGCTCTTCCATTTCAGGGACAAGTGCTCTGCAGTGATTCTACTTGGTCTGTAGAATTACTGCTGTGGGCTGTCTCCACGGCTGTGCTCAATATTAATGCGACAGCATTCTGTTTCTCTGCCTTTAATAGCGAGTGTTTTAAACCAGTTGTATTTATTTGCTCAAGTTGTTCAAAGCTGCGATATGAGGCCTTCTGCCACTTACTCTGCTGTGATACTGGAAAAAGATAAGTGCTTATCTTCAACTGTTTCTGCACTTCTGTTTTACTGTATATCTGTGTACTCTGTGCAACTGTTTTTAGTCTCCCTTTTGTCTGTTAGAGCTGAATATCTGTTACTGTTTGCGACCTTTTGAGCTTGTTGTGAAATCTTTTGTCTAGAGAGGCCTAGCTGTTTTCTTTGTGGCAGAAATAATTAGTCTAATTTGATCTAGCTGAAAGCATTCCTGCAACACTCTTATTTTTGATTGGATAATTGGGCTGGTTTCTGTTTCTCTGACTTCAATAGCCAATGTTTTAAACCAGTTGTACTTATTTGTTCAAGCTGTTCAAAGCTGCAGTATGAGGCCTTCTGCCCTTTGCTCTGTGGTGATACTGGAAAAAATATGTGCTTTTTTTCAACTGTTTCTTCACTTCTGTTATACTGTTTATCTGTGTAATCTGTGCAACTGTTTTTAGTCTCCTTTTTTATCTGTTAGAGCTGAATATCTGTTACTGTTTGTGACCTTTTGAGCTTGTAGTGAAATTTTTTTGCCAGTGTGAGGCCTTCTGCCATTTGCTCAGCTGTGATATTGGAAAAAGATAAGTGCTTATTTACTTATTTTCCACTGTTTCTGCACTTCTGTTTTACTGTATATCTGTGTAATCTGTGTAACTGCTTTTAGTCTCTTTTTTATAGGTTCATAGGTGTTTACTAGGCTAACAACCACAAGGGCCTTTTTAAGCCTAGCCATGCATCCCAAATCTCTGACAAGTTCTGATACCCTTGATAAGTGTAAGCATGGGCCTGGGCGATGAACCATTTACAGGTTACCTGCCTGCATCAGAGGCATAGATGCCAAACCAGGGACAAATTTCCAGTTCCCCATCCAATTGTCCAAACTGCATTTCAATTGGGTCAGGGAGGAACTCTGCTTCACATGGATGGGGAGCCTGTTCCATAGATGGAGAAGTTTCTGGGATACATACCCATCTTTCCAGCAGGTACTATTTATATCATAGGCAAAGTTTAAGTCTTTAGAATGGGTAATTCTGGTACTGTCTGTTTTGTGGATATGCAGGAGGTCCATCAGAGTGGAGTCTGACAATGGCCTGTATGCCAGACATAGATCTCCCCTCAAACACCTGTAAGAGACAGAATACAGGGATAGGGCCTTGAGGCGGTTTGCATAGGGTATATTACTTATGCCCTGTATTCTTTTAGTGAGGAACCTCTGTGGACATTCAAGTTGTTGGATATGCCTGGTTAGGTACATACCAAAGGGGGCATTGTACTCAATGATAGGTACAATGAATGCTGAATTCAGTGGAACAATGACTTCCTTGGACTTAGATGCATTACCTTTGTTTATAAGTTGCGCAAAATAGAATGATTTCCTCACCACTGTAGACACATGATGATCAAAGCCTAGATTACTATCTATGCGTGTCCCTAAGTCCCTGACTACTGTATCAGCTCTAAGGAGTGTGTTGTCAATATGATAGTTACCAGGGATGGATGACTTCCCAAAAGATACTATTATGCATTTCTTGGCATTTAGTTTTAGTCCATGACTGTGACACCTGCTGTTTGTCTGTGTCAGCCCCTCCTGGAGAACATTTGTCTCAGTGTGAGATTCAGTGATAGCTCCTAATTTGCAATCATCTGCAAATTTAGTCAGCCAGAGACCCATGACATTCATCTTGACTTCTGAGAAGTAAATGTCAAAAAGGAGTGGTTCAAGGGCTGATCCCTGAGGGACTCCACCTGTAACTGGTCTCTATATACGGGTGGTCTCCCCAATTCTAACTTCCTGGGTCCTTTTTGAGAGACATTTGGCTATCCACCAGGTGACATACATGTTTGTACCTAACCTCTTGAGTTTGTCAACAATGCCAGAGTGGGGTATTGTGTCAAATGCCTTGGCCAGATCAAGGTAGACAGTGTGAAAGATTTTGCCCTCATCCGTTGCTTTGGTGACCTTCTCAAAGAAGTCCACCAGGTTGAGTAGGCATAATCTGCCCTTTATGAAACCAATCTGGGTTGGCTTCAGTGTCAGGCAGTTTACTATATCTCTATTGGTTATCTCCATGATAATTCTTTCCATGGCTTTACATATAAGACTAGTGGGACGTATGGGTCTGTAGTTTCCAGGGTCTGTAGATGGCCCACCTTTGTGCAGAGGGATTTATTTATTTTATTTATTGATTTATTTATTTAACATTTGTTGACCAGGAAAGTCCGACTAGGTTCCACAGATCCTGTTTTCAGCGGAGGCCCGGGGAGAAATGCTCCAGAAGCATGTCTTTAGAAAGTGGGAGGAAACCGGAGTACCCGGAGGAAACCCACGCGAATATAGGGAGAACATGCAAACTCTGCACAGAAGGCACCCCGGCTGAGAATCGAACCAGAGAACCTCTTGCTATGAGGCGACAGCATTAACTGCTGCACCACTGCGCCGCCCAAACATGATGGCTGTTGCCTTTCTCTATTCATGAGGCATGAAGCCTATTTGGAGGCTACAGTTAAATATTAATTCTAGAGGCCCTGATAGCTCATGTTTCATGGTATTTAGAAGGCATTCTGGGATATTGTCCGGGCCCATTGATGCAGTGTTCTTGGTCTTAGAGGGAGCATTAAGGATCTGTACCCTAGTGATTATTAGTAGGGGGAGTTATATTTGATGATGTTTCCTAAGGGAAGGTTGAGGGGGAGAGAGGAGTAAAGTTGTTGCTAAATTTATCAGCCAGGAGGTTTGCTATATCTTATGGCTCAGTATAGGTGGCTCCATTTACAATGAGCTCTACACACAATTGTGTATTGCCTTTGAGGTTGCGGACAAAGCCAAAGAATGTGTTGTGTTTGTTATTGGCCTGGGAGGCCAGACTTACCTCAAATTTGGCTTTGGTAGACTTTATTTGTCCTCTGAGTTGTTTGTTTAGTTTAATGAGAGTGGTTTTATCTTGCTTGGTGCTGCACCTCCTAATTTTTGCCATGATGTTCTTCCAACTGTTATATATCCGATTAATTTTGTGATTCCACCATGGTGGGTTGTTTGTTGTTTTTGAGTTAGTTATGTACTTCTTCTTGGTGGGTACAGCTGCCTCTATACAGCTATTAACATGCTTGTAAAGGGTTTCTGTGAACAGTTCTGTATAGGCAGATGTGCTCTCAGGGTTTATAGGGCCTTGAAAATTTTCCAGGTTTTCACTTAATAGCAGGAGGTTAGCCTTAGAATAGTTTGTGAATATTCCTGGTTTAACTGGGGGTCCCAGTTTTATTATTACTTCCAAGCAGACCATTTTGTGGTCTGACCTTACCAGGGAAGGCATTACAGTAGGGAGTGTGCCACACTCTCACATATTAGTCAGGACCAAATAAACTATGGTTGCAACCCTGGTTGGTGTGTTGACTGTTTGGTCCACGAAGTTTGTATTTACAAAATCCAGGAATCTCTGTGCATGTATGTTTGATATCGTATAGGATTCCCAGTTAATAATGAGGTAATTAAAGTCACCCATGAATATGGTATTAGGTTGGATGGATAGTGCTTCCAATAAGTTTAAATACAGTTTTGTTTAATTTTTGAATATCTGTTACTGTTTGTGACCTTTTGAGTTTGTAGTGAAATATCTTGTCTAGAGAGGAGTAGCTGTTTTCTTTGAGGCATAAGAATCAGTCTCGTTTGATCTAGCTAAAAGCATTCCTGCAACACTGTTGTTTTTGATTAGATAATTGGTCTGGTTTCTGTTTCTCTACCTTTAATAGCCAGTGTTTAAACCAGTTGTACGTATTTGCTCAAGCTGTTCAAAGCTGCAGCGTGAGGCCTTCTGCCATTTGTTCTGCTGTGATATTGGAAAAAGATAAGTGCTTATTTTCAACTGTTTCTGCACTTCTGTTTTACTGCATATCTGTGTAATCTGTGCAACTGTTTTAGTCTCCTTTTTTGTCTGTTATAGATGAACATCTGTTACTGTTTGTGACCGTTTGAGCTAGTAGTGAAATATTTTGTCTAGAGAGGCCTAGCTGTTTTCCTTGAGGCAGAAAGAGTCGGTCTAGTTTGATCTAGCTAAAAGCATTCCTGCAACACTATTATTTTTGATTGGATAATTGGGCTGGTTTCTGTTTCTCTGCCTTTAATAGCCAGTGTTTTAAACCAGTTGTACTTATTTGTTCAAGCTGTTCAAACCTGCAGTGTGAGGCTTTCTGCCATTTGCTCTGCTGTGATATTGGAAAAAGATACATGCTTATTTTCAACTGTTTCCGCACTTCTGTTTTATTGTATATCTGTGTAATCTACGGAACTGTTTTAGTCTCCTTTTTGGTGTGTTAGAGATGAATATCTGTTACTGCTTGTGACCTTTTGCAATCTTTTGTCTAGGGTGGCCTAGCTGTTTTCTTTGTGGCAGAAAGAATCAGTCTAGCTTGATCTAACTAAAAGCATTCCTGCAACACTGTTATTTTTGATTGGATAATTGGGCTGGTTTCTGTTTATCTGCCTTTAATAGCCAGTGTTTTAAACCAGTTGTACTTATTTGCTCAAGCTGTTTGAAGCTGCAGTGGGAGGCCTTCTGCCATTTGCTCTGCTGTGATATTGGAAAAAAAATAAGCGCTTATTTTTAACTGTTTCTGCACTTCTGTTTTACGTATATCTGTGTAATCTGTGCACTGTTTTTGTTCCACCTACTTGTCCAGCTGTTGTGGTGCTCTTAAGTCCTGGTGGTTTTGAGTTGCCCGCCTCTAGTATAAGGTTGATACTGGACACTCCCCAGTCACATTACATCAGCTCATTCTACTGTTTATAGTGAGAACTTAGTAAAGGCCCACCCCTTTAGCTTCTGAACCTTGAATTATCTCATTATCTTCTGTCTCTTCACTTTCTACAAAACAAAACAAAAGAAAACAAAAAAAGGTACCTCTTTCTACTCCATTTTGCTGTTTGTGCTTAGGAGTTCAACTGCATTTAGTTTGCCATATTTATTACGCTGCTTTATTTGTGCTGTCTGGTACCTTTGTGACTTGTGAGCTACTGTTTCAAAGCAATCTACTGATTAACTATATTTCATTGTCATCTATGTAATACTGTTTAACTGCATTTTTCTGCATTTTGTTGCTGTTTAACTGTATTTTTTCATACTGTGTGTTCAATTCCTTTGACTATAAGTGATTAATATGTGCTTCATTGTGAGTTTTTTTTTACTGAGTTCTTAACTGCAAGGAGACAAGCTGACCAACCACTGAACCTCTTTATTATTTAACGCTTTCATCTGGCATTTGCCTCAAGACTTCATCAGAATAATTCTGATGAAGTTTTGAGGCGAATGCCAGACGAAAGTGCTAAATAATAAAGAGGTTCAGTGGTTGGTCAGCTTGTCTCCTTGCAGTTCTGTTTTCCTAGTTTATTGGTGTTTTGTATTTACTGAGTTCTTAACCTTAAAATTGAGAAGCATAGTCTAGATACAGGTCTGCGGCATCCAGAGCTTCAGCTTCACAGTTTTTAACCCTTTTTGAGGTATTCCAGCTACAAGTGTCCCTTAGTAGCACTTGTGTTATCATCTAGTAGTGCTACTTGTAGACCTTCCTCCCTTTACCCTCTTAGCTCTTTCAGTTTCTGACAAATATGGATGGACAATTTCCTACATTTTCTCCTGCCAGTCTGGTTGATATGGGCATCCTGAGACAGTGTAGCAACTACCTCATGTACACTGACAACCCTCTACTACTACCACCTAGAAACACAATTTGTGAGAGATGCAAATACATCAAGCACCTAGTGTCACTGCTCTCTTCCCCAAAAAACAGTATATCTGGCACTGAGAAGGTTGGCAACACAAACACCACACCTCATACACCACCCACACCTAGACAACACACTCCCACATATGCAGAGGCCCTCAACCAAAGCATACCCAAAGAAAAGAGACCTCAGAGGCATAAATTCTCGCAAACTCCACTGCCAACCACACCACACATAGTCCACACACCTGTGTCTCACAGCCACTAAGGCCTAAACATAAACCCAACATATTAGTCATAGGAGACTCTATTGTGAGACACACAGATGTGCCCCTTACCAGGCTAGATAAGGAGAAAGTCACGGTTAGTTGTTTGTCGGGTACCAAAATCTGCCATATCACCAATACACTTGTCTCTCAATCGGTACTGTTATGGTTCTGTCATAGTCAATGTTGGAGTTAATAACTTAAGACATACCTCCATGGACTATATGAAGAGAGACATGATCGAGCTTGCTAAGTATGTGCCCTAGGCAGGTATGTACCTAGCCTTAAGCAGCATTCTACCATCTCCCAGAATGATGCTTCAATACAAACAGAAAATGATTGACTTTAACAATTGGCTTAGTTTATGGTGTCATTCAAAGGGGATCTAGTACCTGACAACATGGGATGACTTGACTGACAAGCCATGATGCTTTGCCAGAGATGGCCTGCATCTGTCTCCTTTGGGCTTCAGGCTCCTGGCAAAGGGTCTTGCCTCGCTCATAGTACCTTTTTGTTAGGCAATGCCATGAGGTCAAAATTACCAACATGAAAATTTCATCAAAATGTAAATTAAAGAATATGCTGCTAAGCGCTAGGAGTCTAAACATGAAACTGCACTAATTGCAAGCATTATTAACCCTGGAAGAAGCTGACATTTGTGCAGTCAGAGAAACCTGGTTCAAAACTGTGGAGAGCACCCTAGCGATACCAGGTTACTCACCCTATCATTCATTCAGAACCCAAGCTGCGGGCAGCAAAACAAAATGAGGTGGAGTTTCAATATATATAAAAGACATACACACCTCTAGGCTGGTCAAACAGTATGATGCACAGGAAATATTCCAGGTGTAGTTAACAATGGACAAGACCCCTATTCAAATCATAGCTAGCTACAGGCCTCCAACTCTGACTCAAGATGCCCACTCCACCTATCTGGACCTCTTTGAATCTATCAAGATTCAACCCGTTACCCTGATCCTGGGTGACTTTAACTATCCAACCACAGACTGGAAGAAATACTCATGCCAAAACACAAATGCCCAGAGATTCCTTGATTTCGTCAATGCAAATGCCTTGGAGCAGTTGTTTGATACCCCCACAAGAGGTGAAAATATCTTGGACTTGGTATTAACCAACATGAGTAACCACTGTAGCATCCCTACAGTGTCATCATCCCTGGTAAGATTCGACCACAAAGCATTCACTTTCGAAGTCACCATCTTCCCCGACCCCCCAGTTAGGGTCAAACAAATAAACTTCTCCAAATCTGATTACAACCTCCTGAGAGAAGGTATAAACAGCTTCACAGCCCCCTCCCCCTCCACATAAACTGGCACATATGTCCAAACTTACACCAATGTACTATATGAGCATTTATATAGCTGCATGGAATCAGGAATACCAGAGGACAAAATCCTCCTCCTCAAGGAAGAGTAAACCTGTCTGGTGGACATCTACAATAAATAAACTCTATAATAAAAGGAAAAAAAATGCTGTGCAGGACCAAGAAGGAGCAGGTGTCTAATTAGAAATAATCTCTCCTCAGCCTGAACAAGCAAATAAGAGCAGTAGTGAAATCCTCAAAAAAAAAAAAAAAAAAAACATTGAGTCCAAACTGGCCACATCTACTAAAGACAATCATAAGGCTTTCTTCACATATGTCTGCAATCTCAAGGGAAGCACCCAGATCTGTTCAAAACTGTTGGTCAAGGACACCACATACACAAACCCTGTATATATAGCCAACCTGCTGGCAGACAGGTTCAGTGAAAACTTTACTCCTCTGTCCCCCCATCAGTAAAACAGTACATCCCCAGTACCTGCCCCCTCCCCTTATCTCTAGGGGGCAAGTCATCATTCCTCACACAAAGGCAAAAAATAAAACCTCCATGGAACCCAGTAACATCCCAGGCTGCATCCTACATGAAATCAGGCAGAAAGCTGCTGCACCATTAGGCAGCCTATGCAACCAAACCTGAGTACCAGCTGCATCTCAGCTGAGTGGAGGACAGCTACTGTCATCCCTTTGCACAAAGGTAGATCGTCCACTGATCCAGGAAATTATAGACCTATCAGCCTATCGGATTATCATGGACCTCATTAACAAGGACATTGGCAACCTCCAGACACTTGATCTCACACAGTTTGGTTTTTCAAGGGGAGGTCATGCCTGTTAAATTTGGTCAACTTCTTTGAGACAGTCACCAAGGCCATAGATGAGGGGAAGATGGTGCACACCACCTACTCTGACCTGGCTGAGGCCTTTGATATTATTTCTCACTCAGGTATAATAGATAAACTCTAACAACTAGGCATCAATCTATATGTTTCCAGATGAGTAGCAAACTGGCTCACTGATAGAACCCACCTAGTTAAAATAGGGGAAGCCACCTCAAATAGTAGACCCATAACAAGTGGGGTACCCCGGGGATCTGTCTTGGGGCCTCTGCTGTTTGGGATATACATTTCAGAGGTGCAGGCCAAATCTAGTGGGCTATGGCTGACCAGTTTTGCAGATGACTGCAAGCTGGGTGCTGTCATCAATTCCCCTACTGATATAGACATCATCCAAGAGGGTCTCACCCAAAAAAATGACTGGTGCCAGAAACATGGCCTCAAAGTGAATGCCAAAAAATGCATCATCATCCCTTCTGGGGAGAATGACAACCCCACAAATTATCACATTAATAATAAGGCACTTATCACACAATCAGTCGTGAGGGACTTGGGAACCCAGGTTGATAGTAAACTGACTTTTGACCACCATATTGCCTTCATTGTACGGAAAGCTTTCTACATGGCCCACCTCATTAGTAAGGGTATCTCATCCAGGGACAAGGTGGTTGTAATATCCCTGTATTCTTCCCTTGTAAGACTGATTATTGAATACAGTGCCCCTTTTGGCATGTACCCCATGAAGCACATGCAGCAGCTGGAGAGACCACAGAGATTTCTCACCCAGAGAATCCAGGGCTTCAAGCTAAAAGCCCTGTCCCTCTACTGAGTCTCCTACAGACTCTACAGAGGTGACCTCTGTCTGGCATACAAAGCAATTTCAGACCCTGCCCTGATGGGACTGCTGCATATCTGCAAGTCAAACTCCACTCAAGTAACTTGCACGCGAGAACTCAACCTGGTCTGTGACATTAATAGGACTTGTTGGCAGGACAGATTTGTGAGCCAGAGACTCTCCCTTTTCTGGAATAGACTCCCTCTCCATGTAAAGCAGAATACCTCATTAAACTTTTTTAAACGTAACCTGGATAACTGGATGGGGAAAAGAAAATACACCCCTGGGATCCCAGCTATGTCCCTGCTGGACAGTGGCATAGGGTGCTGACTTGTTGGAACATGGACTAAATTCTTGGCTAGGCTTGTAAGGGCTTCAGGGCCAATAGCCTAATAAATTCCTATGATTCTATGATCCTGGGGGAGCAGAGTATGCTAATTAGCCATGTGCTCTCTCCTGGAAATAACTACATTAACAGATTTATGCAGCCAAGTGATTCAATTAATTGCTTGGCTGCATAAATTAGCATTGTCAAGTGGGTTGATTGTCATGACCTAAAAGCTGTAGTCCCTCACTGTAGTCAGTGGGGAGGAACATAAAAGGTAAGATCAGGGAAGTGTCTGCAAAAAGATAGATAGTGGTGGCAAGGGTATGAGTGTGCGTATGTGTTTGGCAGCATGTGTGCATGTCTGTGGGGTATGAATGGGCTCTGATGAGTGTATGAGTGAGAGAGTGTGTCTGCCTGGGTAGTCACAGAAAGGGGGTTCGCTGGGGGAATGAGAGTAGAAATGTGTGTGTGTGTGTGTGTGTGTGTGTGTGTGTGTGTGTGTGTGTGTGTGTGTGCGTGTGTGTGTGTGTGCTTGTGTATGTGGGTGGGTGTGGGTTTTTGTATGTGTGAATATGTGAGTGTGTCAGTTAGTGAGATTAGATGAGGGACTAAACAGTACTGGTAGAGTAAAATAGTGAATACAGTGTATGGCTAAGTGACTGAACAATACTGGTAGTATAAAACAGTGAATACAGTGTATAGCTAAGTGACTGAACAGTACTGGTATTGGAAAACAGTGAATACAGTGAGTGATGTAACAGTACCAGTAGGGTAAAACAGTGAGTACACTGTATGGCTAAGTGACTGAGCAACACTGGTGGTATACAAAAGTGAATACAGTATACGGCTAAGTGACTGAACAATACTGGTAGTGTATTACAGTGAATACAGTGTATGTATAAGTGATTGATCAGTACTGGTAGTGTAAACAGTGAATACATTGTACAGCTAAATGACTGAACAGTACTGGTAGTATAAAACAGTGAGCACAGTATACGGCTAAGTGACTGAACAGTATTGGTAGTGTAAAACAGTCAATACAGTGTACGACTAAGTGACCGAACAATGCCGGCAGTGTAAAACAGTGAATACAGTGTACAGTTCAGTGACTGAACAACACCGGTGATGTACAATAGTGAATACAGTGTACGGCTAAGTAACTGAACAATACTGGTGGTGTACAATAGTGAATACAGTGTACGAATAAGTGACTGAACAGTACCAGTAGTGTAAAATAGTGACTAACTTGCACGGCTAAGTGACTGAACAGTAATGGAGGTGTACAACAGTAAATACAGTGTACGGCTAAATGAGTGAAATGTACTGGCAGTGTAAAACAGTGAAAACCTTGTATGGCTAAGCGACTGAACAGTACTAGTAGTACAGTAGCCATAAGAATGATCACTCTGTAACCAATGTTAATAAGAAAGCCTTAGGGCAAACAACCTGAAGGAAGAATCGAACAGAAATAAAACAATTTTTTCTTGGAGTTGGGAGTTATGTGAGGGGGGGCAAGTATGAAAAGCATGGAAAATTACCTGGTTGGCTGGATGTGGCTAATATGTTCAGTAGTCTGATGGCTAGTTTACCTCACAAGTCACTTGTGGCCTCAACAGTGTTAGTACAGTGTTGAGCAGCATACAGTATGACCAGCAGTTGTGTGTTGAGTTCACTCTGCAAGTTATTTCTCATTTTACTCTCAAAGGTTGTGTAGGAAGCTTATGCTGAGTGATATGAAACTCACAAAGGAAGCGAGGGAGCTTGCTGCTGCAGGGAAGGTAGTAACTGATAACTAAGCAGATGGAGAGGGGGATAGCATTTGTATACAAACATACCTGTTGTGCTGAAAAAGAGAGCTGAGCTGAGCAATAGTCAATATTTAAAAATGGAGTGTCTGTTTAAGTATCTGCTTCTATCAAATATCTGCCTGTTGGTACTGTATTTCAAGTAGAATTAATCCAGTTTATCTCTCTGGACAGTGATTGCAGCTGTGGATGAAATTCGAAAACACAGTGGTGACAGGGGATCAAAAACGTATGATGTCTTCTTTTGCCTGGCTGTGACTCACAAAGCTGTTTTTCTGTATGACTTTTAAGACAATTTTAGTAGTTACTACACACATGCAGTTCAAGTGGATGTAGCCAGCAGAAACACAGTAGTAAGAAAACTGGTATAAATAATGCATAACCTACAAAATTATACTTCCTTGCCTGTAGTACAATGTTATAGGAAAACGTAAATAACAATGAAATACATTATACATGGAAAAGTTCTAAATAAGTAAAATGTAATATCAGAAGTCACTTAAACTAGACATGAGAATATGTGCCTGTTCCCAGCTTGTAGTTCCCTCAAACATTTTTAATAATACAACCATAACACCTCCTCACAGCATGCTTTACATCTTTTGCATGCTTCTATATATGATCTGCCTCAGTGGGTTAAAAATGGCAGTCCTCATGACCCCCCTTCAAGAGTTACTAACCCTTCACTCCTTTAAGATGTACTGTCATCGCCCACTCCCTTGTTTGGCATTCTGTTCCACTTTACATATTCACCCACCCCTCAAGTGCTAATAAGGACTGACACAACAGTCATGACTTTCCTTGATAAGAGAAAAAACACATTTCTAGCAAGGTAATGAAAATTCTGCCTGGTGAAAAAAGAAACTCAAGAAAATTATTTATCTGATCCTTTGAAAAGGGAAATTCACACTCACCACCATCAACAAATATGCTGCAGGAGCAAGTGTGCTTTAGCTCACATGATATTTCCCCAAAAGTCTGGCACTGAGCTGGTAAGATATAACCCTGTAGAAATTCCATTTGATGCACTGCAGATCTCTTCATTAAATAAAAGATTCCTCACAACCCCAAGGCTGCAAGAAAGCACCAGCATTTTATTGCAGCAGGATCAGAAATCTCCATCACACTCCTTAGCTACGAGCTGAATTCAGCTATTCCTGATACACATGCTCTGAAACTCATCTTGCAGAATAAACCATATCATTTATACTTTGTCATTATGTTTCACTTTTAGATTTCCTTACATTTCTGCTATTGCTAAAGACTTTTTTGGTAATCATTCAGTGATTTTTAGAAAATCATAGATGGAAGAGCTACTGAGATGAACGTGTCATTACGTTTTTATTATATTGTTCTTAAAACCTTCTTTTGTGGGAGAGGAGAGTCATACCTAAGTGTTGTGGCAGCCCTTCAGATTTTGCATTGTTATTGTTCTGATAATACATAACTTCATATATATATATATATATATATATATATATATATATATATATATATATATATATATATACACACACACACACACACACACACACACACACACACACACAAAACAATGTGCATTATATATATATATATATATATATATATATATATATATATATATATATATATATATATATATATATATTTAATACATGCTTGTGTATGTGTGTGTAAGAATATAATTGTAACAATGTCCATTATATATATTTAATACGTGTGTGTTTGTGTATATATGTGTGTGTGTGTGTGTGTGTGCTCTCTGTCTCCCTCTCTTTCTCTGTCTCCCTCCGTCTTTCTCCCTCCCTCTCCCCCCCTCTCTCTCTGTCCCCCCCTCCCCCTTCTCTCCCCCTCTGTGTATAGCCTACAGATAGATATTCATAACATATTTCAGGATATTTCTATTTCTATTTATACATATCCTAAATGTCTCAGCAACATATTTAAGTACATCCTATGCATGTCAAGAATTCTTCAGTTAGAAACCCTGTTTTAGTCCCAGTTAAGCTAAACAAACAACAACATAATTATACAAATTCTAGGCTCAAAAATAATTGCTGACCTCCGAAAACAGCAACACTCACCTACATTGAACCTTTAAACCACCTAAAATAAATTAATGAAAAGTGAAAAAAGAAAACAACAAAACCAAGGATCAGCCAATCAGTAAATAACATTGCTAAAAAATGAACTCGGTCTTTGTAACTATACCAAATAACATTAAAATATACTACGTTCACTTATAGCTAAATATCTAGCTGTTTTTCCCTGTCTAGATATCTATATTTAATCTCAATCTCTAAATCTCTGTTCTCCCATAGATATATATATATATATATATATATATATATATATATATATATATATACATATATGCACATCTATATTTAATATCTCTGTCTCGCTTTCGCTCTTTCCATACATATGGTAAATGTGCTTACATGTGTGTATATGTACATATGTAGAGACAGACAGATGTATGCATAATAAACAATTGTCACTGTTGAACTACTGACATGATTTTTGGCCTTTACTGAGTGTAAGAAACATTTAATATGCAGGCTGTCATCTCAGCATCATCTCTGAATGTTTCAAGAAATTTTTGTCCCCCCCCCTACACTGCCAAATTTCCTGCCTTTCTTGTTAAGTGGTACAGACTATTTGTAGGCTTCTGAGCCCCCAAGCCCTTCTGTGTTTGAGGGAAGCCTTCTAGCTTGTTTATTTCTTATAACTAGCCAGTTTTCTAGTTTCAGCACTCAAATCTGTTTCTTTGATCTCAGCACTTGTTCAGAAAAAAAAAAAAAAAAATTTCATCTGCTTTTACTGTACTTGTGTTTTTACCTACTTCTTTTTACTTTTGCATCATCTTAAAATACTCAATTGTATTTATTACTGCTTGGTGTAACTCATTCTAAGCCTTTTGGTTTAAACACTTGGGCTTCGGACCAGTTAGTTGTTTTGCACTGAGAGGGTTTGTGGTCTGCACTGTTGTGGCAGAACAGGTAGCTTACATCCTTCTAGGTTGAGAACTGCTGATTGAGGGCTCAGTGTCTGTTATTCTAAAAGTGTATTAATTCTGGTTTAAGCACTTGGGCTTTCAAGCCAGTTATTTTACATTAAGAGGGTTCGTGGTCTGCACTCTTGTGGGAGGAGAGGCTGGACTCTGCCCTTCTGAGCTGGGAATTTCTGGTTAAAGGCTTATAGTGCATGCATATCTGAACTGTTCCTTACTGAAGTTGGTGCGCCTTGTTTGCTGTGGCATAGACTGGATTCGGGCCTGCTGGATCTAGCTTTGTTTGTGTAACTTGAGCACTAATCCAGACATTCTCTAAAGTATTCAATGGTATTTATTACTGCTTGGTTGTAACTTGATTAAAGTGTAGCTATCATTCAAGTCTTTTGGATTAAGCACTTGGGCTTCAGAACAGTTGTTTTACATTAGGAAGGTTTGTGGCAAGCACTGTCGTGGCAGGACAGGTAGCTTCATCCTTCTAAGTTGGGAACTGCTGATTGAGAGCCCAGTGTCCAAGTGTATTAGTTCTGGTTTAGGCACTTGGGCTTCAGGCCAGTTATTTTACATTAAGAAGGTTCGTGGTCTGCACTCTTGTGGGAGAAGAGGCTGAACTCTGCCCTTCTGAGCTGGGAATTTTCTGGTTAAAGGTTTATAGTGCCTGAATATTTGAACTGTATCTTACTGAAATTGGTTCACCTTGTTTGCTCTAGCATAGACTAGATCCAGGCCTACTGAATCTAGCTTTGTTTATATGCTTGTTGTTTGTTTGCTTGTTATTTCCCTGGAAGCTAATTCCACCTAATACGCAACTTCTCAGCTTCTGTGGATCACTAGTGATATCTGCATTGCTTACTGTACTTATTTCCTTGTTTCACTTGAAAGAAAGTTACTGTTTGTCGTTTTGCATTTAGTTACTTGTAACACATTGCACTCAAGTTACCTGGCACTTGCTCACTAAAGCAATTATATAAGTCAGCACTAAAAATTAAAAGCACTACACCCTCACTCCCCACTGGCCCTTGTTTTCAATTAAGGATTTCCCAATATTATTCTAGCATGTCCAAAGGTCAGTTGTCAATCTCCTCTCGGTCCAGCTGGTGAATCTGGGAATCTTGAGGCAATGTTATAACTGCCTCATGTACACAGACAACCCTCTCCTCCTCCCACATAACACAAATACTTGCGAGAGATGCAGCTATTTAGCCAAACTGGAGGCTGAGCTCTCTCAACTCAGGACTGGCAAGACCAGACAGGAGGAGAAGGCAACTACACACACCACAAAACCAGCCTCACATAATGCTACCACTCCACTGAATCAAACACATAAACACACAAAGACATACTCGGAGGCTCTGAGTAAAATTTACCTAAACAGCAGAGGCCTCCAAAGCAGACACCCAAACAACTGCTACCTCAAGACACCCCACAAGCAACACATAAACCACAAAAGCAGTGTGCAAAGCAGTCACAGCCCTTAAGGCCAAATACAACACCAAACATACTTGTCATAGGTGACTCCATAGTCAGACACACTGACGTCCCACTCACCAGGCTGAACAAGGAGAGGGTCACAGTAAGCTGCCTATCGGGCGCTAGAATCTGCCACATAACACAAGCACTCGGGTCACTCCATGGCAAGTACAAATATGACACAGTCATTGTCCATGCTGGTGTGAACGACCTGAGACGTACCTCCCTGGACTACATGAAAAAAGACATAGAGGAGCTCTCTGATTATGTAGCCCAGGCAGGTATGACCCTAACCCTGAGCAGTATCCTTCCTTCACCAAGAATGATGCCACAATATAGAGACAAGATGATCAGCTTTAACAATTGGCTTAATGTCTGGTGTCATTCAAAGGGGATCCAGTGTCTGTCTGCCTGGGATGACATGCTTGACAAGCCACGCTGCTTAGCAAGGGACGGCTTGCACCTGTCACCCCTGGGATTCCAGATATTGGCTAAGGCTCTTGCCACCCCCATAGTGCCTTTTTTAGGCAAGGCTCAAATTCTAAACCTACCACCCTAGAAAACAAAAATGGGAAGAAACTGAGGGTAATGCTGCTCAATGCCAGAAGTCTAAATCTCAAAATGCACACACTCGAGGCCCTTCTCAGTATGGAGAACATCGATGTCTGTGCTGTAACTGAAACCTGGTTCAAGGCTCCTGAGAGCACCCCGGCACTATTAGGTTTTACCTCATATCATGCGTTCCGCCCCAAAACCCGAACACACCACAAAAGGAGGGGTGTATCCATATTCATAAAGGATACTCACACCTCCAGGTTGGTGGCAATGCGAAGCTTGAAACCATCCAGGTGCAACTAACCATAGGCAAAACTGCTCTACAAATTGTAGCATGCTACAGGCCACCCTCTCAAACTCAGGAACCCCACACAGCCTTCCTGAAGACACTGGAGGGTATAAATGTATCTCCAAACACCATCATATTGGGTGACTTCAACTACCCGAATATAGACTGGGAACATTACTCAAGCCCTAACTTTCAAGCCCAACGGTTCCTGGAGTTCATAAATTCAAATGCCATGGAACAGCTAGTCACTGTTCCCACGAGAGGAGAAAATATACTGGATCTCATTGTCACAAACATGGGGACAAAATGCTCCACACGGAAGTATATCCCTCATTGGTGAGATCTGATCATAAACTAATCTCACTGGAAATCCACATCCGCCCCCACCCCAAGCAGAAAAGACCATAGTGAAGAACTTCTCTAAAGCAAACTTCACACTACTCAAGACTGGTGTGGTATCCTTCAAGGCCCCTGAGCCAGAGGAAACCACAACCCAAGCTGCGAAGCCCTTACAAATGCCTTCTATGAACACCTCCAGGACTGCATGGATCAGGCAATCCCAAATAAAACCAAGACTCTTTCCACAAAGGGCAACGTCCAGTCTGGTGGACCCCAGCCATTAACAAACTTTACAATAAGAGGAGAAAGCTATTACATGATAGAACAAAATCCATAAAAGGGAAGTCACCCCTGATCATTATTAGTAAAAAATACGAGCACTCATAAAATCAACTAAGGCCAATTTTGAGAGAAAAATTGCCATGGATTCAAAGGACAATCATAAGGCCTTTTTCAGCTATGTTAGGAACCTGGGTGGAAACTCCCAGATATGCTCAGAATTAGTCCAAAATGATACAAAAATCACTGAACCCACAGACATTGCCAACATACTGGCAGACAGGTTCAGTGCAAACTTCACCCCTCTCCCCTAAAGGAGAGATAACTATCCCAGCCGAGTGTAGCCTCCCGGACATCTCAAATGCGCAGGTGAAAGCTGCTCTCTCTAAAGCTAAAAACACAGCATCAATGGGACTGGATGATGTCCCCGGCTGTGTGCTACACGAGCTAAATGAGGAATTAAACCCGCACATAAGGCAGCTGTTTAATCTTAGCCTTACCACAGGATACGTGCCCAAGGAGTGGCGTACGGCAACTGTGGTCCCACTCCACAAAGGCGGTGCCTCTACGGACCCTGGTAATTACCGCCCCATAAGCTTAACAAGTCTAGTCTGCAAAGCTATGGAGAGGATCATAATGGAGCTCATAAACAAAGATATAGGGGACTTGCAGACATTGGACCCGACCCAGTTTGGCTTTGTCAAGGGAAGATCATGCCTTTTGAACTTGGTTGACTTCTTGAAACAGTCACCAAGGCCATTGATGAGGAAAGGCAGTCCATACAGCCTACCTTGACCTTGCAAGGCTTTCGACACAATACCCCACTCGGGTATTGTAGAAAAACTTACCAGCTTAAATGTAAACCCATATGTCACAAGATGGGTTGCAAACTGGCAAGGACAGAACCCACAGGGTTAGAGTTGCTGGCGCTGTGTCAGACTCCAAGCCGGTCACAAGTGGTGTCCCACAGGGCTCGGTCCTTGGCCCCTATTGTTTGGCATCTACTTCTCAGAAGTACAGGCCAACATGGGAGGACTTTGGCTGACAAAGTTTGCAGGCGACTGCAAACTGGGCCATAGTGGAAAGTGCATCGGACACGGATATCCTTCAGAAGGGACTCACGGAAACAGATAGCTGGTGCCAGAGCCATGGCCTGAAGTTAAACACCAAAAATGTATAGTCATACCCTTCGGGAAAAACAAGGTAACCCCAAGCTACCATATAGGTGGCAATCCACTAAGCACAGAAGAGGTTATCAGGGACCTGGGGACCCAGGTTGACAGTGGCCTTTCTTTTGACACTCACATTGCTAAAGTGGTTAGAAAGACCTTCTACATTGCCCACCTGATCATGAAGGATTCACATCCAGATCTAGTGAGGTCATTGTTCCCCTGTACTCTTCACTTATCAGACCAATGATCGAGTACAATGCCCCATTCGGGATGTATCTCACCCGACATCTGCAGCAATTGGAGAGACCCCAAAGTTCCTCACCAAAAGGATAAAGGGACTCCAAAATCTGTCATATGCTGCCAGATTGAAGAAACTCCAGCTCTATTCAGTCGCATACCGTCTGATCAGAGGTGACATGTGCCTGACATACAAGGCCATGTCCAACCCGGAATTAATGGACATGCTCCACCTCAAAAAATCCAAATCCACCAAAACCACTAGAGCAAGCGACTTAAACCTTAGCACGGATATAAATAGGACGTGCTGGAGGGATAGATTTATCACTCAGAGACTCCCTATGCTGTGGAATAAAATCCCGGTCCATGTGGGGCAGAGCACCTTGCTGACTCTGTTCAAGAGAAATCTAGACCTGTGGATGGGAGATCGTAGGTTTACCCCAGGAATCATCTCTGTGTCACTGCTGGACAGAGGCACAACAAACTAATGGGCACAGTATTTTTTCATATAAGGGGTGGCGTAAGCCACGATAATTTGGGCTAGGCTTATAAATGCCTTAGGGCAGATAGCCTAGTATAAACCTATGAACCTATGAACCTAAATTACTGGCACGCCCTCTAGATGACTCAGCAGAGTAGTCAGCATTTCTCCGTAGCAGAAACAGTTCTATGCTGACTTACTTACGTTGTTTTCTTGGCCACTGGGCACACTAGAGTTGCATAGGCAAATACCCTTGTTGCAATGATAGTTTTGTGATCCAGAGCAATAGCTAGATTGTACAATATATAAATTATTCTCCACACAGATTTATATGTTAGTCTATTATTTTATGCTGACTTATGTACTGGGGTACACTCAGTGCCACTCATACAGACATTTTTCCATATGTTCCTAGAATATGAAGTGGTGCATCTCTTTGCAATTAATTTAACTCATTTTAATGACTTTATTGGTGTTTTGCTAGGATCTTTGATGTATTTTTACTAATGCCTAAACCACACACACACACACACACACACACACACACACACACACACACACACACGCACACACGCACACACACGCACACTCACACACACACACACGCACACACACACACACATAATGTAAGTACACACACACACACACAAAGTAAGTACACACACACACACACACACACACACACAAAGTAAGTACACACACACACACACACACACAGTAAGTTTGTCATGTTTAAAACAGAACTATCTTAAAAAAAACATTCTCTGCATTTAACCTATAAATCTGCAGGTATTTGCATGTTCAATGTACAGATGGAATCTGACCCAGGTGGTTAGCTGGTTCAGTTTTACAGAAGTCCAGGTTCACTGGTTTTACAGAAGGGACATTTACTAGAAAAGTATAAGTAACATTCTGATACTAAGAAAACAGGCTATGTTGGTGTCTGGGGTACATTGATGCCTGATATAAATGTTTTTTATTAGTCATACATGCTGCAGAGAAATATTCATCCATGTGACCCGCTAGAATATTGATTTTTTTGTGTGTTTAACTGTCATGCATTGATTGGCAAGTACGTCACAGAATATGACAAATCTAGGTGACAATAGTTTGCTTTAGCCTTTGTTTAAAGAATTGAATGCCAAACAGAAACATACCAATAATCTGATCAAACACAAAGTAACATAATGTGTGACACACGTCTGCAATTATTGTGCTCAAAGCATCTTGAGCAGCATATCCACACAACTGGGTTACTAGAGCAGTTCTGGCATGCATTTCAAGAAGTGATTTCCAGTAGTGAATGGCACAGTGCAATTAGCAAGTAGGGTGACAAAGACCACTACAGGTTTCAAAACATTCATGCTAAACTTGTGTGGCAAATATATTATTTACATTTTATCTACATATATGCTTGATGCGCAATGCATGCTGCTTAGAATTGACATGCCTCTGTAAGGTGTTGCATCTTCACAACAGACATTAATGTGAGTGACGCATATTCCTTTCAAAGGGCAAAGCCAGGGTTATGGGTGTTTTCTATGATCTAATCAACACAAATATTCTATTTCCTATTGTGTGATGCCATTGTGTTTAATTCATTGATGTATATTTGATGTGACACTGGAAAAGAGAAATCCACAGAAAATAAAGAAAATGATAATAATAACTTTTTGCAATTTTAAAATGAAAATCAAAAGCAAAATTAGCTGTAACAAAATTGTTGAATGTGGTAAAGGAGATAAAAGATCTGGAGGTAGGATCTTTAGAACAGGAAAGGAGTAAACTACTTAGGAATAAATGGAATCTGTATGAATAATACATACAGAATAATGATAAAGAGGAATGATATATCAGGGAAGGCAAAACTCAAAGAATCTATGTAATGTTAAACTGAATAACTATTAAGACAAAAGTCATATTTGCATAATGTGTACAAAGGTAAAAGGTAACTGTTTGTTTTCTCTCTCTTTTAATTGAAAGTGTACTCACATCACAATGCATGGTGTGATGTTAATAAACACATTTAAAATGATCAGGAAAATACATGTAGAACTTTCTATCAATCTTCTGAATTATGTCAGCTCACTCTGGATACGTACCACTTGCCCAGCCTATTGTAGAAGCATAAGAAGGAATGTCACATCACCCGGCACAGTCAGTATTACTTCTTTGGGGATGAAAAAATGAATTCACACATCCACACCAGGAAAGGCAGGCATTAAAGACAAGAAGTGAGTTCAGAAATGATTTAGTAAATACTTCTTCCATTGCAATTCATCACGGTAAGGCAAGAGTCATGTCAGTTACATAATAAAGTACAAAATATGAAAGATGTTGCAGAGGACTGCAAAGAATATCTTAACCTTCAAAGTCACTCCTGGATGAAGAGAAGAAACCTTTTCTTAACATGGTTTCTCGAGTGTAGGACTGGCTAACGGCCTCATATGGTTCAGCCTGTATTCTGTAGGTAAAACCTGAACTGGAAAGTACATAGAAGCATATGACAGTTCTAATGTTCAGTGCAAAAATGGTAGAAATTTGCACGAGGTGCGGACCCCCATAAGTCTTACAGAGCAGGAATACATTACTACAAGAGCCAACAAATGGACTGATGTTACTCGTCAATGCAGATTATGCTGCTTCCAGTAAATGATCCGTGATTCTAAGATGTTGACATAGATATGCTAGATCACCATACTTTTGTGTGAGTGAGTGTGTGTGTGTGTGTGTGTGTGTGTGTGTGTGTGTGTGTGTGTGTGTGTGTGTGTGTGTGTGTGTGTGTGTGTGTGTGTGTGTGTGTGTGTGTGTGTGTGTGTGTGTGTGTGTGTGTGTATGTATGTGTGAGTGTGTGTGTGTGTGTGTGTGTGTGTGTGTGTGTGTGTGTGTGTGTGTGTGTGTGTGTGTGTGTGTGTGAGTGTGCCATTCTTTATCATACAAAAGGTAAAAAAAGTAAGCAAAAGCAACCTAGCCACAAAAATCAGGCAAAGAGATATTATGAGTTTACACCATGTTCAGCACTAATGTCAGTAGATTAAGCTAAATATTTAACACCTCTTAGGGAAGTTTGCTTTATTTCATTGCTGTTAACATCTCCGAGTGTACTGTGACCACTTGCAAACAGTAATCTTAATTAAGACATCATTACAGTACAGTTACTAACAATTATAGTCTTTTAATGAGCACGTTAGTATTGAGATGTGCTAATTTTCATCAGTTGTTATACAGCTTTCTTGTCCAAAAGCGGTGAACTGGCATAAGCAAAAACATTTGTAATTATTCTGCTAGCTGCAATATAAGGTATATTAATACTTTACAGAAAGGATTAGTTCCATGAATATTATTCTTGCTATCATTACTGGTATAATTATATAGCAGGTGACACTTACTCATACTGCTGTACAGAGGATGTAAGAGAGAGGGATGTGAAGCTAAGAGCAAGGAAGAAAGCCCAAGACATCGAAGGTAAACAGCACAATGGTTAAGTAGGCAGGGAACTACAAAGAAGGCCATAACATGTTACATGTTATATCTGGGTAGATGTGCAGACACTATAGAAACATGACTTTATAAATATATCTGTACATGAAACAGTCTGCTGTCCTGACACATATATAATCTGAAATAGGTAAGACCATCAGGAATGTAATATATGTTTGCAACAAGTTAGAAATGATGCACATCTTACTGAAATGTATACACATCTTAACAAAAAATATGATTACTGACAATGTAAAACAGAAAGATAAGGTTATGAGTAATGTGACCCTGAGGTTGGTTCTCTCGCTTTCAAACTGCATACTGTATACCTCTGAGAAAGACATTTAATCAGATTGTGCTCCTAGGCTTCAGCTGTAAAAAGGAACTTGGACAACTGGGCTTCCTTAGGTAGCAAATTAAATAAAAATACTTACCCGAACTTTTGGCACAAGAATGAGCTACAGTAGGAAAGAAATATACGTACATGAAAACAAGGTTGCACAGGTCCTTGGGGGTTAGCATAGGTTTGTAGGTTCATAGGTGTTTACCAGGCTAACGACCACAAGGGTCTTTTCAAGCTTAGCCATACATCCCAAATCTCTGACAACTGCTGGTACCCTTGATAATTTTAAGTAGGAGCTTGGGAGATGAAACATTTATTAGCAGGGGCCTGGGAGATGAACCATTTGCAGGCTGCTTGCGTCCATTAGAGACATAGTTGCCAAACCAGGGATGAATTTCCTGTTGCCCATTCAGTTGTCCAAGTTGCACTTGAATTGGGTTATAGAGGAACTCTGCTTCACATGGATGGGAAACCTGTTCCAGAGATGGGGTAATCTCTGGGATACATACCTATTCCTCCAGGAGGTCCTGTTTAGATCACAGGCAAGGTTTAAGTTTTTAGAATGGATAATTCTGGAGCTGTTTGTTTTGCATATATGCAGGAGCTCCATCAGAGTGGGGTCTGACAATCTCCTGTATGCCAGGCATAGATCTCCCCTCAACAGCCTGTAGGACACAGAATACAGGGATAGAGCCTTGAGGTGGTCTGCACAGGACATGTTACTTACACCCTCTGTGGATGTTCCAGTTGCTGGATATGCCTGGTTAGGTACATACCAAAGGAGGCATTGTAGGATCATAGGATCATAGGATCATAGGAGAGTATTAGGCTAATGGCCGGGGGCCCTTACAAGCCTAGACAAGAGTTTAACCTTCCCAAAAAAAACCCTCAATTAGCACCTGTCGCCCCTGACAATGAGGGACACATGTGAAACCCCTGGGAATTTGTGGTTTCCCATCCACTTATCAAGGTTGCTCTTGAAGAGGGTCAGTGAGGTGTTCTGTTTGATGTGTATGGGACATCTATTCCAGAGATGGGCAGCCTCTGGGAGACAAAGCTGTCTCTCCAGCAGGTTTTGTTAATGTCACATATTAGGTTTTGAGTGGGTAGTGCATAAGGAGTTAGACTTATGGATATGGAGCAGTTCTAGTAAAGCAGAGTTCGAGATTGCTTTGTAGGTGAGACACAGATCACCTCTGAGCAATCTGTTTGATACTGAGTACAGTGATAGTGATTTGAGCCTGTCCACATAGAACAGGTATTGGAGGCCATTGATTCTCTTTGTGAGGTATTTCATTGGCCTTTTCAGTTGTTGCAGATATTTGGAGAGGTACATCCCAAAAGGGGTGTTATACTCAATTATTGGTCTAAAGAGAGAGGAGTATAGATAGGTAATACCTCCTATTCTCTGGATGCAATCCCTTTGCTTATGAGATAAACCAAGTAAAAGGCTTTTCTGACCACTGCTGCTACATGATGGTCGAATGTAAAGTTGTTATCAACCTGAGTGCCCTGGGCTCTCACCACAGGTTGTGTGCTTAGGGGGTTGCTGTTGATGTGGTAATCTGTAGGGGTCATGTTTTTGCCGAATGATATGATGATACATGTTTTTGCATTTAGCTTGAGGGCATGACTTTGGCACCAATCATTAGTTGCTGTAAGACCCTCTTGCAGTATGTTAATATTGTTTGGGGAGTCAATGACAGCACCCAACTTACAGTCATTGGCAAACTTGGTCAGCTTCAGGCCTTTTGTCTTTGCCTGTATCTCCGAGAAATAGATGCCAAACAGTAGGGGTCCCAGGACAGATCCCTGAGGAACTCCACTAGTGATAGGACTGCTATTGGAAGTGGAGGTGCCTGTTTTCACTTTGAGGGTCCTGTCGGTGAGCCAGTTGGCCACCCACCAAATGAGATAGGAATTTATGTCAAGTTGTATTAGCTTTTTGATGATGCCCAAGTGGGGGATTGTGTCAAAAGCCTTATCCAAGTCAAGGTAAGCTTTATGTACTGACTTTCCCTCATCCAGGGCCTTGGTGTCAGTCTCAAATAAGTCAACCAGGTTCAACAGGCAAGATCTGCCTTTGATGAATCTGAACTGGATGAGGTAAAGTGCTTGGAGATTGTCGATGTCTTTGTTTATGAGATCCATAATAATATGCTCCATGGCTTTACAGATCAGACTTGTCAAGCTAATGGGGTGATAGTTTCCAGGGACGGTAGTGGCACCACCTTTGTGCAAGAGGATGACAATGGCAGTTCTCCACTCTGCTGGAATGAAGCCTGTAGTTAGGCTGTGGTTGTATAGGGTGCTCAATGGCAAAGCCAGTTCTTTCTGGAGATGGCGCAGAATACATCTTGGGATGCTATCAGGTCCCATGGAAGCTGTGTTTTTTCCCTTGGATAGGGCCTGTAATACTTGTTCAGTGGAGATGTGGGACAAGTATCAGGGATGTTGAAAGGGCTTTTGGGAGGGTAGAGGGGTTGGCTAGGTCAACAGGATTAGTGTAAGTGATACTGTTAAGTACTAATTCGGAACAAACCTGGGCTTTGTCATGGAGGTTCCTGACATAACTGAAGAAGACTTTAAGGTTTCCCTTTGTTATGGAGGCTGGTTTCAATTCATAATTGGCCTTGGAGGTTTTCACTAGTGATCTAATTTGCTTGTTGAGGCTAAGGAGGGAGTTTTTCCAGTTTGGAATTTGTTCCCTTTTACCCTTGGACAACAGTTTCTTCCTTTTGTTGTAAAGCCTGTTGATAGAGGATGTCCACCAAACAGGTTTGTGTTTCTTTCAGGAGCAGGTTTTAGTTTTATTGGGTATGGCTGAGTCCATGCAGTTGTACAGGTGTTTGTAAACTGCATTGGCATACTGTTCAACATAGTTGTCTGCATCCTCTGGGGGGGGTGTGTGAAGCTACAGATACTCTCCCTTAGGAGGTTATAGTCAGCTTATGAGAAGATTTTTAGCTTGCTTTTGGCTGGAGGAGGGATGGGTAGGATAATAACTTTGAAAGAGACAGTCCAATGATCTGATCTAAGCAGGGAAGCACATACTTTGGGAATGGTGCAGCGGTTACCCATGTTGGTGAGAACCAAGTCCAGAATGTTATCTCCCCTTGTGGGGGATGAGACAAGCTGGTCTAGTGCATTAGAAATGATGAAGTCAAGGAATCGTTGAGACAGTGCATTAGTGCAAGAATAGTTCACCCAGTCTATGGTGGGGTAGTTGAATCACCAAGGATCAAGATGTTAGGGGGTACTAGACCAAGACTGTCGTACCTCTGGTGGTTGTTCCTGGTCTGCTTGTTGCTGTACTTTTGGTATGTTAATGGATTTTGTTGATCCAGGCAGGAGGAGTGGGTGTCCTGAGTCATGGAAGGGGGTCTTTAACTAACTATAACTTGGTTGGGTGTCTTTCCAACTGTCAGTTGTACCTGGAGTAGTACCAGTGCATCATGCTGGCAAACCAGTCTGGAGGTGTGCTTGCCCTTGATGATGATAGAGACTCCACCGCCGTTAGTCTTCCTGACCTCATTTTGGTGTTGGAATGTGTGGAAGGAAGTATAGCCTGGTAAGGTAGGGGTGATCTCCACAGCCCTGAACTAAGTTTCTGTGACTGCACAGACATCAGCATCTTCCAGTGTAAGGAGGGCTTCCAGTGAGTCCATTTTCAGGTTAAGGCTTCTTAAATTAAGCAGCATGACCTTCAATTTGCTTTTTGTCAGATCTTTTATGTTGAAAGGTTTGTCTTTGGGACATTGCCTAAAAAAAGGCACAATGGAGGAGACAAGAGCCTTGGCCAGGATCTGGAAACTCAGTGATAGGTCAATGATAGGTCTGATGACTGCTGAATACAGTAGAACAATGACTTCCTTGAACCTAGATGCCATATCTTTGTTTATAAGTTGCACAACATAGAATGATTTCCTTACTACTGTAGACACGTGATGGTCAAAGGCTAGATTACTATCTATGTGTGTCCCCAGGTCCCTGAGAACTGGGTCAACTCTTAGGATGTGTTGTCATAAGATGGGTTGCCAACTAGCTCACTGACAGAACCCACACTGCAAAAGTTGCAGACTCCAAATCTGACCTCAAAGTAGTGACAAGTGGAGTACCACAGGGTTCCGTCCTGGGACCTCTCCTATTTGGTATCTACTTCTCTAAAGTACAGGCTAACACAGAAGGCCTCTGGCTAATGAAGTTCGCAGATGACTGCAAACTAGGAGCCATAGTCAAGTCCCCAAATGATGTGGACATCCTACAGAAGGGCCTCACCGAGACAGATGCCTGGTGTCAGAGCCATGGCCTCAAGCTCAACGCCAAAAGGTGCAGTGTCATCCCCTTTGGTAAAAACTCTGTACCCATGAACTACCCCATAGGCAGCAATCTACTTAACACCGAATGTGTGATAAGAGACCTTGGGACCCAGGTGGACAGTAGTCTCTCCTTTGACAGTCACATCGCCACAGTAGTCAGGAAGTCCTTCTACGTGGCACAACTCATCATAAAAGGGTTCTCATCCAGGAAAATAAAGAGGTCATTATTCCCCTTTACTCGTCACTCATTAGACCCATTATAGAGTACAATGCCCCTTTTGGAATGTACCTCACAAGACATCTGCAGCAGCTGGAAAGGCCACAGAAGTACCTCACAAAGAGGATTACTGGCCTCAAACAAATGCCCTACACTGACCACCTCAAAAAACTCCAGCTTTACTCCGTAGCACATAGCCTACTCTGAGGTGATCTCTGCCTAACATATGAAGCTATGTCAAACCCAGAGCTGTTGGACATGCTACACCTAAAGAAATCCCGATCCCTCCAAGCTACATGTTCTAGGGACCTAAACCTTGTCACCACAATAAACAGGACATGCTGGAGGGATAGATTCCTGTCCCAGAGACTACCTATACTCTGGAACAAGCTACCCATCTATGTCAAGCAAAGTTCTTCATTAGCACTCTTCAAGAAAAATCTTTATTAGTGGATGGGAAATAAGAAATACAACCCGGGGATGACTTCTGTGTCTCTGCTGGACAGTGGCACAGGAAAATAACTTTCTTGGGTGGCGTAAGCTATGGAACCTTGCTGGCTAGGCTTATGTAGGCCCTTGGGCCAATAGCCTAGTACATACCTATGAACCTATGAACCTATAGTTACCAGGGGTAGATGACTTCCCAAAGGATATTATTATGCATTTCTTGGCATCTAATTTTAGTCCTTGGATCTGGCACCAGTTGTTTGTCTGTGTCAGCCCTTCCTGGAGAATATTTGTGTCAATGAGCAATTCAATGACAGCTCCTAATTTGCAATCATCTGCAAATTTAGTCAGCCAGAGGCCATTGACATTGGTCTTGACTTCACAGAAATAAATGCTAAAACAGAGTGGTTCCAGGACCGATCCTTGAGGGGCTCTGATTGTGACTGGCCTCTTTGTAGAGGTGGAATCTCCAATTCTAACTTCCTGGGTCCTGTCAGTGAACCAGTTGGCTATCCACCGGGTTACAAAAGTGTTTGTACCTAACCTCTTAAGTTTGTCAGCAATACTCAAATGGGTGATTGTGTCAAATGCCTTGGCCAGGTCAAGGTAGTCAATGTGGACCATTTTGCACTCATCCATTACTTTGGTAACCTTCTCAAAGAAGTCTTCCAGGCTGAGTAGGTATGACCTGCCCTTGATTAAACCAATTGGGTTGCTCCAGTGTCTGGAGGGTTCCTATGTCATTACTGATCATTTCCATGTTAATTCTTTCCATGGCTTTGCATATGAGACTAGTGAGACTTACGGGTCTGTAATTTCTATGGTCTATAGAGGACCCACCTTTATGTAGAGAGATTTTATTATTTATTTTATTTATTTATTTACATTTGTTGACCAGGAAAATCCGACTGGACACAGGTCATTTTTCAGTGGAGGCCCAAGGAGAAAAGCTCCCCAATAAAAACAATTAAAAACAACAATTAATTACAAGTTACAAGAAGTATAGGTAGGTTTTGTTTAACAATAGTAGTAAACAGTTATAGTTCAAAATGAAATTAAGTATTTAGTTAAATGGTACAACACTTATATCATTGGTGCCATAAAGACTAGCAAGTATTTTAGTAGCCACATTATACATGCACTTAGTGGCTAAAATTACAGCTCAGATATAGGTTTACAAGCAATGTATTTGGCTGCAATCTGAGGTAGTTAGAGGGGTGGAAGAAAAGGATTAGAGAGGTTGGGGTAGAGATGTTAGAGAGGTTTGTTACAGGGGCATGCCTAGTGCTCTTTTAGATGAGATTTTAGAGCAGCCTTGAAGTTAGTGCATGATGACACAGAAGTTATAATGCGAGGAAGTGTATTCCATAATTTTGCTATGGAGTAGGAGAAGAGAGCTTCTCCAGCAGAGTTCTTGGTTCTAGTTACCTGTAATTGATTTTTGTTGCTGGAGCATAGTGGTCTGGTGGTATGATAGGGTTGGAATATATTTTGGAGGAGGGGACTTTTAGTGGATGATTTAGTAATTTGTGGGCAAGTGAGAGTTGGTACCATTGAAGGAGGTGAGGGAGTTCTAGCCAGCCTAGTTAAGTAAGTGAGGTGCAATGGTGGCTACGGTAGTTTGCGCCAGTGGCAAACCTTGCTATTTTGTTGTAGCAAGCTTTGAGTTTACCTAACTCACTTTGTCTTAGGTTGGTAAATATTGGAGAGGTGTAGAGTAGGGTGGCGATAAGGTGGCTATTTGCAACTGAAATCTTAGCTGTTTTGGTGAGGAATTGCTTATTTCTGTATAAAGCTCCTAGTTTTTTGTGTACTTTTTTATGGTTAATGAGATGTGGATGTCAAACTTGAGGTTATTGTCAATTTCAACTCCAAATACTTTGGTGTAGTCTGTTGGGGGGATAATGATGTTGTCAGTGGCTTTAATATTAAATTGGTGGGTGTTTAGATTGTGTTTGGTGGGTTGGAAGATGAGGAGTTTTGTTTTGTTTGGGTTAAGTATTAATTGTGCATCTGAAAGCCAAGTTTCAACTGAGGAAAAGGCTTCCTGTGTGGTCTTTTGAAGTTCAGGTAGGGAGTGGGCTGAGCAGATGATTGTGGAATCATCTCCGTACTGTATGAGAGTGGCTTGTTTGGTAGCAGAGGCCAGATTATTAGTGAATATGGAGAAGAGTAAAGGTCCAGGGATGGATCCTTGGGGAACACCTATTGAGACAGGGAATTGGAGGGATATATCATTATGCCAAACAATGGATTGATGGCGGTCAGTCAGGTAGCTCTGGAACCATTTTGTGACAGATTGAGAGAAGGATAGAGTACTGAGGACAGTGATGAGTTGTTTATGAGAGACCATGTCAGATGCTTTAGATAGGTCTAGGAAAGTTGCAGAGGTGAAATAACCATTGTTTTTAAGTTGAAGGATTATATTAGTGAAAGCAAGTAAGGCAGTGGTTGTGCTGTGGTATGGTCAGAAACCATGTTGTGTGTTAGATAGGAGGTTGTTAGTAAGGAGGTAGCTTAGAACTTAAGAGTGAATGCATTGCTCAAGTATTTTTGATAGAGGAGACAGATGACTGTTGCTGTTCTGCATTCATGAAACATGAAGCCTGTTTGAAAGCTACAATTGAATAGCAATTCTAGAGGGCTTGATAGATCATATTTCATGCTACTTAGAAGGCATCCAGTGATATTGTCTGGGCCCATTGATGCAGTGTTCTTGGCCTTAGACAGAGCAGTAAGGACCTGTTCCCTAGTGATAACAAGCAGAGTTATATTTGATTGCATTTTCTGAGGGAAGGTTGATGGGGAGAGAGGGGTAAACTTGGAGCTGAATTTGTCGGCCAGTAAGTTTGCTATATCTTTTGGCTCAGTATAGGTGGCTACATTTACAATGAGCTCTGCAGACAACTGTGTATTGCCTTTGAGGTTGCAGACATTGCTAAAAAAGACCATTTGGTTGTCCTTGGCTTGGGAGAGGGGGGTTGGGAGGGTGGCCTAATGGTTAAAGTGTTTGCCTTGCAAGCACAATGTGCAGGGTTTGGGAGGGTGGCCTAATGGTTAAAGTATTTGCCTTGCAAGCACAATGTGCAGGGTTAGAAGGCATCCAGTGATATTGTCTGGGCCCATTGATGCAGTGTTCTTGGCCTTAGACAGAGCAGTAAGGACCTGTTCCCTAGTGATAACAGGCAGAGTTATATTTGATTGCATTTTCTGAGGGAAGGTTGATGGGGAGAGAGGGGTAAACTTGGAGCTGAATTTGTCGGCCAGTAAGTTTGCTATATCTTTTGGCTCAGTATAGGTGGCTACATTTACAATGAGCTCTGCAGACAACTGTGTATTGCCTTTGAGGTTGCAGACATTGCTAAAAAAGACCTTTTGGTTGTCCTTGGCTTGGGAGAGGGGGGTTGGGAGGGTGGCCTAATGGTTAAAGTGTTTGCCTTGCAAGCACAATGTGCAGGGTTTGAGACTCACGAGGGCTAATTGGCTAGGCTTAAAATGGCTCGCAAGGGCAGTTAGCTTAGTACTAACCTATGAGACCAAATTTGGCTTTGGTAGACTTTATTTGTCCTCTGAGTGCTTTTATCCTGCTAGGTGCTACACCACCTAATTTTTGCCATGATGTTTATTTCTTCTGCTATATAGCCTATTGATGGTGTGAATCCGCCAGGGTATCTTGTTTTTTGAATTAGTTCTGTACTTCTTTCTGATGGGTACAGCTGCCTTTGTTCAGCTATTGACATGCTTGCATAGGGTTTCTGTGAACAGTTCTGCGTAGGAAGCAGTATTTCCAAGGTTAATGGGTGCTTGAAATTTTGCCAGGTTATCACTTAATAGTAGTAAACTAGACTTAAAGTAGTTATTGAATATTCCAGGGTTTTATTTTATCTTCAAAGGAGACCATTATGTGTTCTGACCTTACCAGAGAAGACATTACACTGGGGGTGTGCAGCACTCTCCCATATTTGTGAGGACCAGATCTAGTATGGTTGCATCCTTGTTGGTGTACTGACAATATGGTCCAGAGAGTTTGTCTTTACAAAATCCAGGAATTTCTGTTCCTGTACTTTTGGTATCATATATGATTCTCAGTTAATAGTGGAGTAATTAAAGTCACCCATGAATATGATACTGGGTTGGATGGTGACCGTTTCCAATAAGTTTAAATATATGGTATGGGTTTTCTGGGTAAAAGAGAGGCACCTATAGTTTGCAAGGAAGCGGTATTGGATTTTTCCTCTGGTGATGTGAATATAGAGAAGCTCAAGTGCATTGTCCTGTTTGACCAGCCATGAGGTATATTTGTTTTTCATGTAAATCGAGATGCCTCCACCTTTAGTCCTTGTCTGTGCAGTAGCTGGTCTAAATGTGTGGAAGGCATTATTACCTTGCTATCCACAGGTTTAAACCATGTTTCACTGACTGCACAGACACCAGTATTCTCTACTGTGAAGACAGCTTCTAAGGAGTGGAGTTTTTTGTTTAGACTCCTAGCATTGAGCAGTAACACCTTTAGTTTTTCTTGATTTTGACTTGCTATGTCAGAAGTACTTTCAGTTTGGCATTGCCTAAAAAAGGCACTATGGGGGGAGGACAATGTTTTAGACAATATTGAAAAGCCTAAAGAGGAGAGGTGCAGACCATCCCTAGGAAAACAGCATGGTCTGTTGCCCATCTCCTTCCATGCTAACAAATATTGCACCTCCTTAGAATGACACCAGAAACTAAGGCAATTATTAAAATTAGTCATCTTTTGTTTATATTGTGGAATCATGCTTGGAGAAGGTAAAATGTCACTCAATGCTAGGATCATACCAGCCTGAGACATATATTCCATGAGGTCCATGATGACTCTCTTCATATAGTCTATTACCTGCAGACTGAAGGTGGAGTTAGGAACTAAACATTCTATTTAAGGGATAAAATAAACATTCCAAAGCTTTACTAGAAAAGCTTCATATAGCCATATAGGGAGGTACATCTCAGGTCATTTACACCCACATGGACTATGACTGAGCCATACTGGTACTTGTGGTCCAATGACCTGAGTGCATGCATAATGTGGCAAATCCTGTTCCTGATAAGCAACTGACCATGACTTTCTCCTTACTCAGCCTTGTGAGAGGAACATCAATGTGTCTGACAATGGAGTCTCCAATGACCAGAATGTTGGATTGTGTGGTGGCTTGCCTTATGGGCTTAAAATTAAAGGCTTCATGAGATGTGGCTGTATGTGTTGATGCGGGTTGTTTTGAAAGAGTGCATTCGGGGATGCTGAGGGAGTTTGCAATGTGTGCTTCATCTAGGAGGTCTTTGGGGTTTAGAAAGGTTACATTTAAGTGCCTCAGCATATGTGGGTCTATGAGTTTGCTTTGAATTGTGTGTGATGGGTGCAGTATGTGTACTGCTGACAATGTTGTTTACATTAGAAGTGCTTTTACGTGAGACCTTTGCCTCCAATGACATTGTGTAAATACATCTCTCACATACCATATCGGATTTTTTTTAAGAATTAACAGGTTGTCAGTAAACCTGAGGCAATTTCTGCATTGCCTCAAGAGACCCATATCCATTAAGCTAGTAACGGAGATAGTGGGAAAGTTCATATCCATGGCAACAGACACTTTTTTATTGATTAGACAGTTGGAGTAAGAATATAAAGTAATGTCAGGAGCATCTGGTCTGCAACTCTGGGAGCAGTGCTTGTCATGTGCAATAGTTGTCCTGTGTGCAAATAGGTATTTGTGAAATGTCAATGGTCCTTTTCCTGGAAAAATGTCAACTCGAGGTGTCTGTGGCTATACAGGGTACTGCAAAACACTTGAGAAGAAACTAATATGTAAATCCTGATGATTTACTGATAAAGTATTTAGGCAAATATTCTGAAGTTAGAAACAAATTAAGCACTGCTTACTGAAAAGAAAGAACTAGCTTGTTAAAAAATGATGAAATGAGGGCACTCACCTGAATAGCTACTGCCTGACTACTACTAGTCTCACCACAGCTTCACTCTGCTGGAATACAATGCTCCTTTGCTTTTTCTCTCGCCATAAGCAAAACAGTAGCACCAATCCCAGGATGGGAAGCAGGTCAGAGGCTGTTTGGTGATCAACACTCTTATCCCAGATGGTGTAAGGGTCTGTTGGCTCGTTGTAGCCTTGTCTTGGTAGATGTCTTGAATAGTAACCAGACCAATCAGGAAGGTCAAACACAGACACTCACCTCCCAACTAGAAAGTGTCAGGAATCTATGCACCCTGCTCCTTCTCTCACCAGGGGAAAACAGAAGCACTAATGCCAAGATGACTGCTGAAAGGCAGAATGTGGGCTCACTAGTAATTGTTGATCTTGGAGTTGATGTTGCATATTTTAAAGGTAAGATGGAAAAATACTTTAATACCTCAAGAAGTGGTGTACACAAAGCAGTTAGGTATCAAAAAGAGGGTAACTTAAGTTTTAGCTATGTAAGTGGAGAGCCACTAATTTTAAAAGAGAAAGATAGATTGGAAGGGGTGGACACTTCATATTCTGGTTCTATGGAATACAGTGGGATGGCTAATAAATTTAAATAGTTGAAAGGGAGTGATTTTACAAAATGATAATTTTGTGCTTACAATAGCCAATGAAAGAGGAGTGGGAAGGAGATATGTGGTCAAATGAAAATAAGGGGCAGATAACTAGAAAAACAGATGAGTTTAAAAACACAACAGCACCAGGAGGTTGGGGGAAAAACTTAATGTCTGTGTTATTCAAAACAGACACAGCTGTGGTCTCTTTCCTGATTTATATATGCAATTCAAATCAGAGTACATGTAGAGCACAGTTTAAATAACATAAACCACAATATACAAAATAGAATAAGGCAGTAAAGCAACACAAAATACAAGAAAGCAAAAACATGGCTCAGACACTCAGGTACTGAGACATCATTTCCCTGTAATACATGGCTGAAGTGACATTCAGCTACACCAAAAAATGGCTGCTGCAAATTCCCTGTGGGAAAAGAGAAGCACACACTGCTATGCTCACAGCTTTAATAACCAAATGCATGGGGGCAGAAGTAATGAGTTTTTTGCTCCAAGTACAGTGCATGCTCATGTAACTACAGCATGCAGAAGTATGCTACCTCATGGAGGAAATTCTGCATGCTACTGCAGTCACATTTATATTCTAGTATGCATTTTAGGCAATAGTCCCTAGAAACTGTGAAAGGGCACTGCCCATTGTGCTCTGCATTATTAATGCCACTGACATGCCCACTGGCCAGACTGCAACTGATGACTGCCATACTGCCTGCTGTCTCATGTTGTTTTGGTGGTCGTGGACATTCTTTTTCCCCTGTGGATGTGGCTGTTGACATTGTGGACAGGGCACTGCATTTTTCTATTTGTCCACAAGAAACTTGCAACAGTTATATTTCTCTGCAGCTGAATGTCACTTCAGCCATGTGTCCCTAGCCAAATGTACCACAGGGAAATGTCTTGCTTCCTAGGTGCTTGAACCCCAAAAACAAGCTAACCTTTCCAACAGCAAGTTGTTGCAGAGTCTGGGTGAGCTTTTCTGATAAAGAACTGGAAGGTTTTAATTTGCACCTTAAATAGAAGCTTTAGTTCCTAGTGCCACCCTCAGTTTGCAGGTAATTAACTTTAATTTACCAGTTGTAATTTCAATTAAGCATAATAATTAAGGTCTTTGCCTCACATGTACAAAGTCCAGAGTTTGATTCTGACTTTGTTTTTTGGCTAGGCTTGTAATAGTCTGCAGATACTATCGCCTAGTACTTACCTACGGAGCTAAAACACAAGCAAAATTAAGAGCTATGTAAAACAAATGTTAGATGGATTATTGCAAATTATGCAGTTCAGCCTAGTATCTACCTATGAACCTATGAACAACATCTTTGAAGATACATGTTATACTGGCAACATTGAATGCATTGACTGTACTGTCAAAGAACATTCACATGAAAAATACTAGCTGCACTGGGCCAGGAAAGGGAGGGGACAACCTGTGTTGTCCATTGCAGAAAAATGTTTTTATTATTTGATAATCAGACTTATGGGAATTGGTACAAATTAAATACAAAATATATATCTGTAAATAAAACCAGGGAAATAAAAGGCAATTATCTGACAATGCCAAACATTAACTGCATTGGTGATGGACTGCAGTAATATAGCAGGTGGGTGGGGGGTGGGGAGAAATAGATGCACATAAATAGGTACAGAGACAGAAGGTTACAAGGCAGCATGTGCCATACAAGATATAACAGCAGTAATATTAACTCTGAAGAGCAATAACTTTTTGGATTGTTTTGCCTTATTTTAATGCATTTTGTATTTGCATTTGTTTTTGTTGCCTAGGTACTAACACAGAAAGGTCTATTTTTATCAGAGTAACTAACATGTTAATAAATAAATGACACAATTAAGTGCAAGAGAATACAATAAATATGTTTCAGGTATTTTTTGGAATGTACAGGTGTGTGAGTGGATATACTTTAAACACAGAAGGTTTCTTAAAAAGACACGTGGAAGCATACTTTTACAGAAAGAGTGAAGGGATGGGAAGTAATTGGTGAGCAGGAAAACTGCCACTAAAATTGCAAATCATTCATTGAAGTCTGGTGAATGTTACTATTACAATCTCACAGTTACATGTTTAAACAATAGGTATATACTGTTGACATAAATAATATATTCTGTCTTTTTAAATAGTATAATGTAGGCACACACTGGTAATACATATTTAGTTGCTGTATATAAGAAAGACACTTAATACTACCTGTAGTTATATAGGCAAAAGACAGTATGTATCTATCTTCCATTGTATTCATTTTTTTCGGGGCAGAACCCATATGCATGATTTTGCTGCAATAGTAACACAAGTCAAAACAGGACACTGGATTTCAGAACCATAGCCAGGTAACCGGGGTGCTCTATGTAGATCCCAGAACTGGTGGTCTCTCAAAATCACAGTTGAGAAGACGAAGAAGAAGAGAGAAAAAAAGATGTCCCACTGTGAAAGCTTCAGTTAAATTACCATAAATAGCGCTAAAGTCGTGACTGCAAACATGGCATCAGCATTTGTTTATGAATTCCGGTACTGTGCTTCCACACCTACTGATTATGGCCCCTGACAGCCTTTTGCCAGGGCAGCCACCCACTTCACCACACCCCAGTTACAGCTTTGCCAGAGGCTGAATTATGCAGTTGTGCCACTTTCTTCCACCATTGCCCTATATTCAGCCTGACACACCAATCCGACTACTGTTGCTTCTACTACCATGTGCCATATGTACACATAGCCTTGCTCACCTTCACTTGGGGTGGGGGGGACATAAAATTGTTTAACTGTATACGATGTGGTCTTGAAACTTCTCTGATTTTTCAAATAAACAGTATTCAAGGTTGAGTTGCAGAGACACTGCCTTTGCTAGTTCAATTACATAGATTTAATTTTACAGCATTGCTCAGACAATCTGGTCTTCATAAAGCAAAGTATCTCCACCACTACATATTTTATGACTGTGTGAAGAGACCAGTCACTGGTTAGCACTCAGGTCATAAAATTAACATCTGACTCTAGTGGGATTCAATCATATCCTTTTAACTAACAAACAGCAAATGGACCCAGTGAAGACAGCAGGACTAGTAGATAAATCCGTCTTTAATGCACAAATAAAACCAAGACATAAGCGCTTTCATAGTAGCACTACTTCATCAGATGTAACACACCTTTTCATAACCCCTCCTTAAATACTTTAAAACAAGGTCACATGCAAAACACATTTAAAGGTAAAACACATTAAATTAATACATTGCTAAAAAACACTTACAAAATATAATTAATTTCATTAAGAATATATAATTAATTTCAAGGTAAATATCTAAATATTATAGAATATGTCACTTCATAAATTGCTATGAACCAATGCATTTACATAATAATATATAAAAAAATACTGTAGTGATACTGCCTTTAACCAATTCATTTTCTCCTTAAGGCCCTAGCCTTAAGTTTAGGTCTCAATGGTACCCTGTCATTCAGGTCATGCCCAGAATCCCCTCTCATTCTTACTATACACTTCGCCACCAACTGTTCTGTCTGATTCCTAATGTCACCTTTTCTATTGCTCTCTATAACTCGGCCAATTACTATGAATTTAAAATAATGCGTTATATCAGTTTCAGTGACATGCTTGGAAAGAGCACTCACTGTATCATTCTTGCCTATATGATAGTAATGCTCTGTAATCCTGTCCTTTAATGCTCTATCTGTTTTACCAATGTAAAAGTTTTCACAAATCATACAGTGAGCTAAATAAACAACATGGAGGGTGCTGCACATGGCCTGGATATCAAACTTACACTGATACTACGAAAGCACTTATGTCTTGGTTTTATTTGTGCATTAAAGATGGATTTATCTACTAATCCTGCTGTCGTCAGTGTGTCCATTTGCTGTTTGTTTGTTTTATACATTTTCTTGGAAGGACCCAGGTACCTATTATGGCTGGTGATTGTTTCATTTTGCTTTTTACAATATCCTTTTAACTGATGCAAGTATTAATAATTAGATCCACCCTGCCTTCTAAATAATGATAAATAAATACTGGTACTGACAGTTAAAACCTGCTTTAACTACAATCTGTGTGTAAATGCCTTATCAATAACAAAGCATCGGGATCTTCTTGAGTTGTTTTTTCAATGGAAATCTCTTTGTATTCACATACTTTCCAACATTTTAGAAAAAAAGAAGGCACTTTACAGTGTAGCCCCCTCTCCACCCATTTGCTTTCTCTACACACATTTTCTTTAGTTATACTTAACTTCATTTAAATCATTTTTGTTAGTGACTGTCATTTGATTTATCTGTGCATCTGGTGTAATGATTAAAGTATCTGCTAACAGATACAAGGAAAAAAGTACAGTTGTGTACCTACCATAAATGTAGATGTTCGAGTGTATTCACTGTTGCAGTCATTACTCTTGGGTTATCCTGCTGGCAGTCTACCCTCAGTCGGCCAGAATTCCATAGTCTAGGTCCAGCGTCAGTTGCTGTCGCCTCTTCCCTGATGTCAGTGCACCAGGGGTATAAAAGATGCAGCCGACGCCATTTTCTTCAGTTTTTCTTGCCCCAGATGTCAGGTGCCCCCATATTGGTAGACTGAAAAATATGCCAATAAAAGTGCATGTACAAAAATAACATTTCCTTCATCTACAAGCAAATACACTAAATAGGTTGTATAGGATAGAGAAGTGCAGATAAGTCCCAGCAAAGAAAAGGGGGATGGTGGGTGGGTAACCTGGACTGCAACAGTGAATACACTCGAACATCTACATTTATGGTAAGGTACACAACTGTACTATGTTCATCATGTTTCACTGTTGCAGTCATTACTCTTGGGTTGAATCCCAAAGCTGAGGAAGGGCGGCTGGGCTAAATAGGGTTAGGAGAGGCTATGAGGCCCTGCAGAACTGCAGTGGCAAAGCCGGCTCTGGACATAGAGTAAAGAGGTAAGTGGTAGTGCTTTGTGAAGGTGTGCACTGAACTCCAAGTTGCAGCCTCTAAGATATCTTTGGTTGGTACTCCTCTGAGGAAGGCTGCTGAAGTGGCTGTTGCTCTTGTGGAATGAGGCCTAATGCCCATAGGCACTGATTTGCCATGTTGAAAATAGTAGAAACAGATGCAATGGCCTATCCATTTAGAAATAGTTTGCTTTGAGATAGCTTTTCCTTGTGATCCTGCAGCATATGACACTAAAAGTTGCTCTGTCTGTCTGAAAGCTTTAGTTCTGTCCAAGTAGAAGCGTAACTGCCTGTGTATGTCCAAAGAATGCAGAATTTTCTCATCCTTGTTCTGTGGATTTGGATAAAAGGTAGGCAAGTGAATGGTCTGGTTAAGGGCCACACTCCATTAGTGCTTGTAACTCCGAGACTCGCCTTGCAGAGGTTATTGCTAGGAGCAGAGCTGTTTTCTAGGATAAGAATTTTATATATGATGTTGATGATGACTCAAAAGGAGGCAGTGTGAGTTTTTCCAAAACGTAATTGAGGTCCCAGGCCGGAATTGGTACTCTCCTTGGGAGGTCTAATGTCTATGGCCCCTCTGAGGTACTGCCTTATTAAAGGATAAGAAAAGATAGGTGGTTCCGTATTGTAATGGGCTGAAATGGCAGAGGCATGAATCTTAATTGATGAGAAAGAATGACCTTTGTTCAGCATCTCAGTTAGGTATTGTAAAATCTGAGAGATATTTGGTACACACGTGTCACTGCCTTGTTCCTGTTTCCAAGCACAGAATCTCTTCCATTTTTCTGCATAAGATTTTCTGATACTGGGCCTCCTGGATTTAAGATCCTGAGTTGGCTGTGCAGGATCTGATTGTTTTGTTGGGTCAGTAAGTGAGAAGTTTGAGGCAATATCCATGCTGGACTTTGAGACAAGCTCTTTAGGATTGGGTACCAGTGGTGGCATGGCCAGTCTGGTGCAATCAGTATCATTTTTGGCTTCTCTTGTCTGACCTTTAGGAGTACCCTGGGAAGGAGAGGCAATGGGGGAAAGGCATATACCATTAGATTTTTCCAGCTGAAGGATAGGGTGTCCACTTTCCATGCTTGCTTGTGATAAATCCTTGTGCAAAATCTCTGCAATTGGCAGTTGTGAGGGGAGGCAAATAGATCTAATTCTGGGCATCCCCATTTCCTTATTATCATGCTGAAGACTTGTGGATCCAGTTTCCATTCGTGGGGATCCATGAGGTTTCTGCTTAGTTCATCTGCCAGAGTATTTGTTTTTCCTGGCAGGAATTGTGCTTGCGGGTGAACTTGAAAAGCCAATGTTGTGTCCAATAAGGTCATTGCTTGTCTGCAGAGGGGGTAGGAATGTGTTCCTCCCTGCTTGTTTATGTACCACATGACCGTAGTGTTGTCTGTCTTTATCAGTAACTGTCCTGGATGAAGCAGGTCCTTGAAAGCTGTCAGGGCATTTTGAACCACTAGCATCTCTTTTTGATTGATGTGAAGCTGCATCTGGTTTGCAGACCATGTGTCCTGAATACATTTTCCTGCCATATGGGCCCCCCAGGCATAGTCTGATGCATCCGTTGTCAGTGTCTGTCTGGCTGTGGATAATCTGAATGGCAGACCCTTGTTGTGGTGACAGGCTTCTGCCCACCATCAAAACTCCTGTTGCAGGCAGGGAATGAGTGCAATTACTGTCTCCAGGCTGTGGCAATGCTGAGTCCAAACACTTTTTAGATACCATTGAAGTTTCCTCATATGCAGTCTGGCATATGGAATTAGTAGGATGCAAAATGCCATGAAACCCAAGGCCTGCAGGATTTTCCTTGCAGATAAGTGGGTTTTTGTTGCCAATTTCTTGAAGTAAGTAGTCAGTTGCTTTTCTTTGTCTGGCGTGAGATAAGCCATCTGGGCAGTTGTGTTTAAGCTTGCACCCAGGAATATTATCTCTTGAGAGGGCACTAGTTTTGATTTCTTTTCGTTGACTGTGTACCCTAGGCACAAACTCCAGATGCTTCAGAAGAATGTCTGTTTTCTGCTTGAATTAGGCAGTCGTCCAAGTAGGGATATATTTGAATTCCTTTTTGTCTGCAAAATGCAATTACTGGTGCCAGGCATTTTGTGAAGACCCTGGGCGCAGTAGATAAGCCAAAGGGCAGTGCAGAGAATTGGTAATGCATTGAGCCTGCTATGAATCTGAGGTATCCTCTGCAAGATTGTCTGATTGGGACACACAGGTATGCCTCTTTTAGGTCCAAAATTACGAGCCAGGCCTTCTTGCCCAACATGGGCAGTAGCTGTTGTAGAATCAACATTTTGAATTTTGGAACTTCCAGAAACTTATTTAGTATAGACAGGTCCAGTATTGGTCTCCAGGTTTTGTCCTTTTTGGGTACTAGAAAGAGTCTGGAGTAAAATCCTTGCCCCTGCTCTTGTTGTGGTACTTGCTGAATGGCCCTCATGTCCATGAGGGCTGTAATTTGTTTTTGTGCCTCTGCCCATTGATTGTGTGACAGGTCTGGCATACCTTTTGACCTTGGTAGGGTGTGAAAATGGAACCTGTAGCCTTGGGACACTATGTTTAGGACCCATTTGTCTTGGGTAACCATTTGCCAATTTGATGAAAAAAGTGCTAGTTTTCCCCCTAAGGGGGCTGCCAAAAGAGAAGTGCTTGGATCTGGTAGAGGAAAGTCATTGGGACTGTTTCCTGTAAGGTTGTGATTTGTCTTCTCTGCTTTTGGAGGTAGGACCCCATTGTTTAGGCCTGAATGAGCCTTGGGGCTGAGATATGCCTCTGGGATGCCTGTATCTGCCTCTTTGTGGTCTGTCTAACACTGGAAAGGACCAATTTTTAGAGGGCCAGTTCCTGCTAAACCTGGGTGGCTGTACCTGTAAGAAATCCTTGACTGTCTGCATGGATTTTGCTTTAACTTCCATTTTTTTCAACACCTCTTCTGCTTTAGTACCAAACAAAGTATCATGCTGTAATGGTGCATCTAATAATTTTGCATTAACATGATCAGGCAAATTTTGCTCCTTTAACCAAGCATGCCTCCTAATAACAGAATCTGTAACAGCGGCCCTGCAAGAGGCCTCCAGTGAATCATAACCACATTGCAAAGTATGCTTTCCCACTTGTTCAGCTGCATGCAATATATCCTGCAATTCCTTGTTCTCTGAACATTCAGTATTTGTCAACATTTTCTGTTTAAGCAGTGACATTAAATATTGCTGATATTTAAGCATATGAAACTGACAATTTAAAGCCCTTACAGCCAGGGTAGCAGAAGTGTAGACTTTTTTCCCCCATTTGTCTAGAGCCCTAGAATCCCTATCAGAGGGGACAGGGTTTTTTGCAGTGGAAGCTTTAACCCCTTTGGGACCCTGAGATATAGTTCTGGGTCAGCAGCAGGATTTTTATATAGGAATTATGAGAATCCGGGACCCTGTAGTATCTGTCTGACTTAGCAGGTGCAGGGGGTAAAGAGTCAGGGGACAGGCTGGACTCTGAAAATACATCTTCTACAATGTCCAGAACAGGTGGAATAGCAAGGGGTCTGTGCTGAGGAAGTAGCAGAAAGTCTCTGAGCCTTTTCTTAGATTCAGAATAATCTTGGCTCTCCCAGTGGAAATGCTCCCTCATGGTATGCAGGGTTTCCCCAAACGAATAATCCTCAGGAGGAGAGGCTGAAGGAATGGATTCTTCAGCATCAGAATCCTCATAGGGAAGCATGGAGTAATCCTGTTCAGAAGAGGAATCAGAGGAAATAGAAACCTGATCAGAAGAATCATACTCTGTCTCTTGCCTAGGCCTCTTACCAGGAGGGGGATGGGAGCCCCTGATCAAACTAATTAGGTCTTCGGCCATTTTGAGCATCTGCTTTTTAGGCATGGAAGTCTGAGAAGGAGAATTCTGTACTTGTTTCTTTGTCTTTAGAGCTGCTTCTGTGTCTTTGAAGCTGAAGATGGCTTAATATATAGTTGTGTAGGTCTGAAGACACCCTCAGAAGCTGATGCCTGCTCAGCGGCTCTGGACCCATCTGAGGGAAAGATTTCCGAGTGTCCAATACCTTGAGTTTCCAGAGGTCCAGTCGGCTCCACGTGAGAGTCGGAAGTGGCCTGTGGCTCTGAGGTAGTGGGTGCCAGGGGCTGGGAAAGCACCTCACTGAGAACCGGCAAACTGGTGACTGGCCTAGCAGAGACTTCGTCATCAGTTTTGGACCTCGGATGCCTATCCTTTTTCTTGTCCTTGTGTTTTTTGTAAACTCCGGTTGTCGGCTGGTCTGATGGCATTATATAATTAAATCTTCGGCCAAAGTAATGAAATGCAAAATCGAACTGACGCTTGATAGTGCGTTGGTTAAATCTAGCACAAAACCGACGGCTAGCAACGTTGTGATCAGGGCCTAGGCAAGGAATACAGTAAGAGTGAAAATCCTTATGAGGTATTTGCTTCCCACAAGAAATACAATTGTTAACTTTTTCTGACATTGGTCTGGAGCAAGAAAAAAGTTTCCCCAACGGGGTACTTAGCTTTAATGAAGACTTCGGTTCTGAAATTTGGATTTGAAAATCTCAGGAGTCAGCTGACCGGCACTTGCGAACTGCTTTTGCTTCAGGCACAGCGCGGCAAGAAAGACTGAAGAAAATGGTGTCAGCTGCATCTTTTATACCCCTGGCGCACTGACGTCAAGGAAGAGGTGACAGCAACCGACGCTGGACCTAGACTTTGGAATTCTGGCCAACTGAGGGTAGCCTGCCAGCAGGATAACCCAAGAGTAATGACTGCAACAGTGAAACACGATGAACATCATTTGGTTATTACGGAAGGGAAATTGGCTAGGTTTAAAATGACTCACAAGGGCAGCTAGCCTACTTACATATGACTACTAATATCTCCATAGTATACTGACTAATAACAGTTTTGTGCAATCTACATTAGTCAGCTGTACTAAGATTCTGCTTTATTGGTACTATCAATGTATTTGTCATCTTTCTTTTGCCAGTGCCCTGGATTGTGGCTTAAATGGTATCAATCAACATTGCAAGTTAAACCAATAAATGGAAATAAATTAAATAAGATGATCACTTGATTCCTGGAGAGAAAAGGAAGAAGCTGCAGGTGCAAGCAATATTAAGTGAGACATGTCAGGGAATACAGTTAAGAAATAAAATGGATGAAGGGGAGAGGACCAGTTTCCAGACTGAAGGGGTAAAAATGAGAAAGATTTTTTTTTTCTTTCTTTCTTTCTTTCTTTCTTTCTTTCTTTCTTTCTTTCTTTCTTTCTTTCTTTCTTTCTTTCTTTCTTTCTTTCTTTCTCTTTATTTTACTGCATAACAGCTTAGGACTTACTGAGAAATGCTCATACCTCTCAACTGTCCAGATTTTCAATGTTCATATTTTTGCCTCATATTTTTGATCTTTTCCTCATAAAATGAATGGTTTTCTGGAAAAAAGTGATGATTTAAATCACTAAATATTGACATACTTTTGTGTTTCATGCATCATATCTTTGATGTGCTACACTAATAATAAATGAGGTAGGTAGGGGTCCCATGGTGCAATAACTAGGCAAAACAGATAGTTTTCACAATCTATCTATCTATCTATCTATCTATCTATCTATCTATCTATCTATCTATCTATCTATCTGTCTATATATCTGTCTGTCTATCTATCTATCTATCTGGATATTCTTACTGGGATAAAACCCATAAAACTATTTTGCAGTGGAGACCCAGGAATAAAAGCTTCATATTTAACATAAATTTTGACATATACATTAAATGCAGTTACATGATATCAAGAGGAATACAAAATATAGGTATTTGTACCTACATGAGAGGAAAAAGCTTTACAATAGCTCAGATAAACATCCTTTAGAACTACAGTATGTATATAGCTTGCCTAGGTATATATAACATTGAATGTTCACTAGTAATAGACACTGGCTTCTATTAGGTAGAAATAACGTTGCAAAAGATACTGTAATATTACCTGCAATTTGTATAAATTAAAATAATCAAAAAAGAGGCAGCTTGACTATGGAAATGATAATGAAATATTGTATGATATACTAACTACTAATTCAAGGAGTTTTCACCTAAAGTGGGGCAATCCTTGACACTTCTAACATCATGAGTACATGAGCTTAAACTCTTTATAACTATCTAATCCAGTCTACCTATGTATTCTCTCACCAATGCTTATTCACTTGTATGGCTGTATATCAGGTAATGCTCTTTAATCTTAATGATTATCCTTGCTACTGTTGGCAGTGTCGCTTAGAAGATAATCAAGGGTTTTCCCCTCCCTCATGGAGACACTACTATTAATTTTAACTTCTTTCCCCTCACAGTGTTGCCTGGAGATTTTGGCAGGCTTGCACACCACCCACGTGGAGACGCTACTTTCACCTCTAGCTCTATTTTTTACTGTAGCCTCCCTTGGTTTGAGATATTATACAAAGGTTTGACCCTATACCATCATACAATAAATGTAATGCATATTTGGTGGATCGGCTGATTATGTACTTGATGTGATTTAGTGGATCGGCTGTTTTTATTTGAAGTGATTTTAAACACCCACGTGGAGGCGTGTCTTCCGATACTACATCGCTTCCCATGCAGTAGTTTATACTGCTCCTGTTCAGTGAATATTGCATGAATTATATCCTTGATAAAGCATTTTTTAAATTCTCCTGTGTAGGGTTGTATTTGCACAGTTTGGCTTCGGGGATTATAATTATATCCGTGGAGATGCTTCTGAGGTATACTTCTGAATTCTACCACGAAGTACGATTGTTGAACTTAGTCTCCTACGCAGATATATTTCTCAGAGGCTGAGTTCTGTTAAGTAATGTGAATACCTCACCTAAGTGCCCCTGCATCCTAGCAATTGATATAACATCTCCTTTAAGGTGCTATAAAGCTTTTAATATTCCAGGTGTTTGCCTATACTCATATCCTCATGGGGTTATAATGCAAACTTATTCTTTAGTCACCATTTAGTTCCCCATGTAGAGTCGATACTTGGTTTACACCTTGATGCTGTTTTTAATTGTCTACACTGTCCTAGATGCCCGATTGTAACATAATCTAAAGATATCAGGAAACGCTATTAGCTTTATATCTGTAAGATATTGGTGTGAGTATTTTATTAAATTTTGAACTTCCCGGGCGAGAATACAACTTCCTTTGTATCATACATTAGTGTGTGAATAGAAGGCCTGGCACTCTCAATTGTAGACTTTAGATTTATTAGCTTGTTTCCTCACCTGTAACACACCTCTATCTGGGATCTCTTATACAGAACTAAGCAGACTCCTACTCTAGATAGGTTGCTTCTTTTCTTACCAATTTCAATGCCATACATCTGTATAACATGGTGCTGGATTCCCTAAGATGTCTTACTGTTGTTTGTACCATGTTGTGATCTGTGTTTAGCAAAGCTAAATTTAAGTCTAATCATCATATGCACATACATAGTTTATTGTTTGTAGTTTAATGTTGGTTTAATGCAAAACGACTGCTTAAAACAATAGCTATATCTCATGTTTGTATAATCTTGGTGAAATGTTAATCTCTGCAAAGCTGCTATCAGATGGATTACTGCCTTAATCATACATGACTAGAGTTGAACTAGTGACTGCAGCCAAGAGAAGGTTTAGATCACCCTTTTGCCTTCACTTGTATTTAGACAGATTTATTTCCTGCTGAATACTGATTACCATATTTAAAACATTGTATGACTTTAACTGTTTTTTTTTACTCTCTACTGTTTGGACTACTGGCTTGGTGTATCTAACGGCCTATGTAAATTCGAGTTGCTATCTACTGTTTACTGTATATTACTTAACTAAACCCTTATGGTTATGTGTGAGCTATATCTCTCCTGCTTATCAGTGATGACTTGCATTTGATGAATATGTTATTGTATACCTTGTTACTGTGTAGTTTATAAATGTTCTACTATCTGATTTTCATATACTGCTTTTAATACTAAAGTTACTTATTTTCTCCCTTTTCTCCTGATTCTGTTTGTTTCCCCTCCATCTTTACCAACAAGTACCCAGCCCTCTGTGTCCATATCCTGTCCAGGAAACTGACTCCTCCTGCCTGACGAATAGGGAAACCTGCTGTTACATCTCAGGGTCTCCTACCCTTGGTCCCAAAGGTTTAAAGAAGCAAGCATCTCAGGATCTCCCACCCTTGTTCCCAAAAGTTTAAAGAAGCAAGAAAGTATGTGGTTTTCTTAAACCTAACAATTAACTGAAGAGGTGTATATTTGTTAGGTATTTGAAAGGACACTTCTAAGACAGGACAGTCAGTAGCCTACCCATTAGCCTGTACACCCTTTTTGGACCTTTTAAAGCTCTTTCTATTTCTAGTCTCACATTTTTATCCCTGGAACAGACCTCTCCCTCTTACTATCTTCTACTGCAATATTGGTTTTGTCCACTAGGTGGTACCCTTACCCGGTTCCACCTCCCTCTATCTATCCCACTATCTCTTACCATAACATGACAACATTTCCTTGATTTTTCCTAGTCTTGCTACTATCTTAACTCACTCTAAATCCTCCTATATTACATCAGCTTTTTAGCCAGCTATAAAACTCATTCATACTTTCTTACTTCCATCTTCAGCCTTGTACCAGCTTCAATCCTCCTTCCCTACACAAGGTATATTTTACAATCTTCCTGTCCTAATACTGTTTCTTTTATCCCACATTTTATCCTCTAATCCTCTACACTTACCACCCACCTACCCTCATACTATCTAACTTCCTACTGAGCCCAATCTTTCCTCTTATCTACAAAGTTACTTACCTTTCTTAAAAGCTTTTTTCACTGACTGATTCTTCTCCTATTGCTTCTTCCTTATCTTGTCTCTACCTGCTCCGTTTGCCCTGTGGGCTCACTCCGCTCCCTTACCCTACCCCCGATTCCCACCCACACCCCAGAAGCCCTAGACGTATACCTCTTAGCCACACCCTCTTTCCAAAACCAACAAATCAAACTGATCTATCAATCTAACCTTTTACACCACACCCTTCCTCCACATATCCAATCATTAGCTCAAACTTAAAGAAACGTCGCCTACTCTTATATATTTACTTCACTTTTTATCAGTACTACATATTTGTTAATTCCCATTATCAGACCTAGCATTATGCCCACATTAGCTAAATATACTCCTACCAAAACTCTTATCATTGCCACACTTATAATTGTTCTCACCTCATCTTATCTCTTAACCTCATTTACAGATCTAGATTTTTCTCAGCTTCACTATCCTTATAAACAATCAAGCATACAATCTCTCAGTGCCTCTCACCAGCATATAAATATCACTTCCATACCAAACTACCTTCTATAAAAGTACCACAGACTAACCCATATTAAATATAATAATATAATAACAAGGAAAGTTCAATATCTAATCAGTAATACACATAATCCTTTGCTGAGACTGAAAAGGCTATCCTTAGAAGATGGATATATCCACACTAATCCAGGTCCAGCCAATGTCCTTACCACTAACTCTCATACTCCACATCTCCCTAACTCACTGTCCCCTACCAAACTTCCCAACTTACTCCTAGTTGCTCATCTCAATATCTGAATCTTAAATAATAAAGTGGCCTACCTCCATGCTCTCCTAGATGCATACTCCTTTGACATCCTTTGCTTAACAGAAACATGGTTAAAACCTGGAACCCATGATAATGAAATCACACCTCCAGGCTATAATATACTGAGCTGTGATCACAACAAAATAAAGGGTGGGGGAGTAGCAACCCTTTTGAAAGAAGGCCTAGTAGTCACCTCTTCACTCTACAACCCTCCTTTGGAAAATAATGCTGAAGTACTCATCTCTAAAATACAGATCCATTCTAACAAATCCATAAATATTATCTGTATCTGTTTACCTCCTGGGAACAACATCACTACACTAGAGAATATACTTTGCTGGGTCACATCATCCTTCCCTCAAGAAACCATAATCCTAGGTGACTTTAATATTGATTGGAAAAGTGTCAATACTGACCATCCCACTTCCCATATTAACCTTCATGGTTTCTCTCAAACCATTACCTCCCCCACTAGAATTAACAAACTAAATAAAAAAAGAGACTACCTTAGACTGGATTCTTATAAACAACTTTCAACAAATTTATAAGGTAGGGACCTTACCCGATGATGTAAGTGACCACTCCCTGACCTAAATATTGATAAGATTGATATTGCCCAGCCCACAATATTTTGCTCAATTCGGAGCAACAAGAATTTTAACATACAGCTATTCTAAAATGAAATTACTGCTTGCAATTGGTCTCCCCTAAAAGCCCTACCACTTGAAGAGGCTGCCAAATACTCCAACTCTAAATTCTTAACTATCCTAGACCAACATGTACCTAAGCGTACCATTAGAATTAGATCAAAACCAGCTCCTTGGCTTTCTAAAGAAACCAGGCAAAAAATCCTACTCAGAAACAAAACCTGGAATAGGTGGCGATGTACTAAACTTATAGCAGATCAACAAGTATTTAAACAACTGAGAAATTTGACAAAAAAGCAATACTCTCAGATAAAAAAACATTCTACTATAAAATGCAGCAAACACAGCAAAATAATCCACAGAAATTCTGGGCAAGTATCAATAGACTCCTTAACCCTGGTCACTCCAGTACACCAAGCCCAACAGACACTAATTTCAAGACCCCAATCAAAATTGCTAACACCTTTAACACATTCTTTACTGAGACCATACAATCCCTAGCCAGCCAACTATCCCTTGATAACGCTAGCATTCTTATCCCCAATAATAGCCCTATTCCCAATTTCAAATTACAACCCATCTTGACTACTTTTATCTTCAGACATTCCAAAAACTGAAGCCTTGTACTCCTTCTGCTGACCAGATCCCAGCAGAATATTTCCAAAAAGCAGCTACATCTGTAACCGATTCCATACTGATTCTTATAAATAGAACCATTAAGGAAGGAACCATCCCAGACATATGGAAAATTTCTCATGTTATACCTCTACATAAAGGGGGTAACTTGAATGAATACTCCAACTACTGACCTATAGCTTTACTATCTCCTTTAGCTAAAATCATGGAAAGATGCATTCATCACCAGCTACTGAACCACTTAATTCAACAAAACTTACTAGCCAATACTCTGCATGGTTTTAGGCCATTCCATAGCACCACTACTGCCCTTCTTTCCTTCACTGATTCTGTCAACAGAAACCGTAATAATAACATTCTCTCCTCAGCTCTCTTTATTGATCTTTCAAAAGCTTTTGACATGGTCAACCACCCTTTGCTTATAAATATACTAAAATCTCTTTCCTTTGACTCACTAGCAATACAATGGTTTACTTCCTGCCTCAGCAAAAGGCAGCAAGCAGTGCTCTAGGAGAATAATCTATCATCCCTCCTGCCTGTAATCTTGGGTGTCCCCCAGGGATCAATTCTAGGCCCTCTACTTTTCTCTATATTCATAAATGATCTGCATTTAGCTATTCCACAAGCTACCTGCATACAATATGCAGACAATTCCACACTTATTTGCACAGCCAAATCTCCTTCTGAACTACAATCTATAACTCAGAAGGTGTTTAACACAATAGAAATATGTTTTTTAAAGCATTGTCTCCTCTTGAATCCCAAAAAAACGAAACTCCTACTCTTTACTCCTACCCGTAAGTCCACACCATTAGACTTCTCAGTCATCTCTAATAATGGGATCCTCATTCCTCCTGACTCCAACACTTAACTCCTTGGAAGTACAATAGATAACAACCTTAACTTTGACCTTCACATTAACAACACTATAAAAAAAGTTAACAGAAGAATGGGCTCCCTATATAGGATTAGACCCTTCCTTACCTCTACAACTAGAACCACTATTGCCCAATCACTTCTAATCTCTATACTGCTCTATGCCTCACCAATTTATACTAACCTACCTAAAAGAAACATTCTCAAACTAGCTAACTCCTATAATAATATTGCCCAATTTGTCACTGGCAACCCCTTCAGAACCCATCACTGTCACAATCTAAAACAGCTTAGTTGGCTTGAACTACAGAATCAGCTTCAACTTAACCAGCTTACCATAGCCCATAACGTCCTCAATGACCCTCACAAAACTCCAATACTCTCCAACCTTATAATCCCCTATAAAAATCTCAATACCTTACGCTCCTCTAACAAACTATTAGTTAGCATAAACAAGTCCAACAACATGGCAGGTGACTCTCTCTTTTCAAACACAGTTGGCAAAAACTGGAACCTTCTACCTAGTGAACTTACATTACTTCCTTCCCTACCCCTCTTCAAACAAAAACTCAAATTATTCCTTAGAACACACTGGCTATGCCCTTATAATAACCGTGACTAGAATTTCACCTCTGTTTCTACCACTTCCCAGTTTCTACTCAAATCTAGACAATATTGTTTAGCAGAAATGAAAAGAGAACAGTAAAACTACTGTAAGATTTAAGCATTTTACTCCTCTGAAGATTCATGTTCTATTTTCTGTTTTTTGTCATTTTATGATCAATACAATGTATTAGATATAACTGCTATTTACTATTTTATTGTAATCTACTACCTAGTTACTTACTATTTTATTAGCTATTTAATGTAATCTTTAACCTTGTTATAACTGTGGTGTTTGGAGCTTTTCTTCCCGGGCCTCTACTGAAAATGGACATATATCCAGTTAGACTAGCCCGGTCAACAAATGTAAAATAAATAAATAAATAAAATAAATGAGGGACTGAAGGCAATAGCTTCAGTCACACCCAAAACACACAGATGCTCTCCTTAATCCCACAATAAAAGAAACACACAATAACATAATTGTAAGTGAAACTCAGCCTAAAACTTGATTGCAAAATGACATACTTGTGAAGTGTATGGCTACTCTACTACAGTATGCCATATAAAATCTGTGTATGGTTATGCTGTGAGTACTCCCAGGTATAAAATTATATGATGCTACTATATGACATATGATACAAATATTTGACAAATTATCATATGTAATATACAAAATATAATTGTGAACATTACCATTATAGTAAAAACATGCAAAACACAGCATACATATGCATGAATAAAACAAGTAGATGTGTTTATTGTCCATAGTGACAACTAAGCATACTTTTGTTTGAAATTACTTTAAGATATAAGCATCACAACAACTACACAATGCAAATGCACATAGAAACTAAAGTCACACAAATAAGATAATATACAATAAACTGCAACACCTACACATTACACAAAGTATTTTTAATACAAACATCAATGAATTCTGCAGCAGTACTATGCAGCAATGACTTTGCAGTGCATGGCATACACCAGCTCCATTACACCCTTAAGTACCTCAAGCAAACACTGACCCTATAAATGTCATTTCACTATGAAGACTTTGATGCAATAGTATCATAGTTAAGTGCAATGGTTTTACCTAAGAGGTGCTTGCAATGTGTGACAGTACATGAAATGTTTGCAGCAATACACTTGCTACTACTTCACTAAGGAAACGTATTAAACTATGGAATTATATTACTATTAATCTACATGCATGACAAAGAGTCATAGGTAATACACAAATTAAACTTTTAACATACACTCATACATACACACACACATATATATATATATATATATATATATATGTATTCACACACACACATGCACGTGCACACACACACACACACACACACACACACACACACACACACACACACACACACACATATATATATATATGTTTGTCAAGTAGTCCATACGTCAGTCAAAAATATCAGCTCAAAAGGTCGACAAATCAAACATTGACACATTACCACATATGCACTGAAAAAGAACCTTGGCACATGCAATTTTCACAAAAAAGAAAAAAAAAAGCCACATGCCCTGCTAAGTATATATATTAACTCTGAGATTTCATAATCCCCAGGGTAGGAGGATATTCCCCAACCCAGGGATTGTTGATCCATCTGCATATATTGAACAAATGCAGTTGATTAAACTCTCTCTCTATGTAGTGTGTGTGTGTGTGTGTGTGTGTGTGTGTGTGTGTGTGTGTGTGTGTGTGTGTGTGTGTGTGTGAGTGTGTGTATGTATATATATATGTATATATGTATATATATATATATATATATATATATATATATATATATATATATATATACATATATATATATATAAAGAAAACCTAGTATAAGATTCTAAGTGAACATACAGTAATTCTTTTTTTGTATACAGTCATGAGATATGCAATTATGTTTGTGTAGGATGGATATGCAGCTCACTGTCATGGTCAGTTGTGGACAGCAAACAGCTTTCTATGCTAAGAGTGCAACATACCTAAGGACAACAGTCATGTGGAAAACTATGCATCAGTGCCTACAAAAGTTGTACACAGCTATTAGTATTACAGTGGAAGTACTGCTGTAGGCAGAGAGCAGTTTCCAAAGGAAGCAATACCATAATATGCAGGTAGTATCTTCCATGCATGTCTTCAACTTCAACAAACACATAGCAGGAGAACTTCAGACATGCACATATAGAACAAAGACTTAAAAAAGATGCAGCACAAATTATGTGGCATAAAATAAGTGGACATACCTTGGTATCAGGCAGCTATGTTATTTTGTCATGTGAAAATCTTAGAATACTATGGACATATATGACATATTAGCTGCCATATTGTACTACTCAGCAGCATATATTATCATTGGACTTCATGAATATGCAATGTTTCAGAATTTCAGGGACTGTTGGCACACAGTGTGAATGTCAGCCAACTCTTGTTGAGTCTAAAAGCATGTGCCAAAATCCAAAAGTCTTACAGAGGAAGCCAGCTCTGTTAATGTACGAAGTGGCCATCGTGCCTGCATTTATCAGATCACTATACAGATGAAGCTCACACACTGGACAGCCTCATGGTCATGCAACACAACCTGTATGTCACACTTGCTATTATAGTTGGGCTCTCTACCCACAATACCAAGTCTGACATACATATAGAGCTGCCGTACAGGAAAATTCAGTCAGACACAACAACCCCATCAACTCCTTAGGTAAGTTAAAGCTGCATGCGTAATAGAATTTATTACCACAGTATATTAAAGAAAATCACTACATGCTCCTTGCATAGTAGGGCTCTTTTTAATTCAGTACCTTAATGTTGTGAGATATTGAATTTGGCAAACCCTACCCCTAGTGTGATATAGAGTGGCTTTCTCAGTTTGGAGTAGTAAATGCAGGATGGCAAAGCCTGTCCGCTCCGCTTTCTTATGAAATTTATCCCATTACATTTTTCACTGCTTTATATTAAGGGTCAAGTGAGGAATAATGCTTATGTTGTCTTTCACTCTGTTATACTGAACATTTATAGGGTCTCACTGTCTTCCTCGTTGCATTTAAAATCGATCCAGTATAATAAACTGCTTGTCCCTTAATCACACGAGTCCAAATCACCTACAGATCAAACTTCAAAACCAGTGACACATCAAAGGTTCTACGACAGTCTTACACGTCTGTTTTTATTTTGCAAGGAGAATACCCCTTTTTATCTCCTGATATAAGGGCAAGCCCATACATCACATCTCAAAATATACAATGTCTAAGGCCACAAAAACTCAGATAAAAGACAGATGGTGCAGAACAAAAATTAAATATTCAAAATCTTCTCCAAGTCCCGAGAATCCAAAAATAAAGATGTGATATAGCCATTTCAGATGTGCTGATACAATAATTACAAGATACAGTCAATATTTTTGTGGTGAAGTTTGTGAAGTTTTGAGATCCATTGCAGAAAGACCTGATACAGTGTATGTTTCCTACTGAAAATATTAATATAAAAGAGGAGTCATTTGCTGACAAATTGCTCTCCACAATGTTTTACTTACTTTAGAGAACTCCCAATTTTATTTTTTTGTTTGTTTTGTTTTGTTTGGTCAAATAGCTTGCTCAGATCCCTCAGTGTACAAGAAGAGGCAGAAGATATGCATACCCAGGGTACAGGGTTTCAAAGGCATGGTGTAGTGACAGCAGGACAGCAGAAGCCATCTTCAATGACTACATCAAACTGTGCAGTTTATCCAGTTCTCTGCGATTACTTCATCCTAAGGCACAGAGCTTGCCCAATTCAGTACATCACAAAGCCAAGGTACTGAATTGAATGGAGTCTTACAATGTTTAGAGCCCATGATGAAATTTCATAACAGTCTATGTTATTGAATCACATTACCTATTCTAATCAAACCCCAGGCCTCCCTTTGCCAATGTTTGGACCACTGCAGCTCTACCTGTATGTCAGGACTGGTATCATAGACCGACATGCAGGTGGAAGTGTGTGGTCATGATGCAACCCAGTACAACTCCATCTGTAGAGCACACTAATGAATATAGGCATGAAGACCAACATGACTGTTCTGCCTGCATTCACGTCATCCAGGAAGAGGGCTGGGGATTTAAGGTTCACCAGTATACTATGGGCTGTGCCTAAAGGAGTTCAGATGATGGTCCCTGTTACACACTAGCATGCATCCATATGATCCCAGAATACCCTGTCTAACTCTGGAATTGTTCAGTACAGCTCCTTCTGTATGTGGAACTAGTTACTGAAGGCAGTCTGACTCCCCACTTAGTACTAGCTGCAGTGCTTTGTTCAGCAAGTAGGCTGGGATTTCACTGGCTGAGAAGCTCATTCAGTTCAATCGACTTTGTTAATGATTTGGCCTTGTACATTACTGAGTTGAATTATTTTGACAAGAAGAGTTGGTTTCCACTTTTGGAATTGAGTGTAGGGCTCTGGCAATCCTTATTAGCACACACTGAAGGGAAACTGGCAGAACCATATCTTTTGGAATCAGGAGTGGAGTAACTGCTCAATAAGCAACTCTAGCCCATGTCTTAGTCATCTTGGAATCTGACCCAGGGTTACATGATGAAGCTTTTTAGCAGCTCCTAGGCTTTACTCTTTCACCAGCACTTTGTCATGTCAATGTGCTTCTTACATCAATTATTATTTATTTATTACTTGATTATTTGCATAAGTCCTCCAACAACTTGACCAGTAATGTTTAGGCACTTTGTATACTATTAACTTTTGTTTAAAGCAAAGCTATCTATTGTTACTGTTTTGATAACACGGCAAAGAAGAGGGCAAGCACTTTTGCATTCAATTACTTATATACTATTGTCTTTACAGTGCTACTAAGTAACATTATTGCATATACAGACATGAATTCTGATAAATTTTAACCTATTAGTATATACCGATATAAGGCCACAACATCTTCTTCATTAACACAGCTGTGTAATAGATTGTTCATTTCCAATGAGTGACTGAACTTGGTTTTAGTTATACTGTTGCACTAGTGAGAAGTTTATGTACACATTGTGTATAATCTCTGCCTGTCTCAAATCAGAAATTAATGTGACAATCCACACAGCATGCCTAAATTCAGTGTCTTGCTTGAAATGCTTGTAACTCTCTGGGCCCATCATATCAGAATAATGAGCCTATGAAAATTGCTTCAAGTGGAAGATTTGTTATTGTAGGCAATGTAAGTGCATGATAAAAGTAATATTATTTTCATTATATTCTCTATCTGGCTATGACGGATGACACATTTGCAGGAAAAATGAATCAGAAGAGATGCTGTTGCATGAAATGTCATAAAAGAGTATCATTGAATAAAATAATAATTCAGCAACTGCTACATCTTTGATGGACTCAGCACAATGAATGCTTATATATCAAATTAAATCCAGGTGTGCCAGTTCCGTGTAAGTATGTAATGGTAGCCATAATTGGCAGGAAGTGGGAAATATAATATTCATCTTTTCTGTCCTTCATAACTGTTAATGCACCCCATTCACATGTACCAGCACACTGTATGTACAATGCTTCTTTGGACACATGACTTCCTTTGACTTGAAGGAAATAGGTGTAGCTGAAATTACTGTCCCAACAAAAGTCACTACCTTCTAAGACCTATTTCTGTTACAATCAAATAATTTACTATGCATCTGCAAACAATACTTGTTATCATTTGATTTATGGGAATACTTTTCCTGACTATATATGAGCAATATATTATTTTTTTAGGAGGGTGGGGTCTCTCAGTTCACAAATTAGATACCTTGTCCTGGAAACAACAGAATTCTTAGTATTAGTTGAAAATACATAATTTATTTTTCACTTAAGGTCTCTTTACATACATATTTTAAAGTGTATCAGCAGAAGATACATGAAGTATATAGTGTCTGCCTCTCAGATGCAACTGACAACTCACAGACAACCGCAAATACACCTCCCAGCCTTGTACACTTAATCCTTGAACTCCACTATTATATTGTGTTTCGATGAGTGGCCTCCAACTCAAAGCACTTAACTACCACCCTTCTTATGAAATGCAAATTCCTTACATCTATTTAAATATAGTTCCTTAAATCTTCTAATTTTATTCTTTCATTCCCTCTTTGAATTTTAGCCCATCAATATGTGGGCATTTGTCCATTTTAACAAACTGGCTGCTATAAAAGACAGTAAGTTTTTTTTTTTTTTTTACTTTTAACTGTGTAAAATGTTGGTATTTTCAGAGTAGTCATTTTATAGGCCATTATGTCTAACTGTTGTGTATTGTTATGCAATCTCATTTCTAAATGTCATTTACAGTCATTTTTGCAAATGTCATTTTGGATCCAAGCTGGACAAATTCCATTCCATAATTCAGGAGGTGGTGGTGGCAAAAATCTGAACTCAAAATGTTAAGTTTTTGAAGAGCTGTGGATATTTGTTTAACATAATGTATAAAAAAGTGTTTGCTTTTTTCATGCTTTAATAGTTGTCTAGAGATGCCCATGTAAATAAAGTTTACCCTACTAACAGCTTTTACTTCTGGCCACTCTTTTTTACTCCCGATTATTTGAAGCTGCTTTCTTCCTTCATTTTAGGTCGGTGTTAGTGGTGAGAGAAAAAACATGGTTGTGAGTGGAATTTTGAAGGCTGCAGAAGGGATCTGTGACTGAATGTGAGGTTTAGTCTAGGTGCATTGCACTAATTTTCTCACATGCAATGAAACAGATTTGATTCATCAATAACTAGCAGTCTGACTGGTTACTGTTCCTTGTCCAGAGATGCCATCCTCATTCAGGTGGAAAGATTATTTTACTACAGATTAGTGTTAGGTAATTACATATATATTGACTTAATTTAAAAAAAACTCAAATAGAACACTCAGGAAGATATGCATGAGAGACATCTGATGCATGGTCACTCTTGCAATGCCCCGGCACAGCCATTCCAGTGTCCCATTATTTGGCTTTGTCCCCAGTTGCTATAAACACTTTTCAGACCTGCCAGTGTCATACATGCTGAAACAAGAATCACATGCCATCTGTTGCTCTTCACTGGCACTAAGCACACATGCCCACCCTTTTGAGCAGTTAATAATTATGTAGCAACAAGACATATAGCATACTGTTCTGGTTGTCTACTGTGCCTCCTGACAATGATCATTATTAATGTCATCACTTGCACAGCACACCCACATACATCCACACCCAGTCACACAAACCTTGCCAACTCATATTTGCATTTATTACCAACATACATTTCAGTGTGATAAATACATTCAAGAATAAGTACATTTTAGGAAATCTGAGTATAAGGCAACACATTTCTCATATATGAATGAACCATTCCAGATCCCTATGCCATGCCAAGAATATGGTATTAACGACTGAGAACAATCAGTGCTCTGTCCTTCTCCCTCCACCCAAGTACTTTAAGAACCAGAGAGAGGTGAGATTAAGGTACAGGAACAAGCCAGTCAGGATGGAAGCCCCACAACCTGACTAACAACCTGCATAATGACCACATCATTATGTGGTGCAGGAAAGCTGGTATAAAGAGGAGGTGTAGCTGGCAGGGGTAACAGAGTAAATACAGAATCATGAATTCAGAGAGAAAATTTGCAGACTCAGGATCACACAGCCACTTTATAATTAGGAAACTGAAATGCTATTTTCTTTGTATCAGCAGATGTAGTAGGCAGCATGGAATCCTTCTCAACAGGAGTCCTTGTCTGATCACAGAGTCACAAATGTTTATTTGCTAGACATTCTAAAAGAAAAAAAATCAGTTATTTATAAACCTGGTTTTCTTATTTTATCATTTGTTGGCTCTCAAGAATCACTTCTGACATTCGCTATATACCAGAATTCACTTCTGGGACTATATATATGATGTGCTACAAAAATAACAATAATTTAGAAGGATAATATCCACATGTTTATTAAAGATTGAGATATCACTCTGTTCAACCATCTACTCACAAACTAGTTGAATAATATTATAAACATTCACAGTATCTATGTTTGCTTATTCCGGTTTGATATAGGAAGGTCAGAGGTCTATGGATTCTACTTTCTCACCAGGTACTTGGCTTCATATTCTGACACTGAGATTGCAGTGCATTATGAGTGGGTTCCACACTCCTGATGTTTCATATTGTGGAAGAGCTGTTAAACTGGACCTGACCTGTCTGAGCTGGTGGTAACTTCAGTGTAGTTATTTGATGAACAATAGACAGATTTCTTTCAAGTCTTGACCGTGTCTCCCTTATTCAGTATAAGTGACCTTTAAACTGTGACTGATAATGGATTATATTAGATCACTGTATTTACCTGGTCACAAAATCAATAAAATTAATAATTATATGTACATGAAGGGATATGTTTTACTTGTTCATTGAAGCCTATCTGGAAACTAATGCTTGCTTGGCTATCTCTTGTTTTGAGAACAGAGGCTTGAAGATGCTTGTGGAAGTAAATGAAATGATACTACTACAGCTTAAGAAATATTGCATATATTAGATTTCATTTTTTTTTGTTTACTAACAAAAGAGTCATCCAAACTGCATTGTTCTGTGCAGAGTTTATCATCTCGTCTAGCTCTTTCATTTGGCATTTCCTGTTTTACAAGATTCAAATGCTACTTTCCCATTGTCAGAAGGTATATTAAAAAGAAATACAGAAAAACTTACTCTTGATGCGGTGCTCCTGTTTTGGTCAGCAAGGTGAGTACAAAAAACATGAAAATGACAAATACTGCAAGGCCAACCCAGAATCCAATCACAATCGAATCTGTGAAAAAAATATAAATAAATGAGGGAAACATACTTTACAGAGTGTCTGAAAATATAATAAGCTAAATGTTTGCTATTATTGTGCAAATATTCAATATTATGCATCTCCACTACAGAAATCAAAGCAGACACTTCACATAACCCAGATGATGTAACTGTGAAGACCATCTACCAGTGTATTACAATAGTTCTTGGAAAATTATGTTCACAGGACCTTTCTACAGTACATACCTTCAGAGTTGGCTCCTTTGGTGTTTGGCATTGCTCCCCAATCTGTCACCCCTCAACACTAGGTTGAGGAACAACACCAACAAAAAAGGCTTCCTTCTCTTATCTGGTAATCCTCTCTTCTATAAGGAGGATCACCAGGTCTTAAATCACATCGTAACACCCTATGCTGTCATATTCTTTTGTTTTTCTTTTTTTTCCCTTTGGTTTGAAAACAATAAATAAACAAATCAATTGTAAAACAAACAAATAACTAGGTCTACAGCTAATCAATACATCAATGTTATGCATCAACAACAATTAATATTTTTTCAAACAAGTCTTTAAGCTTAAGCCAAGATTTATATGAATGTGTAACATTAGAAGTTCTCATCTATATAGCATACAGTTCACTACTGCAAACAATTTTTTTGTCATACTAATAAATTCAACACTAGAGGGGGCAACTTTACTTTCCCAATGTTTAATAATAAATTTTCTGGCTATAGCAAAAATAGTCCAAAGAAGAGGGACTTGGGTTTTTGGAATAATCTCAGAAATCAGAGCATTAAATAAAACTAAAGATTTAGAAATATTACATCTATGTGACCATAGAGCTTGAATAAAATTATTAATTTATTTCTAAAAGGGGAGATGACTTCACATTCATATACCATATGCATCCAATCAGCTATTATTTCAGAATCACATCTCCAGCATTTAATTCTATTTGATTTATACATAATTGTAACTTTGTTAGGAGAGACAGAAGCTCTATGTAAAAATTGCCAAGTGAAACATTTCTAAAATAACGAAGATGTAGTTTTATTTGTACATTTAAATATTAAATTCTTGTATTTTTCAGAAAAGTCTTCATTATTAATTTTTGAGGAGTACTTCCAATAGGAATTGCCTAAATATTTGAAATCCAACTTAATTTTATAAATTTGCGACAAGTATGATTTATTTTTCATAGCATTATTATTGATATTTAGGCTTACCTTCATAAGGTTGAAGTGCACATCTGTGATGGCCAGATGTGCAAAAGTATGATTTCAAAAGTTAATAATGAACTATTAATTGCCAAAATCACAAATGAGCATATGCCAGTGTGCATTCACTTATCTAGATTTAGCATTCTGAGTGGAGATCGCACTACAGTGGGATCAGAACATACACCTCTTCCCTCACTGCAGTGAGATCTCGGAATTAGTATATTAAATTAGCTGGGGGGTACAGGGAGGCTTGCCCCCCTGCATAACGGTGTTTGGAGACATCCAGAAATGTTGGGTGTTTTGAAAACATTTGACATTCCCGGAATGTCAAATTCATTATTTAGCACTTTCAGTGTTTTCAGAATTCGAAAGTGCAGTTTCTACCTTTAGAGTCTGATATATGGCAAGTCGCACATGTTATTTGCGACATTGTAAAGGTAAACCAATATTTATTAAGAATTCCAATAACTGTGGAACAATGTCTTATCTAGGTTAATAGCTTATTTATCTCTGTGTTCACAAAGTCTCTAAATATTTGTAAAATGAAGCAGCTCTCAGAATCTTAATTGTATTTGGACCTAAAATTTTCAATAGTGTATATGTCAGTACCATTTAAGAATTGATGCCAATAAATTAAATTACTTTTTTGTTTCAATACTAGCATTTTGCTGGTTATGGATTTCTAAGCAGTCATTTATACATGCAATTAGAAAAATAAAAAAATATTAAGTCTTTAATACAATGGTTAGAATACGGACACTTTTGGCTAGAGGAAATGATGTTATTTAAATAGGGAATTTGAGAAGAGGGTGTAATACCACTTACACAAAAATCTTTTAATAATCAGATAAAACTATTATGTACTATTTGTTTATGACTGGTTGTGATATATTTATAATCTGTTAATAACATTTCTTGATGTATTTGTTTCCATTTTGAATCATAAGATGAATTTATCCACAATGCTATAACTTTTACAATTGTTGAAGTAGCATACAATTGAATATCAGGAATGCTATTCCACCATTATCCCAACCTTTTCTATGTCAATCAAAAGAAACTCTTAGTTTATTAGGATGGCAAAAAATAATAAGTAGAATATTATTTATCTTCATCATTTTTTTGATGGAGATAGTACTAAAGATTGTAAAACAAACAATATTTTAGGGAGAATTGGCATCATAATAAGTATTAATTTTTCTTCCATGGTAAAGAAGAATTTGTTCTAATTTGTGACTACCCTTAAACTGTTATCAACAACCTGTTGGAATCTTTGTCTGTATAATTTCTTTACTATTTGACATGATGGTAATACCAAGGCATTTCATTTGATTGCTATTCCAATCGAAGTTAGAATATTTTTATATAAGTTTTTTTAAATTTGTATTACTTAATAATGCAATTGTTTTATTATGATTAAGTCTTAACTTTGAGATTTCTTCAAACTGACTCACAGAACCAATTATATACTGTAATAAATTTTCTATATTTCCTAATGTTAGTAAAATATCATCAGCTAAGTGCTGAATCTTTTGGTTTGAAATCTTCTTTATTTTGATACCATTAATGTTCTTATTTAATATTATTAGCAAAGGGTTATATAGGTATTGCAAAAAGTAAAGGTGATAATGGGCAGCCCTTTTTTGTGCCTTTTTGTAATTTAAAGAAATTAGAAAGAAAGGAAGCTATTTAGCATAAGCACAATAGTTGGGCTGTATAACCTAAAAATCAATGCAATTTGATCAGGTGAGATATTATACACTTTAAATGTTTTAAACAGGTACGACCAAATAACTGAGTCAAAAGCCTTATCTAAATCGAGACTAATCATAGAAAGTTCTTTTTTATTTTTATTTGCATGTTCTATTAATGTATGCACTCTTATTATATTATCTTGTATTTGTTTATTTAAAATAAACCCTGTTTGATGATTGTTAATTAATTTAGGTATAAGTAGATTAATTCCATTAGCTAAAATGGACATGCACATCTTATAGTCCACATTTAAAAGTGAAATGGGTCTGTATGATGAACAATTTGTAGGATCCTTATCTTGTTTTAAAATAGGTGATATAAGGGAATATTTACATTAGAGGGAGACTTCAGCAGTTGTTTTTATTTTTCTATAAGCCTTATCTAATATTTTAACTGAATCATCCAGTAATATTTTATAAAGTTCTGGTATAAGACCATCTAAGCCCGACACCTTATTATTTTTTAACTTTTTTATTTGATCTTTTATTTCTGTTTAAGTGAATGATCTATCAGTTGCTTTATTTGTTCACAGCTTATTTTATTTATATTTTCCCTTAGAAAAGTTTCAATGATATCATCATTATCTGGGTTATTTGTATTATTAATTATACATTCATAAAATATTTTAAGGACATTCAGGGGGATTCAATAAAACTTACATGATAATTTTTACCATGTGTGTGTCACTGTGTGATGTGCAAATTGGTGTGAAAAGTTTTGGATTCAGTAAAGTCCGCTTAGCTGCTCACAGAGGCTAACACTCATGTGCAAACACTTTTGTGGCATGAAAATTACAGCATGAGTAGCTGAATTTTATGCTAATCAAGCAAATTAACATGGTGGACTGATTCAACAACCTCTAAAGCAACCATGTAGACTCCATGTTTGTGGTGGCTGTGTATTCCAAAACTTTCCAAATACAGCCACGGAAAGAAGTCTACACTGGAGCAAGACCAAGTAAAAGCTCTTACATTTGTACAGAACTGCCCTTAACATGTAACACCACACTTACTCTGACCTAATTATACAGGGTTGATGCTAGAAAATCAGTGTAACAATCATAATAATGTCATTTTAAGTGCACTGACATAAATGCAGCTTTGCTCCTCCACAACCAAACGAAGACTAATCTGTAAGTAATACAGGCTGCTAAAATGTGTAAAGCTCCATGAAACAGAGTATTATACTGTAATGTATGCATATGCAGGATGTAGCTGATGGATTACAGTATTTCTTTGTTACAGCATTGGGCTCCTATGCAGTTTTCCTGGCTACACGGTTTCTAACTATATAGATTCCTGGCTGTCAGCATGGTGAAGATGTACATTAGGTAAAAACTCAATAGAATTGTTGAATATCAAAAAACAGTAACTGTGTAGGCACTTCCACATTGTTTGAGTTGAATGCATGGCAACAGTGAATGCTGACATCAAGGGGGGTGTCATGTTACACTTTCAGAGGTGAATATACAAGACTGTGAAGGGTGAAAGTGCATGTAAGCACTGCACAATTCCTAAGTTCTGTATCATCCTCATTATTTGTTTGTTAAAATGTGTGGTCTCTGTCTGTTTTACTTTTTTTTTTGCCACTGTTTGCATTATGCAGTGCTTAGACCAACCACAAGAAACAGAGGAATGAATGTAATGTTTTCTCTGTGTTGTTATGTAACTATTCCTGTGGCAGCACATGCATGTGTTATGGCTGCAATATAGATGGTCCTGGGTTTGAATGCAGGGTGTGCAGCCTTTCCTTCACTTTTTATTGTCCATGTTTACACAATATCTGTAGAATGGAGGAAATATCAATTTTGACTGTGCTTACCTTATTTATGCGAAGGTGCGTGGAGGTGCTGAGAGGTGTGCATAGCTGAGCATAGCGCACTAATGAGCAAGTAACCAGTGTGTTTAATTGATGCAAGTTATAGCATAAACAGGTAAATTGCATATTAATCCAACACAGTGGAGCTATTCAACAATGTATAAAGTATCCATGTAGCCTATATACTGTTTTTTCCTTTATCCTTCAATACCATTGGAGTAGAGACAAGGAAATTTTAACTGACATGATGCTAGGGACTGCTGCAGCTATTCTACATCTGCATGTGCTAGTGGCTGAAGCCAGTGTTGCTGGTGGTGATAACAATAGGCCTAGGCAGAGAAGGAGAAGAGTGTTCAGGCCCAGGGTAACCTTCCAGGTGCTACATGAGCTGGAGATTATAGAGCACTACAGGGTGGACATGGACATATTACAAGAACTCTGTGAGGTCTGCCACCCTCAACTCAGAGCCAAAGCCAACTGTGGAGGAACCTACACTAGAGGAAACTAAGGTACGTGTAGCCCTTAGAATATTAGCTACTGGTACCTTCAAAGACCAACTGGGGGGCATGATGGGTGTGCCACAGGCATCCAGGATCCTCCACCAATTTCTGGATGCTATGCTCATACATGCCAGTGAGCACATCTTTTTTCACATACTTCTGAAGAGAAAGCCAGCAATATGGAGCTGTTTTACAATGTAGCACACTACCCTGAAGTACAGGGTGCCATAGAATGCATTCATGCACACATTAAGGCACCACCTGGTGAACAGAGTAGAATCTACATTAACCTCAGGGGAAACCACGACATCAACTGCCAAGTCATGTGTAATGCCCATGAAATTATCTTGAATGAATGTGCTGGCAACCCTGGCAGTTATCATGACTACCATATCTGGCAGATATCACAGCTGTACTAGATGTTTGCTAAGGGGGCATTTACTGGGTAATGCTGGCCATGCTCTGGAACCATGGCTGATGACTCCCATCAGAAGTGCACACACACCCATGGAAGAATGCCATAATGAGGCACACCCTCAAACTAGAAACATTGTAGGGCATGTGTTTGGGCTTCTGAAGTCAGGGTTCCAGTGCTTAGATAAATCCAGTAGACCCCTTCAGTATAACCCATGCACATGTACACAAATATTTACAGTATGTGCTATGCTCCACAATCTGATCCTGCAGAAACAGCTGCAGCAAGATCAGCAAGGGGAAGAGACACACATCCCCCCACCAATGCCTAGGTCACTACAGCCATAGTCATAGGAGTACTCAGAGGAGGAACCCCTTCAGATGTTGTCCTTGTAAGCAGATGTAGGCATGCTCAGTATGCATTTGCTTTGGATAGAGGCAAAACATAGCACATTCACTGACCACCTAGGGACTTAATATCTTTCTCCTACTCACACACATGTAGTAAAATTGATGCCAGGCAACTCACACAACCTTTACCTCCCCATGTATTGGATGTGTACTGCTTGCCTCAGACAGAGTCAGCCTTGAACTAAAGGTGTGTCAACAGCTGCATTTGCAAGGTAAGTCCTGAACCCAGAGTGTATTATTTAATAATACACCACCAGAACCCCACTCGGCCTTCCTGAAAACACTGGAAAATATGAAGGTCTCTCCAAACACCATTATATTTGGCGACTTCAACTACCCAAACATAGACTGGGAGCATTATTCTAGCTCCAACACCCTAGCCCGAAGGTTCCTAGAATTTATAAACTCAAATGCTATGGAACAACTTGTTACCACTCTCACAAGAGGAGAAAACATACTGGACCTGATCATCACCAACATGGGGACTCTATGCTCCAGACCAGAAGTGTATCCCTCACTGGTAAGATCAGACCATAAACTAATCTCACTGGATATTCACATCCTGACCCTACCCCCTGCCCAGAAAACCACAGTGAAAAACTTCTCTAAAGCAAATTTCACACTCCTCAAAACTGAGGTGGAATCCTTCAAAGCCCCCGGGCCTGTGGAAAATACGGCCCAGACCACAGAATCCTTTATAAACGCATTCTATGAACACCTTCAGGAATGCATGGATCATGCGATCCCAAATAAAACCAAGACCCAATCCTCCAAAGGCAGACGTCCTGTCTGGTGGACCCCAGCCATAAACAAACTATACAATAGAAGGAGGAAGCTACTAAATGATAGAGCAAAATCCCAAAAAGGGAAGACATCACTGATCAGTATTAGCAAAAATCTACGGGAACTCATAAAATTGTCTAAGGCCAGCTTCGAGAGAAAAATTGCACAGGACACTAAGGATAATCATAGGGCTTTCTTTAGTTATGTTAGGAACCTTGGTGGTAATTCCCAGATATGCTCAGAATTAGTCCAAAATGACAAAAAATACACTGAACCCACAGACATTGCCAACATCCTAGCTGACAGGTTCAGCGCAAACTTCTCCCTCCCCTCCCCACCAAAAGGGCAAATATCTATCCCGGCAGAGTGCTGCCCCCCTGACATCTCAGATGCTCAGGTAAGAGCCGCCCTCTCCAAAGCAAAAAACACAGCATCAATGGGACCAGGCGGTGTCCGGCTGCGTCCTACATGAACTCCAAGAAGAGCTAAACCCAAACATAAAACTACTGTTCAATCTCAGCCTTACTGCAGGATATGTGCCCAAAGAGTGGCGTACAGCAACAGTGGTCCCTCTCCATAAAGGTGGTGCCTCAACGGATCCTGGAAACTATTGCCCCATATGCCTGACGAGCTTGGTCTGCAAAGCTATGGAAAGGATCATCATGGACCTCATAAATAAAGATATTGGGGACCTACAGACACTGGATCCTACCCAGTTCGGCTTTGTTAAGGGCAGATCCTGCCTCTTAAACCTGGTTGATTTCTTTGAAACAGTCACCAAGGCCATTGACGAGGGGAAGGTGGTCCACACAGCCTACCTGGACCTCGCAAAAGCCTTCGATACAATACCCCACTCAGGCATTATAGATAAGCTCACCAGCTTAAATATAAACTCCTATGTCACTAGATGGATTGCAAACTGGCTCAAGGACAGAACCCACATGGTTAGAATTGCTGGAGCCATGTCAGACTCCAAACCAGTTACAAGTGGTGTCCCACAAGGCTCAGTCCTGGGACCTCTCTTGTTCGGTATATATTTCTAGGAGGTACAGGCCAACACGGAAGGACTGTGGCTGACCAAGTTCGCAGATGACTGCAAACTGGGCACCATAATTGACTCTCCAGCCAACACAAGCATCCTCCAAAAGGGCCTCATAGAAACAGACAACTGGTGCCAGAGCCATGGCCTCAAGCTAAATGCCAAAAAGTGTATAGTCATCCCCTTTGGCAAAAACACAGTGCCCACAAATTACCACATATGTGGTAATCCATTAAGTACAGAAGAAGTAATTAGGGACCTGGGGACCCAAGTTGATAGCAATCTCTCATTTGACAAACACGTAGCCAAAGTGGTTAGAAAAACATTTTATATAGCCCACCTAATCATGAAGGGATTCACATCTAGATCAGGGAAGGTCATCGTGCCTCTTTACTCATCCCTCATCAGGCCCATAATTGAGTACAATGCCCCTTTTGGGATGTACCTTACCAGACACCTGCAGCAACTGGAAAGACCCCAAAAGTACCTCACCAAGAGGATCAAAGGGCTCAAACAGATGCCATATGCTGCCCGGTTAAAGAAACTCCAGCTCTACTCAGTGGCATACCGCCTGTTCAGAGGCGATCTGTGCCTGACGTATAAAGCCATGTCCATCCCGGAATTAATGGACATGCTGCCTCAGAAACTCCAAATCCCATTGAGCTACACGCTCGAGTGACTTGAACCTCAGCACTGAAATAAATAGGACATGCTGAAGGGACAGATTCATAACCCAGAGGCTCCCTTCAGTCTGGAATAAAATCCCAGTCCAGATTAGGCAGAGTCCCTCATTGACCCTCTTCAAGAGGAATCTTGATGAGTGGATGGGAGATCGTAGGTTTACCCCGGATATCACTTCTGTGTCACTGTTAGACAGAGGCACAGTATACTAACCTCGAAAAAGGGCATAGCAAAATAAATTTAAAATGGGTGGCGAAAGCCAAACACATTCTGGCTAGGCTTATAAATGCCCTAGGGCAGATAGCCTAGTATGAACCTATGAACCTATGAACCTATGAATCATGTCATGGCGTATCCTTGTATTTCTTAGCTTGGTACAGTAAGCAAGTAATTAGTGGTGGATTTGAACAGACAGAACTTTAACATGTGCCACCAAAAACTTATTTTATTTAAATTTGTGCATTAGTAATTAGTAGGCTTCAGGTACAAAAGATTCACACAGTCCTACCTCTGAAAAATTCTGATGCTCCCTGCATCGCCTCAGTTTAGCACCATACCTTTGTACTGGTAAATCATTAAAGTCAGAAATTAGAAAGTGATGATACACATTGCAGTTTCAGACTTCAGACTTGTTTGTATCATAAGGTGGATTTTTGCCTCCTTTACTACTCACTTTCCCCCCTGCCTACTACCTAGTTCTTCTGATTGTTCCCATCCTTCTACTCTCCTTGGGCTCTTCCCGCTCCATTCGCCCTGCGGGCTCACTCCACTCCCCTGCCCTACCCCCAATTCCCACCCACCCCCAGTGGTCCTAGACTTATAGATCTAAACCCCACCCCCACTCACATTAACCAATCCTTTTCTTCCCCTCCCCTTACCTCACTCTCTATACTCACCCTTCTCCCAAATTAACTATCCCCACCCTGCATATACTACCAGTTTCTCTCGCCTCCTCTTATACAGCTCTTTCTCCTTTACTTACTTCCTCAGAGCGTCTTCACCACTCCCACTCTCTATTTTTATTTACTTTTGAATATCAACCTTTAGTCATGCCATTCTACACTATCTTCACACAGCTCACCTTGCTACTCTTCCCCTCACTTTTAATGAGCCTCTACCCAGCTTACCTCTTAACATCCTTTGAACATACAAAATATCTAAATACTTACCACCCTCCAACTCATTCTACCTTAATCATAGCCACTGCCCACAACCACATTAATATCACTTCAGAAACACATTATCTTCTAGAAAAATACCATAGACTGCTTCACATCAAGTATTATTTCCCAAAGACTAGGAAATTCCCAAGCTTAATCTCTCAGTTTCTACCCTATCTAATTAGACCCAAAACAAATCACTTGCAAGATGGTGATATACATCCAAATCCAGGCCCTTCTAGCTTACCTCAAGCTAATAATCTTAACCCCTCTCCACCCACAACACAAACTCCCACTACACTTACAAACTCTCTCTTCATTGCACAATTCAATATACGCAGCATAAACAACAAACTTGCACACCTCCATGCATTATTAGATGATCAATCTTTTGACATACTATGTCTAACTGAAACATGGCTCAAACACCATACTAAAGATATTGATATCACCCCACCAGGTTACAGTATTATAAGGCACAACCACATAAAAAAGAAGAGAGGGGGAGTAGCTATTCTCTTCAAAAATAGCCTACAAGTTACCCCCATTGACTACAAAGCTCTTCCTGAGACCAAGGCTGAAATCCTTGTCTCTAAACTTCAACTAAACTCCAGTAAGTCCTTATATATCATCTGCATCTACTTACCTCCAGGTGATAACATCAGCTTACTCGAGGAAATCCTCAGTACCCTATCCCCATACTTCCCCCAAGAAACCATCATTATGGGCGACTTTAACATTGACTGGAACAATATTAATACAGAGCATCCCATCTTGCATATTGACCTGCACGGGTACTCTCAAATTATTTCCTCCCCAACCAGAATTAATAAATCCAGCAAAAAGGAAAGCATCCTAGACTGGATACTCATTAATAAACCTCATCGAGCATACAAAGTAGGGATATTCCCTGACAATCTCAGTGACCATTCCTTAACCTACCTGATCAGGGAAAAAAATTATGTCCCCCATTCTATCACTTATAAAACAATTAGATACAATAGAGACTTTGACCCAGAATTATTCCAAAATGAAATCAAAGCCTGTAATTGGACCCCCTTAAAAAGTCTACCTCTCACTGAGGCAGTTAACTATTTTAACTCTAAATTTCTAGCAATCCTTGATGACCACGCTCCAAAGCAGAACATAAGAATTAGAGCCAAACCTGCCCCTTGGCTGTCCAAAAACACCAGACAAAACATGCTACTCAGAAACAAAGCTTGGGCCAAATGGAGAAGTACTAAAAGTACTTCAGATCACCTCACTTATAAACAGTTGAGAAATAAAACAAAACTAACTATTCTCTTAGACAAGAAACAATTCTACATGAACACTCAAACCAAATACCAAAATAACCCACAAAAATTTTGGGCAAATATCAACAGACTACTTCACCCTGGTCAAACCAAAACTCCAAACCTTACAGGCAGTCAAAGAGAAAATCCTAGACAAGCAGCAAATGCCTTTAATACCTACTTCACAGAAACTATTAAAGCACTAGCTAACCAACTTTCTCCTGATATTACATTCCCTCCAAACACAAACAAGACCTTAGCCCCTATATTTCAATTACAATCTGTCCCCACTCGAGATATCTGTAGACTTATCCAAAAACTTAAACCTTGCACTCCATCAGCAGACCAATTACCAGCAGAATATTTGCAGACAGCTGCCAAAGCTATAGCCTACCCAATTTCCATCCTCATTAACCAAACTATTGCTGAGGGAGAAATCCCTGCCATCTGGAAAATCTCTCACATCATTCCACTCCATAAAGGAGGGAACTCTAATGACCACTCTAACTATTGCCCAATAGCTCTATTATCCCCATTGGCAAAAATAATGGAAAAATGCATTCAAAAGCAATTACTTAACCATCTAACTCAATACAATTTGCTAGCTGATTGCCAACATGGTTTCAGGCCACACCACAGTACTACAACTGCCCTACTGTCTTTCTGCAACTCCATTAACCAAAACAGAAACAACAACATCCTCACATCAGCTCTCTTTATAGACCTGTCTAAAGCTTTCGATATGGTTAATCACCAGCTATTAATAAACATTCTTACACACCTCTCATTCGATACTCAGGCTATAAACTGGTATAGAGCCTATCTTACTAACAGACAGCAAGCAATCCTATGGGGTAATCAACTATCCTCCCTACTGCCTGTTACCCTAGAAGTCCCTCAGGGCTCTATTTTAGGTCCACTCCTCTTCTCAATTTTCATTAATGACTTACACTTAGCTATTCCGCAAACTACATGTTTACAATATGCTGATGACTCGACAATTTTATGCTCAGCTAAGACCTCATCTGAACTTTTACTAAAAACACAAGAAGCATTTAATAAAGTCAAGTCTTGGTTTCTTCAACGCTGTCTTCTACTTAACCCCAAAAAAACAAAGCTCCTACTATTTTCACCAACCCAAAAGCACACCCTTACTGATTTCACTGTCCTATCAAAAAATGGTACTCACATACAACCTGACTTAACAACAAAACTATTAGGGGTTACTATTGACAACCACCTTACTTTCAATGAGCATATCAACAATACTGTAAATATAGTCAACAAAAAAATGAGTGCCCTCTACAGAATTAAGCCATTCTTCACTCCTTTAGCTAAAACAAGTATTCTCCACTCCCACCTTATCTCCTCACTTCTATATGCTTCTACTATCTATACTCACCTTTCGAAAAGCAATCTCTCTAAACTGGTTAAATCTTATAATAGCATTGCTAGATTTGCCACTGGACGACCATTTAGAACACACCATTCCCAGAATCTATCTCAACTAGGCTGGCTTGAATTTCAAAATCTACTTGAGTTTCACCAAATTACATTGGCCCACAAAATACTTAACCAACCAAAGAAGACCCCAAGTCTATCTACCCTTATTACTCCCTACCTGAATCTTAACTCCCTGCGCTCCTCAAATAAACTACTTATCTCCTCCAGCAGATCCAACAACAGAGCAGGCGATGCTCTCTTCTCTAATGTAGTTGGGAACAAATGGAACCTTCTTCCTCCTGATCTCACCTCTATTTCCTCTCTAACTAACTTCAGACCAAAACTTAAAATATACCTAAAACAACACTGGCTTTGCTCTAGTTGTAATCCTGACTAACTTCTGCCTTAAGCAATTTATGTTATACCCACCTTTTTTTCTTTTATCTTTCACCTTCAGACTTCTATGTCGGTGAAATCCTTAATAAACACAGTCTTTCGAATTTTATTAGATAATTAGATTTCTCTAAGTCTACACTTGCTGCTATTTTTTCCTCACAATATATGAACAAGGTCCTTTTTATAATATTATAACTCCTAGTTCATCTTTTTTCTCTTTCTCTTTTTTTTCCTTGCTTTCTACTTACCAAGGTTGGAATAATGTTAAAAATGTCCTTAGATTTCTCTTATTTTTGTCAATGTTATGCTTAGATGTTTAAGTTAGTATTAACAAATTGTACAAATTGGAGCTTATCTCCCCGGGTCTCTACTGAAAATGGATATTCATCCAGTTGGACTAGCCCGGTTAACAAATGTAAAATAAATAAAATAAAATAAATAAATAAATAACAGTAATTGAGCTTTGTCCCGCCCCCAAAAAGAGGAGTGCACCCTTGTTCCTGCTAGAACAGTAACTCAGCCATGCTACTCCCAAAAGAACAGTATATGTGTGTTTGTGCCATCCAACCTCATTTGTTGGCAACTGCATATCATATTATTCCCAGTTAATATTCTCTCACGTGTTAAGACCAATGATATGGAATGGCTTACACAATGCATGTGTTAGATAACTGATGGATGATCAAGAAACACAGAAAGGTAACATACAGCTGTATATTTGTAAGCATAATTATGACAGGTTGTATGATAACTAACTGCTCTATGTCCAAATATAGTAAAGAGAATTAAATGTACAAATCACAGTTGATGGTTTGATAGCAGTGTGCATTCTGTTGCAGTTGGTTGTGTGAAGAGTGACTTTTCATTTTATTGATGCAAAGCTGTTTATGTGGCCAAGAGGGCTAAGGCATCCCTCCTGTTTTCTGAAACTTTATTGGTGTGAGGATTCAAATCCTGACATATGTAGAAATTTGTAATGTGTACTATCAAGTTTTCAAGTGCTTTTACAGATTTTGTGTATTTCTTCCTTAGTGTTATTAACTCTTCCTATTTGTCTTCTTTTAATTCCAGTTTTCCACAATACACCACTTCCTGAAAAAACATTTGGCTAAACTTATCTTGTTCAAGCAATGCACAGCATTGTGGAAACAGGGGAAAACTAGATTTCCTATGAAGCTCTCACCCAAAAAATAGAAAATGGATACATTCTATTAATGCTCTGAGCCATCATGAAAAGCCAGCCTGGAGTACAGATGTGATTGGGGTATAGTAGCAAGCATTAGTAGTGCACCTTGCTTTTGTGCACTGTTTCTCTGTGCACAAACAGGCCTATCTCACATGTGTGTACACTTTGTTAACCAGTGTGCAAATGCAAGGCTTGTTGCACTATGGAATTGTGTATATGATATTTTATCATTGCTGTTTATTGTCCACTTTCTTTGTATGACATAAAACTGCATATGGAAACATTGCAAACTAAGGACACAATGTAACTATATGTTATATATTTACAATACATTCATTTGCCCCCCCCCCCCAAAAAAAAAAAAACACCCATAACAAGCACTACAACCCTGGGCTTTTACTATTTTTTCCACACCTATAACAACCACAATACAAATTGTTAAACATAATGTTGTGTGCTCACTCATTGCTCACAGCCTTGCTCTGCAAAACTCAGACAGCCAGGTATGCTCAATAAGGGTACTTGTATTGTTACACAGCTAGGCTTCTAAACAGTCTACTGCTATTAGGCTACTATCCTCAGATGACACTATGAAACAATGTACCTATGCAAGCATCCCAACCTCTTATCTCCCAAATGGTCTGTCGATGTCATCTACTATAAGTTCACCTGCAGTCTTGACAAAATCAGACTTGTGCCATGGAATGTGCAATAAGTACTGTGTCCTGTAGTCTGTGTCCTTAGATAGGTAGGGGGTTCTATTCTTACTGCAGTCAACTGTGTGTGTGTGTGTGTGTGTGTGTGTGTGTGTGTGTGTGTGTGTGTGTGTGTGTGTGTGTGTGTGTGTGTGTGTGTGTGTGTGTGTGTGTGTGTGTGTGCGTGTGTGCGTGTGTGCGTGTGTGTGTGTGCATGAAGTGTGTGTGTGTGTGTGTGTGTGTCTACACAGAAGAGCAGAAGTGTGTATCCCACAGTTATTTCTTCAATGGCATGGTTTGCCAGTTTTTTGAGAGTTGCACAAGCCTACACATCCATTTCATGCAGGCCTTCCATCCTCTTGTCTCTCACATGGCCTGCCAATGTCAACTACTATAAGTTCACCTGCAGTCCTAACAAAATCAGAATTGAGCTGTGGCATGTGCATTAAGTACTGTGTTCTGTATTGTGTGTACTTAGGTAGGTAGGGGTTCTTTTCTCACTGCAGTCAAATGGGGGGAGTTGTTTTTTGTGTGTGGGAGCTGTTGGCGGACTTTACAGTGAACCATTTACAGCAGCCTGTGGGACACTCTTATCTTGTCCTCAGCAGACACTGCTGATGTCATTATCTATAAAGTGTTGTCTGACACACTTCAAATTGGACTTGAGCTGTTTTGCTTGTGTTAAATACTGTGTTCTGTAGTGTGCATGTACTTAGGTAGGGGTTCTAGTCTTACTGCAGTCCAAAGGGAGGGTTGATATGTGTGTGTGTGTGTGTGTGTGTGTGTGTGTGTGTGTGTGTGTGTGTGTGTGTGTGTGTGTGTGAGCTATTGCTGGACTTTACAGTGAGTCTTGTACACCAGCCTGTGGGACACTGTTATCTTGTCCTGAACAGACACACATCTGTCATTACTAGGATATACAGTAAGCAAACAAAGCTGCTGTCTACAAATACAAAAGTGAGAACTCAGAACTGGAAGACCACCCTACTCAGCCTAAACAAGCAAATAAGACAACTTGTGCAATCTCTAACCCCAACCCTTATTCTCCCCTCTTTTTTTTATTCCCTAACAGCACAGCTGGGTAGGCCTGGCTTATGGGATCCACCTGCCCCCATTCCACTGTTTATGGCACCAAGGCCTAGCACGTCTGAACCATAACCTGGTAGCACCCCTTTTGCTGACCCTGCACTACCTCGCCCCTCAGGTACTTCTACCCCCGAGGACAGGCCTGTGGATCACTCCAGGAGCAGTGGCAGAGGGGGTGATTTTTTCACCTGAGAATAACTGCTGAGGATGGTGCATAGTATTGTGTACTGCACTGTGGCCACACTCCTATGCCAGATGGAGACACAGCTGCATAACACAAGGAGATACAGATGTCAGGCACTGCAGCCACTGGCACAGTGAGGTGAAAGTGATGACAGTCCAGTGGGTGAGGACTCGATTCTCACTGTCACCCAGCTTGAAATCCATGGGTTTATGAGGTCCACACCCTCACCCCAACCATGGTGTTCACCCACCTCATGTGCCCTTCACTGTCCCTGTCTCTTATCTTGTGTGTCCTGTCTTTCTGTAATTGCTTCCTCACCTGCCCAACTTACCTCACCCAGACATTTCTACAGCCTTTCTCCAACATTTCTCTCTCTCTCAAAAAAAAAAAAAAATGGGCACCTGTCCCATAAAAAGAATATTGTCTCACACATAGCTGTCCATTTTGCACATCTTTAATGACTCACATGATTTTGTCTAATTCTCTGTACAATAGATTGTATTGTAGTTGCCCCTCTCTCTGAAGATGATAGTCCAAATTTAGCAAAAATTGTGTGTATTATTCTGGAAGAAATGGATAATTATGGTTCTTTGCTACATCCTTCCTGCACATTTCTGCCTTGTTTTCACTTTGAGCATTCCCCTGCTTGCTCCTCATTTCACCACTTTCCTGTCTTCCACATTTTTTTCTTTAAAGAATTATTGCATGATGGTGTGCATCGTGCATTAGCACAAGGCTATGGCAAAACAAGTTCTATGTATTATATAGCTGGATTGGAAGCCAGTACCATCTATCCATATTTTAGCACTCCATGACAACTATCATACTTCAGAATTTGGATTTACATGTAAAATTATTCGACACTGCTGACATACACCTGGATTTGAACCAAGTACCATCTGATATAAAATACATGCATCACTGCATTAACAGGTGGTGCTACAGACTCAGCTGATTAGCAGGTGTATTTTAGAGACTGTATAGCAAATGGCAGACTTAACTGCTGTTGTATATACCCGCTAGTTAGCTGAATCTCTGGCTTCGGGAATGAATGCACTTAATGCAGTGATAAGTTCCTTTTTGGGGCAAATGGTGTAGCTATAAGTAATGCATTATTTTGGTAGTAGCATTGGGTATCGATGCTGCATGATGCACAGTATTGCGCAACATCAAGAACTACTGTTGTATAAAACTAAATGAGTATTCCGCAATAATGCTTTATAAAACATTACAGGGGATCGTGCAATGCTGCTTCATAGAAATTTAATGAAGAAGATATGACATTAGTGATACTGGGAGCAAACAAGGGGAAGTACAAAGAGAAATCTTTCCTAAACTGTGTCACTTACTATTGAATGTATTAAATACATCTGCTGTCTAACTGACTCTGTGGCAGCAAGTGTTAATGCAGTGTCGTTGGAGGCAGATGGTACTGGGTTTGAATATGGGTGGAAATAATAATTTTACAAGTGTGTATGATATTTTAAATATATCTACTTATATTTCTGTCTTTTACCGTTGCTGTGCATTGGTGCTCATTGTGCACTACTGGGAAATAATTCTTTAAAGAAAAGAAATGTGGAAGACAGGGAAGTGGTGAAATGAGGAGCAAGCAGGGGATTCACAAAGTGAAAACAAGGCAGGAATGAGCAGGAAGGATGTAGGAAATAACCATAGCTATCCATTTTTTCCAGAATAAAACATACAAATTTTGCTGAATGTCACCCCCAGAGAGAAGGGTGACCACAATACAATCTGTTGTATAGAGAATTGTACAGACAATATGAAGGAATCATGTGTGTCCTGAATTCATGTGTGCAAAATGGAAAGCTATGTGTGGGACATTTTTTTTTGTGGGATAGGTGCCCTTTTTTTGAGAGAAGAGGAATATTGGGGAAGGGCTGTAGGAATGTCTGGGTGAGGTAGGTTGGACAGGTGAGGAAGCAATTGCAGACAGACAAGACAAACGACACAAGAGACAAGGACAATGAAGGACACATGAGCTGTGTGAGCACCATGGATGGGGAGATGGATGGGAAATCTCAGTCCTATGCACATTGAGGCAGTTGACAGTGAGAATCTAGTTCTCAACTAGTGGACTGTCATCACTTTCACCTCACTGTGCTGCTTGCTGCAGTGCCTGATGTCTGTGCCTCCTAAAGTTGCACTCCACTAGGATGGAGAGCAGGCACACCATTTGGCATAGGTGTGTGTTAACGGTGTGGTGCACAATCCTACACACCATCCTTTGCAGTTCATCACAGGTGATAAACTTACCTCTCCACCATTGCTCCTGGATAGAGCCACAGACCTATCCCCCATGGCAGAACTATCTGAGGGGCCTGGTAGTGCAGGGTTGGCAGAGGGGATGCTATGAGGTACTGCAACAGATGTGCCAGGCAGTGGTGCTATAGCCGGTGGAGTAGGGCAGTTGATCATGTGGGACAGTCCTACTCTACTGTTCTGTGGGAGAAACAAAAAATAAAAAAGTAAACACACAAAAAAAGAAGAGAATAACAACTGCCCCCCCAAAAAAAAATAAACACAAAAAAGAGAGGAAAGGATTGGGGTGAGAGAAAAAAAAGAATATTAGTAACTTCATATGTGACATACAATGCATTGATACAATTATTTGACTGTATTCTGTTACCTTTACTTTTAACACTACAAACTCCTAACAAGTTTCTTCCTTACATTTAAGACTACCCAGTTTATAAAAGAGGCATCGTATAGTACAGATTGTAGCCACCAATCCTTGAGGTGAGCATACATTGCACATATACATGCTCCAATTCTACTGATTACAGATTACAGAAGGTCATTTGTGTCACTGGTATAGTGGTATGAAGTTACATTCCACTAATGATGTAAACCTAACAGTGTTGTATATTTGGGAAGAGTGGTTTTAGAACCCACAACTGATGACTACGCTAAAATAAGGTACTGTTTTGTTTTTGCCCTACAGACTACTACATGCATACTTTTCCTTTTACAGTTTAGAGAGGCATAGCCACTGTTATATGAGAATATGTCACCATTGTTTTGTGCTACAGACTAAGGCATGCTTAGTTTATATTACACTTGGGATATGCATGCTCAATTTGGTACAACTGTATTAAATACCAGCTAAGTGATCCTTACCTTTTAATGCTACAAAATTGCTATACAAATTATTAGTATTAAAATACTATTTAGACAGTACTGTTCTGATGTATACATACTACATGCTTCTGACATTCTTACTAGACATGCTGTGTGGGATTGAAGAATCAAGACTCTCTCCTCAGCATTTGTGGGGAAAAAAAATAGAATAGAACACCATTATGAATACCAGTCGACTATATTCAGCTGTTAACTCTTACAATTACTCACTGAAATTGATACTTACATATCTGTGGGGTGTCCCTGCCAAACATTCCCAAATCCAAAGGTCAAGGGTATCCTGCTTCCTCCTTCGGAGGTCATCAGAATAATGTCTGCATTGCTCATTTGTTTATTTATTTACTTATTATTTCTTTATTTCTTTATTTGCAGTTTGTTTTCCAGGATAGTCCATTGGGCTACAAGGAGCCCATTTTCAATGGAGTCCTGGGGAAAAAAGCTCTGGAGAAATACAAATACATAGTACAGAAAAAGCACAAATCCATAATATACATTTCAATTAAATGTTAAAGACATATTTTGGATAGTACAAATCCATAGCACAGAATTCATATAAATGTTACATAATACAGAAATAAAAAAAGAGATTTTTCATTAGCAAAATTACATCAGGTTAATTCAATAAGCAGTAATGTGTTTGTGTTTTTTTAGGGCAATTACAATGAAGTAATTTTTTTTAGTTGTTGCTTGAATACGTCCCAAGGGATGTAGAACTTTAGGAGGTCATGACAGGCAACACATAAGTTTGGAAAGTTAGGAAAAAAGTGGTCAGAATTAGGTTAGATCAGAGCAAGAGCATTTCCATTGTAAAGTAAGTTGTGAGTGCAGTGAGGTTTTAAACAAGGACAAACTGTTGGTGGTGCGGATGGGAGAAGGGAGAGAGTTCCAGAGGCGTGCAAGAGAGAAGGACATCAAGTGATTCCCAGCAGGACGTGTTGGTTTATGCAATTTAATTAGGTTTTGGGAATTGGATCTTAGGAGTCCATCTGGCTTATGCATTTCAAATGTATTTGCTAGGTAGGGGGAGAGAGATGGGTTATGAATGAGTTTGTGTGCTTGTATGAGCTGGGTATATGTGAGGAAGTTTGGTAATTCTAGTCAACTTAGTTGGTGAAGGGAATTACAGTGGTGGGAAGAGGCTCTATGACCTGCTGCAAATTTGGATATTTTGTTATAACAAGATGAGAGTTTTGTTTTGAGGGAAGATTGTAGGCTGGTTAGAATAGACAAACCATATAAAGGGATGGGATGAGGTATGTATTAACTAATGTAATCCTGGTGGTGGGAGAGATAAAGCGACTGTGTCTGTAAAGCATACCTAATTTTTTATGTTTTTTTTTTATATTTGCTTGTAGATGTTTGTCAAATTTTAGTTGATTGTCAATGATAATTCCTAGTAATTTTGTGTCAGAGACTAGTTCTATGGGGGGGGGTATTATTTTTGCTGGTAATTATGAAGGATTGTTTGTCTAGGGAAGAGGTTTTGGATGCATTGTTTTGTTTTGGTTGCATTAAGGGCTAGATGGTTGTCTAGCACCCACTGTTCGGTGGAAGAGAAGGCGGCTTGTGTTAGATTATTAAGAGTTGTGATGGAAGGGGAGCAACAGATTACAGAAGAAGAATCATCGGCATATTGGATGAGACTGGTGCTTGGAATAGCTTGTAAGAAATCATTTATTAATATGTTGAATAATAGGGGGCCTAGAATGGTACCTTGGGGGATGCCTGTGGATGTATTAAGGAAGGGTGAGGTAGCTTTTTTCCATTTAACTGCTTGTTGCCTGTTTGTAAAATAGCTTGAGAACTACTGGGTAGAAGAAGGGGATAGGTTAAGTTTAGAGAGTTTGTTAAGAAGGAGGTTGTGGGAAATAGTGTCAAATGCCTTAGAGAGGTTGAGGAAAAGAGTAGATACAAAGTGGCCAGAGTCGCGGGCTTTGTTGATTGTTTATAGGAAGAAGAGGAGGGAAGTGGAGGTACTATGACCTGGTCTAAAGCCATGTTGTGTGGGGGTAAGAAGCTGATTATTGATGAGGTAGGGTAAGAGTTGTTGGTGTACACACTTTTCAAGTAGCTTAGAAATAGGCGATAGAACGGCGATAGGGTGAAAGTTTTGGATATCATTATTCGTGCCACCTTTATGGAGAGGAATAATAAAGGCTTTCTTCCAGAGCTGGGGGACCTGGCCTTCTAAGATAGACCGATTAATTAGTATGCTGATAGGGAGAGCAATGGCTTCTGCGGCTACTTTTAGGATGTAGGAGGGAATTTCATCAGGGGCATTGGAACTAGGTTTTAAATTTAGAAGAAGTCTTTTATGGCAGATATAGAGATGGGATTGATAGAGAAAGGTGGAGGTTGGGGGCAAGGGATGCTAGAGGAGGAAGGGATAGGTGCATGCTGAGGAGGGGCTGTAGTGGTGTTGGCAAAGGATGATGTTAGCTTGCTAATGGACTCTATGAAGAAAGAGTTAAATCAGGTGGTCAAGTCCATGTCAGAGGCATCTGGGTTGGGGCAAGGATTTTCTTTTTTTCCTGGGTTGAGGAGAGATGAGATACCTTTCCAAAATAGTTTGAGATTGGTGGTGTGGTTGGTTTGGAAAGTGGAGAAATAGGCTTTGCGGTCTGAGGTAATATGTTTTTTTACTTTATTTTGTAGTGTTTTATATTTGTTTAGGGGAATAGTGGTTTTATTTTTATGGTAATGTGTCCAGGCTCTGTCACAGAGTCGCATAGTAGCTAAGGTGTTTTTGGTTAACCAGGGTATAGGGTTACTTTTTATACTTTTTGTTTTTAAAGGGGCAAAGGAGTTGAGCAGGTTTGTGAAAGTAGAGTTAAAGTAGGAGAGAACATTATCTAGGGGAAGAGTCTTTAATGGGTTCCAGTTTGTGCTTTTTACTGCATTTGAGAAGATTTTAGAATTGAAGGTTTCAGCACTGAAGTTCTTTAGGCAACGAGTGGAAATATAGGTGTGAGTTAGTTGTATGGAAGAGGGGAGATGGTGGGCAAAAGTGGGGAAATATAGTGAGGATGGGATACTAGAATCCAGTCTATTGTGCTTCCAGTAAAGGAGTTCTTGGAAGGCCTAGTAGTGGAATTGATTAGTTGTGTAAAGTTATACAAGTTAATATTTTTCATGGCCCCCAGGATTATGGTTTCATGAGTAATGCTGGTAGAGACCCAGGAGAGAATACCTTCAAGGGATGAGATATTGTCTCCAGGGGGAATATAGAGGGAGAGAACAAATATGAGTTTATGCTTGTTTAGGTGGAGTAGGTTTGGTATTATTTCTGCCTTGGCAAATTTGGGAAAAGGTTTGGTAAAGGGGGTGACTAAGAGGGATGCCAAGTAAAGGAGTGGTACACCACCACCCTTTTTTGTGTTCTGTTGTTCCTTAACATGAGGTAGTTGGGAGGAGTTATTCCAGAATCTTGTATGTGGGGTTTAAGCCAGATTTCTGAGATGGAGAGAATATCGGGCTGGTCATGTAGAAGCCAGCCATGAAGGTTTGGAATTTTGTTACATAGGCTCTGAGCATTTGCAGCTGAGAAGTGGAGGGGTTTGCCTGTTGCGTGTGGCGGGGTGGAGTTGGGGGTTGGATTCAGTATGGTAGAGGGGTCTGGGTTTGGGTGGATGCCCCCAGAGAGAAAGCTAGAGATAAGATGATGGATGAGGTATTTGGTTTGTTTGGGGTGTAGTATACAGGCAGAGAGTTTTGTGGACATTAGACTACAGGTAGAGAGTTTTGTGGACATTAGACTAGTGTAGTTGGGAACAGTGTTTTTAGAGTTAGGTAGGAGTCTATAGGGGAAGAGCATGCTAGTGTTGAGGGGGTAGAGACTGGGACATATATGAGTAACAGTAGATGTGTAATTTGTAGAGAATGGGGTAGTGGTGTGAAATGGGGGGGATTGGTTTGCATTAGTAGGCCGGGTGATATAGTTTAGGTAAGTTAAGGTAATTAGAAGCATTATTTGAGTAAGTAGGGATAGAGGTTTGAGGCTCATGATGTTGGTTATTAGAGTAGAAGTAAGGGATGAGTTAAGTTGGGAAGTTAGTTTATTTGAGTAAGAGATTATGGTTTAGGTTATTTGTTTGGTAGTTTATCAGGATAAGTCGTGTTTGGAGTAAACTCTGAAGGGTAGGCTGTCACACTGGTTAACGCCTTGGCAACACTATTCCAGGCTTCAGATTTATATTCTGAACTGGAATAGACCTGCTGCAGCAACTTGGGCCCATTCTCTCTAATTAGGAGTCCAACAAAAAATTTGGACTCCTGGACACCCCAACACTGCATCCAAAAGTGCACACCCTATCCAGCAACTTCAGATATGTCTGCCATAGTTCAAGCTCAATGTCTAATGAGCATTTCTCACCAATTGTAGTTTATATGGGTCTGTTTCCCACCTATTGCATGTCTTGTGCTTATTGGGAGTGTGTACATTTTGGATTTGCAACATTTGAAAATGTTGTGCATCGCTTACTATCATGCAAACATGGTAGGTGAGGGCGAGCAATGCTGGGCACTGTGATTGCGCAGTGTTAAACGATGCACAACGGTGGTGAACAATGTGATTTTTATCTGATTAGGTATACAAGCACTTGTGTAAATGGAGCTAGTCAAATTTGCCATATATACAGTTCTCCTACACTTGCAGTTATTACACCAAGAAGGTTGAAAAACAGTTGTGTATCTTGCACTTTGTGGCTATAATCCACAATCTCACAACAGAAAAACAAAACTTGCACAACCTGTACCATCTGCACTCCACCTCTACACTTAACACCTGCTGCCACAGGATTAGTGAGATGATATCTGCCATCTTAATACTTATTGTAAGGTTCTCACTGTTAATCGCAGTGCAACGGCACTTACTGTGGTTGCTCAATGCTAGTATTATTAATTGCATACATCTGACTCATATGTGTGACTGTCTGGGTCCTGTCTACAACCTGGGTGGTTCATTACTCCAGTTTGTGTGCTGCTGCGCTTTGCACAAACCAACTGAGCATAGCTAAACATGGTTAAGCCAAGTGACGCATTTCACAATCACTGGCAATAAATAAAAAAAGGATAAAAAAATTAACTAAAATATAAAAGGCAGACTGTCCAGAGGTTTGCAGAATATCCAGATATTTGCATCATATATTTGACCTGTTCGTTGTAAAACGGGTGGTTTAATCTAAAATCACTGAAGATTGCAGTCAGTATATAATGACACATACATTTCTGTTCTGTACTTTCAGAAAATGCATGCTTGCCCTTTGTTCTCTCATTAGTTTAGTGTTTGAGTGGAATGATCCACATTCAATATACAGGTTTTGTGGACAGTAACACAGGGGTGAGCCGCAAAATCTTGCCTACGTGCACTGCACATCATTAATATTCATGGCATGAGGCTGCTCGATGCCATGCGATGCACAGTATCACATACACGAATACAGACTGTGTAGGCTCTGTGTGGAACCTACACTGAGTTTATTGAATCCTGCAGCTGAAGACTACCTTTATTATCTGTTCTACTTTTTTATTATTTATATGTGTTATAATTTCTTTGATATGATTTAGTTTATTCATTTCCTTTGATCTAAGAGAAAGTTTATGCAAACTTAAAGGGTTTATTGAATATGCCTGAAGTTTAAATTTTTCCAGGTTTACTGAAACTTTATGATTTAGAATGCCAACATATTCTGTATTTAAGTTTTTTAAGTTCAAACTGACTGATGATGTCATTTGGTTTTAGATTTAACTTTAGTGTGTCTGTTTGGCCTGCAGTGTATTTAATTCTTTCTCACATTCTCTTGTTTTACTAATATACCAGCTTGTAGCTCTTTCATTTAAGTACACCTTTAGTGAATACCACAGTACAGTGTCAGTTACTTCACCATTCATGTTTATTTCTAGAAAATGTTTGATCTTTTAACACACCACTCCTTGAATCCTTTTATTTTAACAATGCATGCTGGTAATCTCCTGTGATATATTAGATTTTCAGTTTTTAAAATAATATTAAAGATTATAGCATTATGGTCTGATAATAGACATGAAACTATTGAAACATCTCTGATATGTAATAACAGATTGTTTGAGACAAAAATGCTATCAGTATTTGTTTGTGTTCCATATCTATATGAATAATGGGTAAATTGAAGTGAGTTTGTTTTCCTTAGCTCATGCATATCCTTTTAATTCATTAGATTTACAAAATTTATTAAGTGTTGACTGAAGATATGCTTCTAAGCTTTCCATCTACAGTGGAATGTTTGTCTGATAAAATACAATTAAATTCCCAAGCCATTATGACTTTACCTTTTGTATAATAGACTATAGTATCTAAGTAATGTTTGCATCTGTAGATCCAACCCATGGAATCCAATAAGAGTTCACAGTGTATATAGTTTTCTGTTCTACTCAGTTATAACAATGATTAAAGTACCATTTTTATCAACATAGGAATCTTTTACTTTAGGTATTACTGGTGAGTTCTAACATAAAACAAGTATGCTTCTTCTTTTAGCTTGAAAGCCAGGACCTGCTAAATCTGAATAATTTTTTAATGAAAGTTTATTTACATCTTAATGAACAAAAAATAATATAAAAACTGGTATGGAAACACAGCAATGCATGAAGCAATGGATTCGTACTAACACTGAACACAGGTAGCTACTATTATAATGTTAAGTGTTATTTTATTTAACATGTTTTTAGTCTTTGTAGGAATTATATGTTTTTGTTTGTTTGTGCTTTTACCATTCTTGACTGATTACTTAGAATGTATGAGATGTGCCTTTAACTCTTTGGTGGGTGATATGTTATGCTGTTACACTGATGTTCCTCATGATTGGTTGATTTTTGGGGAGTGCAACAGTATCTGATTCTGATTAGTTGAGATTTGTTTATGATGTAATTTATGGAATTATTTAAATTGTTATTGTATTTTTTTTTATTTGGTTTGATGAAACATTGTTTATATATGCGGAAGTGCTAACTTATTAAGTCATATTTTATCTCAGTGTCACATTTATTTTGTTTGGTGTTAGCATGAATCCATTGCTTCATGCATTGTTGTGTTTTGTTGTACGTTTTTATATTATTTTTTGTTCATTTACTCATTTACGTTCACAGGTATGGTTTGTTCACATTTGACCTGCTTTCTTCTCTTGTGTATTTATTTACATTTTTATTAAGTAAATGTGTTTCCTGTAGAAATACTATTTGAGCTTTATGTAATTGCAAGTATTTGAACAGACTTTCCATCTTTACTGGATTATTCAATCCATTAATATTAACAGATATGCATTTAAAATCAGCTATTTATATTTATAAAGACTGGTATGATGAAATTGCATTTATGTACAGAACTTACTATATACTTAAAATATAACAATATGAAATCTTCAGCTATGGACAAAACTTTTGAAACAAATAAATAATTACCTAATTATATAACCCTAAAACATTCTGCCATGGAATAACATATTCCTAGTTTGTTGAAAAATATGAAGAAACTACCTCTCAAACTCTCCATTACACTAACAATGCTTAGCTCATGCTTCTGATTCGTATTCATGTGTCTCATTTTTTAGTATGTATCACCTTAAAAAACCTATCAATGAGTTATTATGAATAAGAAAAGTTAAACAGGTGTTCAGAATCTTATAAGTTGACCAAACTGACTATTTCTATAGTCATCTTTCCCTGTACCTCACATTATCTCCATGGTCTACTATAGAGAGGAAGTCAGTTATTATTTTCATATTTATTAATTTATAGGTCCGATTATTTTATAGTTTTTCTATTTTATTTGCTATGTGCAAATTTCTACATAGGATCATAAGTTCATAAATTAGTATCAGGATAACTATCCTTGTGGGCCATTCCAAGCCCAACCAATTACCCCATGTGAGAATCAAACCCTGCACCTTGTGCCTGTAAGGTGAACACTTTAACCACTATGGTGACCTCCCCCACTTGTAAACATGTTTATATTCTTTAACTATATACATATTTACTTATTCTGATCACTTTCTATGTCTGTTTGTATACTATGTCTTGTACTATTACTATATTCCTAATATTTTATATTTTAGCTATAATCCTAGTGTAGAGTGTCATATAATAGAACATTTACATTCACCCTTATATATTTGATATTCTTTAATCTAGTATTACTATTAGAATCAGTCCTATTTTTAAATGATATGCCAGATAGTATCTGAACAAACATCTGAAAAATCTTCACTTTTAAAATTCAAACGTTATATAATAAATTGTTCTGAGATATTAAGTTTTGTTATCATTAAAAAGAGACAATAAAAGAGTAACACAATCCTAAATTTTTTATCAGAAGTGTCATTCTATAGGCTAATATATAAAGTATCCTTTTGTTATACTGCAAGCATTCAGAACTGTTTAATAGCTGACAGTGGTTTAGAATGCAATTCACTGTTTTTGCTTATTATCAAACTTGTATTCATTAACATCTTAGCATACGTTTCAAAATATTATGCTTATTTAAAGTGACCCGGACAGTTCTTAGAATTTTAGAATGCCTGCAGCATCACAAAAGTAGTCATGACTATAATTAAGCTGCTTCAAGCTGGTCCTCATGACAAGAGCTTGCAAATGAACTGTTTATCAGCTACATCCTACACAAAAACACCCACAAGTGAATCCAAGCCACATCCACACCATACATCAATCCCTAAAACCCCTCCAAAGCACAAAACAAAACAAAAAAAAACAACAAAAAACACCACAAAGTATGACAACTACTAAAAAGCCATCGTATCCAAATAAACAACATCCAATTTCTCAACAAGCAGCACTTGTATGGGATGTTGAATATAAAAAAGACTGTCTTATAAACTTGCATTAAAAGAATAACAGTTATGTGTGGTCCAGGTTTAACTTGTAAATGTGTTAGTGTTACTCTTGTTATTTGATATCATTCCATAATAACTTTTATATATATGTAAAAATCTATATTTTTTATACTTTGTTTATAATATAGCATGTCTTTCCCTCCTGGGTGCTATTGTGTGTCCATCACTAATGGATCATTTTAAGAACCCACAATGTAACTTAACATGCCTCTTTAATGTTACTTGTTCCATTTTATATTATATTTAATAGTATATTACTCAACTATGCTAAGATATCAGAAAGTGTGCCACCTAACATAAGTTTCATCATAATAATGATTAACTTTTAATAAGATGAATAGTTTTACCTATTAAACTCTAAGTGAAAATAAATTCCTTTAATTTCATATATAGCTAAAAGAATAATCAAACTTTTAACATATTAAAAAGGGAGCTAGTAACCATTTGAAGTAAGAAAAGCAATAAATAAATGATTTACCTTGGAAAAAGTATTTAAGCACTTATTTAAATAAATAAGAAATTGTAACCATGAAATATATTGATTTTCATTTGTCCTTCAGTTACTGTTTTTGTCTTTTATTAACCAACCATCTCTTGTTGGATTTCTCTTCAAAGAAGTTGACAGATTCCAGTCCATTTCTTCTGTTTTTTTCTAGGATTTTATTTTTCTGTATAATGTCCATTGCTTTTTCCAAGGGGTTAAACATCTTCTTTCCTTCTGGAAGGTGAATCCTTATTTTTGCTGGAAAAAGATTTGTGCTTTAAAACTGTTTTTATTTAAGCTTTCAATAAGTGGCATGCATGCTTTTCTTTTGGACATCACTAATGTAGAATAGTCATTGTGAAATTTTATAGTATTTCCTTTAATTTTAACTGGATAATTAGTCCATCCAGCTTTTAAGACTAAATCTTTATCTTGACTTGCTTAGTATATTTATTATTAATAATCATGTCTCCATTTAAATGTATTTTAGATAGCTAGGATTTAGATATGTATTATTGTTACTGTTGTGATATACAGTTTTTGCACATTTGGATATGCAGTTAGGCAATTGTGTTATTTAGAATGGGTATATAATGAGAGGTTTTGTTGGGATAGAGTTGTCTGAAGAAGTACATGGTATTGTCTGCATGAAAGCGCTAACAATTAATATTTTGTGGGATTTTTTTACCTGTTTTGCCATCTCTTGGATTATTTTCTTTAGTCTGGTTTGTTTGCAATTTTTTCTTTGTTTGTGATTTATGTTGGGATGGCGAACTGTAACAGCTCATAATCCCAGTCTTTTTTTCCCAAGAAGGAAGAATGGGTGGACTTGGAGGATCTACACTTGAGGCGAATGCCGTGGGGACCTTAACTGGTTTGATCCAGCAGCTTACCAATTGGGTAGACAACTTGTTGAGGAGAATTTCCGAACAAGAAGCTACCTTTCATGCTTCCAGTAGACCTAATAGCTCAGGTGTGCTACAACCTAATGTGACCTATGCTTCTGTTTCATCGGCACCAGCGACCAATTTTTCTAAGAACCAGTTGGGACTTGACTCAGCGGCAGGTGCTGTATCAGCCAAGAGTTGCTTGAAAGTAAATCAGTATTCTGCTGGTAGAGTGCTTGTTCCTACACTTACAGATTTTATTAATGCACCTGTGAAGTTTAGTCCTCCTAGACTACAACATAATACAATCTCTAATGTGCTGCAAATAAATCTTGTTTTGAACTTAAAAGAGTTTGATCAGAAATTATTGAAAATTAAAAAGCTCCAGTTAGAGATTATTTATTTCAGGGAGTATATTAAGTTAAAGCTGGTCCCAAAAAGGTTGAGACAATGGCGATACCCTACCAGCTTAGTTAAAAACTCAGCCTTTCATTTGCAACTTTTAGACATGTTTGACAAGCAAGGTTTTGAGTTTTTGGAGACATTGATTATCAATTACTGTCAGCAGATGGATGACCTTAAGATTCAGCTTGAGATCCTTGAAAGAGATATCAAATTGGACCATGATTTTGCTCGGTACGAATATGATTTTTGTCGGATATTAAACAGCATTGACACTGTTATTATTAAAATAACAGAACCCAAAATGCGTAAATTGAACAGAGACAAGCTTGATTATGAGCATAAAGTGGCCTATCCCAATCCACCGGACTTTATTAATAAATCCTTCAATGTGCTTTACCCTTCTATGGACGTACCTAATGCTGTACCCGCCCATTCCGATGACATCACTGACAATGAGGAAGAGGCGAACACAAATGTGCATTCTACCATGAGACATAGTGAACAGATCAGACAAAATCAACAGCAAGGCGCTTCTGTTAATGTAGATAGGCCTGGTCCTGGTCACCAGAATAACAATAATCAACAGGGTTTTCATAATGGCAACAACAAGAAATCCTTCCAGACACGTTTGGCCAACAATCCCAGACAGCAGAGGAAGAAAAACAATCATGATAGTTCAAAATGAGAGTATGCAAAGACTTACTATATTCACAAGCCATGAAGGTGATTTTAAGATTTACAATTTTAGTTCTATTTGCATTTCTCAACAAATGGCTGATTTTTTTATCTAAAGGCTTGAAGTTTGTGCCTTGTACTTGATCCAATATGGCAAATACAATTTGTGACTTTAAACTTTTTCTACGCAAATTGAATTTAACTGTTATGATTGGGAGTAATTCAGAAATGCTGTATAATGAAAGGGTTTCCAGTATTTTTAACCTTCCGTTGCACGTAACTTTGGCATTGTTTGAAAAAGTATGTCAGACACAATTTAGAGCCTTATTAACAAAACCAGTAAATTTAATGATGGAAATAATATGAGTAAAGCTGAAAGAGATTTTATAACATTTTTGAAAATCCAGAAAGTTTGTGTTATGTAACCTGATAAGGGCGGGGGGAGGGTATTATTTATGGATGAAGCAGATTATATAGCTAGGATGGAATTTATATTGGGAAGCCATAATTATGAAAACGTTTCAATTAATGAACTAAATCAAGCTTGCCAGCGCATTCGAGCATCTTTAAATGATCTGTTCAGAGAAACTAGTATTAGTATTGATACATATCACTATTTAACCATGTCAGCCCCGATGATTCCAATAATTTTTGGCACACTCAAAATACATAAGAACCTCACAATCCCCCTTACGTCTCATTATAGATGGGCATAAGTCTATCACTTATGCTTGTGCCAAATGGGTTGACACTAGGTTAGAAGCATCTTTAATGACAGAATCTCAAATTTGTCATGACTCGTGGAGTTTTCTGGAAGGTATCAACAACTTAGCATTCCATCAGGATTTCAACTTTCTAATTGTTGATATTAAAGACCTTTATACAGTTATACCCCAAGATGTGGGTCTTGAGTGGGTTCGAGAGTTCCTATTAGAAAAAGGCCTTGAAGGACATAATATAGATTCGATAGTAACATTATTGGAAATTGTTTTAAATAACACTTTCTTCTTATTTAATAAGTAGTTTTTTTCTCCAAAAAACAGGAGTTGCCATGGGTTCTCCTTGTGGCAGAAGTTTCACCAACTCCGTCATGGCATATTGGGAATGATCTTATTTGTTTAAGAGTCAGCTATTTAAGGACAATGTAGCTTGGGTACACTCATTACCAGGACAACATGTTCTTTATTTGGAAAGGGGATTACAATTCAGCAGCTCAGTTTGTGGAAACAATGAAAGCCTTTTTAGATTTTTACATTCCAATTTCATCTTGATACCATTAACTTTTTGGATGTTTTATTATATAAAGATAGAACCAATGGTAGATACAAGGATATATAGGAAAACTACGTATTCTAATTCCTTTTTGCACTTTCACAGTAACCACTCCTTTCATCAAAAAAAGAGCTGTCATTAAAGGGCAGTTAGTAAGGGCTTCTAAAATGATTTCTTCAGATACAGAATTCTCCGAAGAATATAATAATTTAAAAAGTATGTTTTTAAAGTAAGCATACCCAAATGCCCTCGTTGAACAACTTAGACTGGAATTTAGTAGGAAACGTAACATAGGTCATTTTAGACCTATTTTGTGGAGAAGACACCAACAAAATGTGCAAGTAGGTGAGCTGCATCACCTTTCTTTAGAATATATTTCTATAGTAACAGCTACTCATGGCAACTTTAATATTAGTTTTTCAACTCAATTTACTGTAGATGCAGCTGGGTTAAGGAATATTTTGGTTAATAATTGGAATTTTATCTTAGAAGATTGTACAATAATAAATATACTAGGCAACAGACCATTGGTAACATATAAGAGAGGCCCTAACTTGAAAGCACTCTTAGAAGCCCATTATAGATCACAAAGTAACTCTTGGGGGATGTTTAAATGTAGGCGTTGCCATTGGTGTTGACATATCAAGACAGGCAAGGATTTCTGTATACATGGCATTCATTATACCATTAAAGGTAGATTTAATTATGATTCCCAAGAGGTAGTGTACCTCACTTTATGTTGACAATGTATGTGCTTTTATATAGGGAAAACTGAGCACATTTTCAAGCAGAGAGTATATGAACACCTATATAATGTTAACAAGAAAAATTGTATTAATGCTCTAGCTAGATATGTGAATGAATTTCCAACACACAGCTTTGAGTTTACTATTATAGAGCAGGTTAGTAAGAACATTAGAGGTGGCCCTTGAAAACTGCAATTAGAAGAATGTGAATTAATTTGGCAATTATGAACCAATGCCTACATTTTTCCAGGACTTAATGAATTTTGTTCCATTAAGTACCTTCTTAAGCTAAAGGCTTTAGAAAGATGATTATATAAGTAAGGTTTTTAGTAATTATGTTTTCATAATAATTACATTGTCATAATAATCATGTCTGCATTTAAATGTATTTTAGATAGTTAGTATTTAGACATATATTATTGTTACTGTTGTGATATACAGTTTTTGCACATTTGGATATGCAGTTAGGTAAATAAATACTGTTATCTCTATTTTTTCTTCCTTTTTATTGATTTATATAAATATTGACATTTTTATCCAGTTTTAGGGTGACCAATATAGACTTTTTTCATTTTCTGTGCTGGTGCATTTTTATATATACATTACTAAGGTTTTTTTTTACATATTTAACGTATGTAGCTTTAAGAGCCAATTAAGTCTTACTGTATTATTTAAAATGGGTATATAATGAGAGGTTTTGCTGGGATAGAGTTGTCTGAATAAGTACATGGCATTGTCTGTATGAAAGTGTTAACAAAAATATTTTGTGGGATTTTTTTACCTCTATTGCCATCTCTTGGATTTTCTTCAGATTGGTTTGTTTGGACTTTTTTCTACCTTTTCTAACTAGTCATCAGACTGAGCTGTTTGAATTGCTAACTGGAGTCCTAGTGTTAATAAACTACAGTTATATCGGCAAAATTCTCATTTCACCAGCTAGCTGTAAAGATCTGAATCTTGATTCCATTAAAATGACAGCTGCACGTTCGTAAAAGTAATTATAAGGAAAAAAATCTTGCTCTTATCCAAAAAAACAAACAAAAATAAAAACAATCTACAAAAAGCAACAAGTGAGCATTTCTTTATAAATATTTCAAAATATAATAAACAAATGAAGCCTTAACCACTTACTGTCTTAATGTTATAATATCAGTGGCAAGAAATAGAATTTCCTTCACTGCGAAAATTTTATCAGAACAGAAAAATTAAAGTGCACATGTGGATTATGTAGAAATTCTCCACTTGCTGTAATACAAAAAATATCCTCAAGTAAAAGCAGCGTCCTTGTACAAAGGAATTGCTTACTGAACGTAAGGAATATCATTTTAGAGTCACTATATAATACTAATAAAATTGCCTGACAATGACTAATGTGTAAATCATGCCAACAGTACGTAAATCTTGAATCATCAATGGTTAGGTGATGATTATTAACACTATAGGGTCATTTAACTACATGTATTTATTAACGTAAATGTGTTTACCAGGGTAGGGCACTCACTGACAATAACCATTTTCAGGCCCAGTCCGGGTTGTGGAGAAACTACAAGTTAAACAACAGTACAATATGTACACAGTATTGAAGACAAAGGTTATGACCAATAATGTAGATAACTTTGAATGTGGTATAATAAAATTGATAGTAATTAATTCATGTTATCAGCGTCATTTGTTAGTTGGTTGCTGGAAGCCCCCCTACATAAAATGAATGCATTCATGTCTAATACCAACATCAGGGAATCCTAAATCATGAAGCCTAAACCATTCTTTCTCCAACTTTGAATGCTACCGATAAGCTGCAGCTGTTCAACAGGGATATACATAAAAATATTTGCTTCTGCATTCACAATGCCTCCTTAAAACCTAGCCAACCCTCAGAATTCATAATCACTTGAATTCCTTTAGCCATAAGAATAATCACTCTATCCTTAACACTGACAACTAGGGTTAGAATGCTGAATACCTGAAATAAAGCTATAGCATCACTCTTACTGCTCTGTTAATAGTAATACAACTTTTAGATTTCAAGATAACTCTGATTACGGTCCCAGTTAGTTCAAGGGCTCAGAGATATGGAAATATTTGGATTTATTATGCTGATTTTATTGAGATATGATTTCATACACGTTTGATGAATGGTTACACTAGCAAGGATTGATTTTGCTATGTGCTGTTTCATCAGGCATGATTTGAGGTGCTGTATATCTTGATTCTAAGGTCAGCTGACAGAATTAAAAAGAAATGTTCCTTTTAAAACGCTGAGCTTGTGTAATCTTAATATTAATACATTTAGAAACAAGAAGCATGGGAATTAAACCGCAGCATTCAGATGTGCAAAAGGTTGCAGATCTCCTGTGAATTTTATTGCACTATTTGATATCCTATGATGTTTTGTAATTAATGGTTCACAGTTCTGATTGTTTGGTTATGATTAATCAAGCCTTGATGAAATCACATCCCTGGCTACAACTAAGTTAGTGAATACCATCAGTCAGACAGGAAGCATCTAAAGCTGGTGATGAGTGCAGACTGTATTTAATGTTATTGTTAAGAGTGGGGCCAGTGAGTAGCAGAATAAATTATACAAATGGATTTATAGGTTCATAGGTTCATAAGTGTGTACTAGGCTAATGGCCCTGGAGCCTTTACAAGCCTAGCCCATAGGATTATCCTAGCATCGTGCCACCCGACCTTAGTTCCTAGTGCCTCTGTTGAGTAGAGCCACTGGAGTGATCCCCGGGGTGAATTTTCTATTTCTCATCCACTCATCAAGATTTCTCTTAAAAAGAGGGCCAGTGAGGTGCTCTGCTTGACATGTATGGGAAGTCTATTCCATAGTATGGGCAGTCTCTGGGTTATGAACTTGTCCCTCCAGCTTGTTCTGTTGATTGTGGTAATGAGGTTGAGATCTCTGGAGCATGTGGTGCAGAGGGATTGGGATTTCTTTTGATGTAGCATTTCTAACAGAGCTGCGTCAGACATGGCTTTGTAAGTCAAGCAGAGATCACCTCTAAGTAGGCAATATGAGACAGAGAATAGTTGGAGTTTTTTGAGTCTGTCCATATAGGACAAGGCCTAGGATACTCTTTGTGAGGTACTTTTGCAGCCTCTTCAGTTGTTGCAGGTGTCTAGTGCAGTACATGCCAAATGGGGCATCTACACAATGACTGGCCTAATGAGGGAAGAGTAGAGGGAGTCAATGACATCTTTCTTCCTGGATGTAAAACCCTTAGTAATGAGATGTGCCACATAGAAGGACTTTCTGACCACAGTGGCAACATGGTGGTCAAAAGAGAGGTTGCTGTCAACCTGTGTTCCCAAATCTCTTATAACGCCTTCTGTGTTCAGTGGACTACCATCAATGTGGTAATTCGAGGGAACCAGGTTTTTCCCAAGAGGGATGATGACACATTCTTTGGCACTGAGCTTAAGGCCACGGTTCTGACACCAGTCACTGGTGTCATTGAGGCCTTTCTGTAGGATGTCAACATTACTTGGGGAGTTAATAATAGCTCCCAACTTGCAATTGTCTGTGAACTTTGTCAGCCAGAGTCCTTTTGTGTTGGCCTGGACTTCAGAGAAGTAGATACCAAACAGGAGAGGACCCAGGACCAAACCCTGTGGGACTTCAGTTGTGACTGGTCGGCAGTCTGACTTGGAGCCAGCTACTTTCACACTGTGGGTTCTATCCATGAGCCAGTTTGCAACCCACCTAGTGATATAGGGGTTGATGCCTAGCTTACTGAGTTTTTCTATGACTCCTGAGTGGGGAATGGTATCAAAGGCCTTGGACAGATCAAGATAGGCTGTATGAACCATCTTGCCTTCATACACAACTTTGGTGACTGACTCAAAGAAGTCGGCCAAGTTGAGCAGGCATTATCTACCCTTCACAAAACCAAACTGTGTAGGATCCAGAGTTTGGAGATTCCCTATATCCTTGTTTATTAGGTCCATGATGATGCGTGCCATAGTTTTGCATATTAGACTCGTCAGGCTAATTGGGCGATAATTCCCGTGGTCTGTAGTCACTCCTCCTTTGTGGAGAGGGATGACTGTAGCAGTGTGCCATTTTTTAGGGACAAAGCCTGAGGTGAGGCTATGATTGAACAGGGCACACAAATGAGGTGTCAGTTCACTCTGTCGTTCATGTAGAACACAGCCAGGGATATTGTCATGTCCCATAGAAGCTGTATTCTTGGCCTTGAACAGTGCTGTTTTAACCTGTGCAGCAGTAATAGTGGATGACTGGCAATCTACTGGTATTGTGACTAGTCCTGTGCAGGGGAGAGGGGTAAAGTTAGCACTGAATCTGTCAGACAGTATATTGGCAATATCTGTTGGCTCAGTATAGGAGGTACCATTGTGCAGTAGCTCAGAGCAAATCTGGGTATTGCCATGGAGATTCTTTACATAAATATAGAAGGCCTTGTGGTCTTGGTTTTATTGGGTATGGCGAGATCCATGCATTTGTGTACATGTTCGTACAATGCATTGGTGTATGATTCGATGGTCATGCAACTATTCTCCATTTGCATGGGTGCTGTGAAGTTAGCAACCTCTGTTTTTAGGAGCCCAAAGTTAGCTTTGGAAAAGTTTTTGATGGTGGTTACCTTTGTGGGGAGGGGGGTGGTAGGGATGTGGATTTCCAAGGAGATTAGTTTGTAGTCTGATCTAACCAGGGAGGAGTTGACTATTGGTGTAGAGCAACAGTTGCCCATGTTAGTAATAACCAGGTCAAGGATGTTGCTACCTCTAGTGGGGGTAAGAACAACCTGGTCCAGAGCATTGGAATTAATGAATTCCAGAAAGCATTGGGCAAGTGTATTGGTGCATGAGTAGTTTTCCCAGTTAATAGAGGGGTAGTTGAAGTCACCCAGTATGAGAGTGTTAGGTTGGACCCTAATATTCTCCAGGGTGCTTAGGAATGTGGAGTGTGAGTCTTGGGACATGGTTGGGGACCTATAACAGGCTACGACCCGAACCACTGTCTTACCCAATGTTATCTGCACCTGAAGTATCTCTGATGTGTTATGTTGGGCTGCCATTCTGGAGGTGTACGCATCCTTTATGAATATGGAAACACTACTGCCTTTGGAGCTTCGGTCCAAGTTTTGGGGTGAAAGATATGGAATTAGCTACAGCCTGGTAGTGCACGGGTCCTTTCTGCTGTCTTGAACTAGGTCTCTGTTACAGGACAAATGTCGATGTTCTCCATTTTAATGAGTGCTTTGAGCGAGTGCATCTTGAAATTTAAACTTCTAGCATTGAGCAGCATGACTCTTAGATTGCATTTGTTTGTAGCTGTTAATTTGGTCTTTGGAACACTGCCTAAAAAAGGCACTATAGCGGTGGCAAGAGCCTTGGCCAGTATGTGGAAGCCCATGGGTGACAGATGCAGGCCATCTTTGGCAAAGCATCAAGGTCTGTCAGTCATGTCATCCCAGGCAGACAGATACTGGATCCCCTTAGAATGACACCAGAAACTTAGCCAATTGTTGAAATCAATCATTTTCTGCTTGTACTGTGGTATCATTCTGGCTGATGGCAGGATGCTGCTCAGGACTAGGGTCATACCTGCCTGGGCTACATAATTCAAGAGCTCCTCCATGTCTCTACATTTAAGCAGAATGTCCAGAGCTCATTGTGGACAGCTACAGACACTTAACAATTGTCATTGTAATTATATTTCATGGTGGTGAGGGAAAATCACCTTCTTTGCCATCACAGGACTTTTGTTATTTTTATAATAATGTCCTAGTGTTCTACAGTTTAACAAATTAACAGATTCTCATCAAACTTGACTAATTTGTCTGGTTAAAGTTTGAAACTTATTGCATTTTATGATTCATAGGGTCAAAGGTTCATAGGTAGGTACTAGGCTATTGGCCCAAAGGCCTAAGTAAGCCTAGCCAACAAGGTTCCCTGGCTTACGCCACCCAATAAATTTAATTTCCTGTGCTCCTGTTGAGCAGAGCCACAAAAGTCATCCCTGGGGTGTATTTCCTATTTCCCATCCACTCATCAAGATTTTTCTTAAAGAGTGCTAATGAGGAACTTTGCTTGGCATAGATGGGTAGCTTGTTCCAGAGTATAGGAAGTCTCTGGGACAGGAATCTATCCCTCCAGCATGTCCTGTTTATTGTGGTGACAAGGTTTAGGTCCCTAGAGTGTGTAGCTTGGAGGGATTGGGATTTCTTTAGGTGTAGCATGTCCAACAGCTCTGGGTTTAACATAGCTTTAAATGTTAGGCAGAGATCTCCTTGGAGTAGGCAATATGCTACATATTAAAGCTGGAGTTTTTTGAGACGGTCAGTGTAGAGCATCTGTTTGAGGCTAGTAGTCCTCTTTGTGAGGTACTTCTGTGGCCTTTCCAACCTGTTCATTCTGAAGTTCATGTAAAACGCAGCCTGGGATGTTGTCCGGTCACATGGATGCTGTGTTTCTGGTTTTAGAGACTGGAGCTTTTACCTGCATAGATGTGATTACAAGGACTCTGCATTCTTCTTGTATAGATATGGGCCCTTTAGGGGGTGAGAAGGGGGTAACGTTAGCACTGAACCTATCTGCCAGGATGTTGGCAGTATCAGTTGGTTCTGTAATTTTCATGCCGTTGTGCTGTAACTCAGAGCAGATCTGGGTGTTGCCATTGAGATTCTTGACATAGCTATAAAATGCTTTGTGGTTGCCCTTAGAATCAGTGGAAATTTAGTTTTTGTAGCTAGCTTTGGAGGATCTTAAAAGGGATCTCAGCTTCTTACTGAGGCTGACCAGGGAGCTCCTCCACTCATGGGATTTTACTCTCTTTTGCAACAGTTTCTTCCTTCTGTTGTAGAGTTTGTTTATTGCAGAGGACCACCAGATTGGCTTCCTTTTTTTTGGAAAATTGCTTATTGGTTCTGTTTGGAATAGCACGATCCATGCACTCATGTAAGTGCTTATAGAGTGCATTTGTGTAGGATTCAGCAGTTGTAACCATATTGTCCATCTGCATGAGTGTCATGAAATTTGCCACTTCTGTTTTAAGAAGCATGAAGTTGGCTTTGGAGAAATTTTTTACCGTGGTTTCCTTAATGGTGGGTGGGGGCAGGATGCATATATCTAGGGTGATTAGCTTATGGTCGGCTCTGACCAATGAGGAGTTGACTTGACCGGTATCACTCATGCTCGTAATGACTAGGTCTAGGATATTGTTGCCCATGGTAGGGGTGTGGATAAGTTGATCCAGGGCATTGGAATTTATGAATTCCAGAAAGCGTTGAGCATAGGAGTTGGTACATGAGTAGCTTTCCCAGTTAATAGTGGGGTAGTTGAAATGGCCCATTATTAGGGTGTTTGGTTGAACCCTAATATTTTCCAGTATATCAAGAAAAGAGGAGTGGGCATCCTGGGGCATAGTGGGGAATCTGTAGCAAGCTACAATTTGGATTGCAGTTTTGCCCAGAGTTAGTTGCACTTGGATAACCACGGATGTATTATGCTGCGCAACTAGCCTGCAGGTGTCAATATCCTTAATGAATATAGACACACCTCCTCCTTTGGTGTTCTGGTCCAGGTTAGATGGCCGAAAAGTGTGGTATGAGTTATAACCTGGTAATGTAGGGATGCTCTCTAGAGTCTTGAACCAGGTCTCAGTCAATGCACAGATATCGATGTTCTCCATTTTAAGAAGTGCCTCGAGTGAGTGCATTTTGAGATTTAGACTTCTAGCATTGAGTAGCATTACCCTAAGTTTTTGCTTGCCTGATCCTGTTATGGTGGTGAATTTGTCATTTGAACCTTGCCTAAAAAGGCACTATAGGGGCGGCAAGACCCTTAGTCAGTATCCGGAATCCCAGGGGTGACAGGTGCAGGCTGTCTCTGGCAAAGCATTGTGGTTTGTTGACCATGTCATCTCAGGCAGACAGACACTGGATCCCCTTAGAATGACACCAGAAGCTTAGCCAATTGTTAAAGTCAATCATTTTGTCCTTGTACTGCAGTATCATTCTGGGCAATGGCAGTATGCTGCCCAGGGCTAGGGTTATACCTGCTTGGGCTACAAAATCAGAGATCTCTTCCATGTCTTTTTTCATGTAGTCCATGGAGGTATGTCTCAGGTCATTCACACCAACATGGACAATGACAGAGTCATATTTGTACTTGTGGAGTGACCTGAGTGCGTGGGCTATGTGGCGGATCCTGGCACCCGATAGGCAGCTGACAGTAACCTTCTCCTTGTTTAGCCTGGTGAGTGGGACATCAGTGTGCTTGACTATAGAGTCACCAATGACTATTGTGTTGGGTACATTGTTTTGCCTTATGGGGTGTGGTTTATTGGCACACTGAGTCTGTGGGCTATGTGTCATTTGGGTTGTGTTGGAGGGGTGGAGGTTGCTTGTGTTTCTGCTTTGGAGGTCTCTGTTGCTTGAGCAGATTATTATTGAGAGCCTCCGTGAATGTTTTTGTGTTTCTATGTGTAGATTTTGGTGGTGTAGGTTTACTGAGACTATGTGATGTGTGTGGTGTGGTGCAAGTGTTTACCTTCTCCTCTTGACTGTCAAGTTCAGTCTTGGTTGGAGAGAGCTTTACCTCCATTTTGGCTAGATAAGTGCATCTCTCACAGGTTATGGTACTGGGTGGTAGGAGGAGAGGGTTGTCTGTGTACATGAGGCAATTGCTACATTGCCCCAAGATGCCCAGATTCATCAGACAGACAGGAGAGAACACTGGGAGCTGACCCTCGGACATGCCTGAATAAAAAAACTGCTTTCCTCTAGACAAGTGAGGAAAGTGAGCATAAGAGTTGTTTTTCTCTAAGCAAGTGAGGAAAGTACAAAAAATGTCTTCCTCTTGGTAAAGAGGAAGGTTGATTGCTGTAGTAATTTGTAGCTTACTTAGTGCTAACAACAAGTTCTGAACAAGTGCTGAGCATGAATAAGCAAATTCAAGTGCTAAAACTAAGAATCTGTACCTGGATCTTGTGGTAGATAGGCTACGTAGTGCTTACCACTCCCACTGATAAGCTAGAAGGCTTCCCTCCAACACAGAAGGGCTTGGGGGGCTCAAAAGCTTACAAACAGTCCTGGATACAGCAAATCTGTATCTGGACTAGACTAGTTACAGGAAAGATGGGAAACAAGAGCAAATGCGGGCTTTTAAACCAGTAAGTTGAAAGAGATGGAAAAAGTGCCAAACGGCCAATAAACTACAATTTCTGGGCCAGAAACCACTCTTGTGGTAGATAGGCTACCTAGTGCTTACCACTCCCACTGATAAGCTAGAAGGCTTCCCTCCAACACAGAAAGGCTTGGGGGCTCAGAAGCTTACAAACAGCCCTGAATACAGCATATCTGTAGCTGGACTAAACTAGTCACAGGAAAGGTGGGAAACAAGCGCAAACACGGGCTTTTAAACCAGAAAGTAGAAAGAGATGGAAAAACTGCCCAAACGGTCAATAAACTACAATTTCTGGGCCAGAAACTACTCTTGTGGTACATAGGCTACCCAGTACTTACCACTCCCACTGATAAGCTAGAAGGCTTCCCTCCAACACAGAAAGAGTTTGGGGGCTCAGAAGCTTACAAACAGTCCTGGTTACAGCAAATCTGTATCTGGACTAGACTAGTTACAGGAAAGGCAGGAAACAAGCTTAGAAAAACTTTTTTTTTTTGGAAAGTTGAAAGGGAGAAAGGAGAAACAGAAAATAATTAAAAATTAAGGACCTAAGTGGCTTGCCCTAAACCAATGTTCTCTCTGTATTAGGTAGAATGAGCTAGTGACACTAGACTGGAATAGAGCTGGGAGAGAGCTGAACAGATGGGAATGGTAGGAGTGGCAAAAGTCAAAATATGATCTCATTGTACTCGGTTGAGTGAGCAAATGAGATAGACCCAGGAGGAGTGTTCAAACACAAATTTACAGGAAGGGCAGGCAATTCCAAAGCCACCAAGATTAATACCAGAACAAGAACAGGGAGGGAGGGCAGGAAACGAACTGCAGAGACAGAGAGAGAGAGAGAGAGAGAGATACCACAGTATTCTATGAAACAATTAAATAGAAAAATAAATAACTACAGAGAGGCACAGACCACAATATTCAATGAAACAATTAAATAGACAGAAAAATAAAATGCAGTACAATCTTTAACACTGCAAGTTTGTACTTAACTCAGTTAGTCATCTCATAGTATTCAGCAAGGCAAACCTTAAGAAGTTTATGTAGGCCACAGTAATATGGCTGAGCTCTAACACATTGAACTGCACGTTTAGAACAGGACATGGAGATCCCTTTATCCATCATACCAAAGCCATGCAACGGCTTGCATAAAAGTCAAGGTAAAGGAGAACAACAAAGAAAGTGTTCAAAAATGTATATTTACTGGATTCCAATCTAGTTATAATGAATAAGCGAAAAGAGCTGAAATTGAGAGATGGTATTTACGGTGAAAATTGATTACTGTAGTTGTTAGAGTAGTAATTTAGAAGATGTATTGATTGGTAATGCCCAAATGCCCACTATCAGGTTGTTTGTAGATGTATGTTTGCCAGCACTGATTCATGGTGTGTGCGTGTGTGTGTGTGTGTGTGTGTGTGTGTGTGTGCGTGTGTGCGTGTGTGTGTGTGTGTGTGTGTGTGTGTGTGTGTGTGTGTGTGGTATTTTCTCTTTATTCCCCTGTTGTGTGACCCTGGAGTTTGAATATATAATTAAATCAGGTGGGGGGACATGGGAGGTGCAGGCACCCTGCAAAACAGTTTTTGATGGCACATATGTTGTGTAGAATGTTTTCAGTGAAATTGATTTTTCAGATAAATGCACTTTCAGTCTTTTTTTCATCATTGTGTCCCAGTCAAATATACATTACATTCAAACATAATAGATACATATACATACACACACATATTTTATATATATATATATATATATATATATATATATATATATATATATATATATATATGGGTTACTGTTGTATTATCGAAAACACAATCCATCGAATTAATACACTTTAGCGTAAGTGCATATTGTCGAAAGTGTATATTGTCAACAATATGCACTTTCATTAAATAAATCAAAATAAAAAAAAATAACTTTAAACAGTGTTATGTAGGGGACAAGCCCTGCTGCACCCCACAACCATGTGGTTGAATGCTTAGGTGTGAACAACTAAACATTGACCACATATCGAAGGCAAAAAACAGCAAACGGCCAAATTAACACAGAGAAAGATTTCCTTTGACTGTTCACTGTGTTTTGCCATTTTCCACTGTACAGAGATCTCGGAATTGGTATATTTAGTTAGGGAGTGTGTGGGGGGCACAGCCCCCCACATCGGAGGATGTGTAGTTTGGCTGTAAACTTTTTTTTTTTTTTTTGGTGGCTGACAGTTCTGTTTCCTGGTGGCATTTGCTGTTGTGGGGTTCGATATTATGTGGTCAAAGTTTAAGTGTTCGCTCACCTAAGCATTCGATCATGTAATATAGACCCTATATGTATATCATGTAAATAAATAAATATTTATCTATATATAAATATATACGTATAGTGATATAAATATATAAAGGAGATATTTCCCTGAATAAATTCTTCATGTACAAATTTACCAAATTCAAACTTAATTTTGCTTACTTTTTTCTTATTAAATAGGAAACATCACAACCAATAATGTTAGAGGGTCTATATCAGAACATTGAACACTTAGGTTGTCGAAGGCCTAAATGTCGACACCTAAATTTGAACGCTTAAAACCGTGACCAACCAATTACGCAAATCTTTTTCTCCATGAAAAAATTTGCTTGGCCAACAACAAAAAAACCCCCCATACTTTAAAACACTAATCAAGACGAGGGCTTCACCCCCACAACCTCCCCAACTAAATATACCAACTCCAAGATCGCGCTACATTGGGGAAAATCCCCGATGATGGCCAAGTACATTTTTTCCCAGGGAAAAAATTCCCGTAATTGGCTGATCGTGGTTTTGAGCGTTTGATGTTTAGCTGTCGTCGTTTAGGCGTTTGATAACCTAAACATTCGACAACGTAATAGGAACCCAATGTTACATTTACCATTCATCCCCACTGAAGGTTATACTAATTTATGTTTTCCAAAGACCAGCAATAGATGTTTGCTTATTCTCTTGCCTATAAATGCAACAATAATGTTTTATGAAACACTTGTAAAATACAATTATTCCAGTATTTTAACAATATGTGTGGTTAGTAGACATTTAATATAATGAGAGCTAGACAGAAAGTCCTCATGGAACTTAAGAGTTTAGGAGAGCAGTTCATTATTCATCAAATAGCACAGGTGTAATTTAGTCATTACAGAGAGACGAAGAACATTATAAATCCTGTGCTGACATTACTGACTAATCAAGATCATTATCAAATGTTAGCTTGTAATCTTACTCAATTGTTTCAAAATTAATTCATTGTTAAATTGTAGAATGATACATGTCTGAGGGTTTACTGTGGAACAGTATACTGATTTACAATGGAGATTTCACTTAAACACTTTTTTTCTGCCATATGTATAAGATCTAAAAGTCCATATGTGTTTATATTATCTTGAATGAATGAAATGAAATATACTGTTTGTAAGGAGAAAAAAGTATTTATTTCAGAAGTGTCTCTGAAACCAACATATATTTAAAGATTGTACTTTCTATCTGACAAATACATTGTATTTGAATGATAATATCTGTCTACATATATCTACACACACACACACACACACACACATATATATATATATATGTATATATATATATATATATATATATATATATATATATATATATATATATATATTATTTATATATATATAAATTGGGAACAGATCATTTAGCTGCTTTTGTTGATAAAGTGAAGTTAAGTATGTTTTGTCAACAGAACTATTTATGAAGTGCAGAGTTTCTTAATATTGAAATGTTGAAATTTGGATGCAGAGTTTCTTAATATTGAAATGTTGAAATTTGGATTTCGATCAGGTATGTGCATTGAATTGCAGAAACATGGGGTGTATGTGTTCTAACGGCAACATTTTTTGATATTCTGAAAGTTTCTGCATTTGAGATTGGAGTGTGTTTGTGCAAATGTTTACAGGTTGGGGTCAGAGTAAGGGCTAGGTAGGGTTAGTTTTAATATTGTATGCATATGGAAAATGTTTCATCATTAAAACACGCAGTTACTTATTGGAACAAAAAGAATATTCCCTTCACTATATACATAGTTGGTAAACATCAGTGGACAAATCGACATTCGATAAGTATTATTTTTGGTAAAGAAATCTACTACTACATGCTGTCAGTAAACTAGGCATTCGACAGAATTAACTGCTAGCATATATTAGCATATATATATATATATATATATATATATATATATATATATATATATATATATATATATATATATATATATATATATTAAAATATATATATATATATGTGTGTGTGTGTGTGTGTGTGTGTGTGTGTGTGCATGCATGCACACTCATGCGCAGTGACTGTAATGAGTGTATGTTGATTGCAGCAGAAGCATTTGTAAGACACTGGATTTAAAGCACAACTAATCACAAAGCACTACTTCACAACTCTCTCAGTTATGTACATTTTACTAATGTGTCTGAATCTGGGAATTAAAGAAGCTTCCATGTGGGGGGAGGGTTATGCTATACCCCTTTACTTTAATATATTAAGTCCATGGTGCCATAACCACATAGAAAAGTGAGAAAAAACAGAAGTGATGGAACATCGGCAGCCACAGTTAAAGTATTTGTCCGATATACATTGTCACCTATTCCCAGGGCAGCTGTAACCTGTAGTTTATCTATAGATACCATCACTACTGCTACACCTTGTACATGCCCACCCTGTACTACATATTAAATCAGCACATTCAATCACTGTATAATTAACAAGTTGCATTCTTGATGAACAGCAGTTATTATTGCTTTTACCACTCCCTTCACCTGTCAATCTGGTGCAAAACTTAACTGTATCCATGTAACCCATACATGACAAGATCGGGAAAGAGAAACAGTTACAAAGAAACATGCACATTTTTCTAAGGCAGTACCATTTTCCCTTTAATGTGCTCCATTTTATTATTTAATAATGATTATGTGTGCCTTATTTGCGAGTGACGTTCAACTTACTTACTATGGCACTTACTCATCTTTATATTATTCTTTCATTCAGCAATAATTTGGGAACTGCACGGATATCCATTATGATTTATTATGTTATTTAATGTTAGTTGACAGATGTGACTTTGCATTTATTAAAATGGGAATTGTCGTCATTTCTCTGTCTTTTAAAGGAATTAAGCTTCTGTATAATTTTGTGGTCAGCAGTTCAAATTATGAGAGATTAAAAAGGCATTACTAACATTTTAAACAGAATAGCTGTTCCTAACCCTCGTACTTTGTTTCCTGTTTAGCTGCTGCTATTGATGCTCCTTTTTGGTTATTATGAGCTGCAGATAAAGCAATGTTAATGGGGGTGAAGCTATCTGATTCAGGTCAAAGTTTGCATGGTTCATCTTAAAACCAAAACCTTTGAAAAATATCTTCACAGCAAGAATAACCTGTATTTTACTGTTCTCCTTGTACTCTTCTACTGAGGAAGATTAATCATGGCTGACAGCTAGGCTACGATCCGTCACTGACTGCTGTGTGTGAAGAATTAAATTACCCATCCTTTTATGCCAGTATGTCATTTGGACATGCTGAATAAGAAATATCTAGACTGGCTTGTTATACCACTATGAAAGATCACAGTTCAAGCAAAAAAATAATTAACTTGTCATAATATAGTCCTGTGGCTACTTATAAGTCATTATCAAACATGCAGTACATTACCACATACATAAGCATACTAAAGAGAAAAAGGTCCAGTCCAGAAAGTGAACCCTGAAGCACAGCACTAAAAAACCTTAATAATATTTGGACAGACAATCTTTTATCATCACACCTTGAGTTTTGTTACTAATCCAATGAAGAATCCAAACTGATACAAAAAGATTGCTAGGGTGACTTGTAACCAGGAACTCTGCTGGAGAAGCTCTCTTCTCCTACTCCATAGCAAAATTATGGAATACCCTCCCTCACACTATAACATCTGTGTCATCACACACTAACTTCAAAGCTGCTCTAAAATCTCATCTAAAAGAGCACTGGACAAGCCCCTGTAACAAACCTCTCTACATCTCTACCCCAACCTCTCTAATCCCTTTCTTCCACCTCTCTAACTACCTTGGATTGTAGCCAAGTACACAGATTGTAAACCTATATCTCAGCTGTAATCTTAGCCAGTGTTATTCAGGGGTAATAGCTGCTAGCTCAGCTATTAAAGTACTTGCTAGTCTTTATGGCACCAATGATATGTGTTGTACCATTTAACTAAATACTTAATTTAATTTTGAACTATAACTGTTTACTACTATTGTTAAACAAAACCTACTTATACTTCTTGTAGCTTGTAATTAATTGTTGTTTTTAATTGTTTTTATTGTGGAGCTTTTCTCCCCAGGCCTCCGCTGAAAAAGGACCTGTGTCCAGTTAGATTTTCCCGGTCAACAAATGTAAATAAATAAAATAATAAATAGATAAACTCTTCAACTTTATCATACAGTTGTGCTGCATCAAAGAACTTATCCAATTATAAACCCAATTATAAAGCCAAAACTAGGACTGCCAGTCACTGTCTAATGTATGAATGACCACTACATGGAGAGCAATGAGATCAGTTATATAAAATGTATGTTAAATTACACTTGCTTGACAGTACAATGAAAACAATAAGCAAATAATCTGCTTTTTAAGTGCACTTTATGTTCTTCATCTCTCTCCATTCTCACCTTCCCAGTCACCCTTTTTCTACCTAACCAATGCCTTCTTGAAAGCTGCTGTGGTTTCCATTTTAACTATCCATTTCAGCTGCGTATTCCATGAGTCCGCACCATCTCGATGTCAAAGTACTTTTGGACATTTACTACCAAGGAGTCATTAGACTCTACAGAATGTTGTTTGTACCACGTCCTATTCCTCTGTTCTTCCTGTTCAAGTAAACCCCTTCTCATCTCTATGACATGATTTTAAATATGTTTTATAAAATTAAAATGATTTAAAATTGTTAACATACAGGAGAGAAGTGCCAACAATTTTAATAAATGTTCAGTATTATTAGGAAGACACCAACATTACAAAATAAGACATCATAACATCACATTCATATTGAATACATATGAACCACCCCTTCAATAGCATGTCTAAATTACATACACATGACATTTTTACCATTGTTCCAATTTCCCATACCCCAAAAGATTGCCTTCTAACTTATAATATGTCCTCAACTTGTACCATCACTTAGCAATTCTAAGCTTACCAGCTCTCCCTTCGTGTGAATGTAAAAGCCCCTGAAATGTGATAATGTTATTTTGCTTTATTTTTCTGACAGATGCCATCCTAAATCCTCTCCTCCCAGTCCAGACAAACTGAATAACCAATTTCTAGGGACTGGCTTCTGAAAAATGTTCTCTCATTCCTTATGGCATCCTCAAAGACAAATTAGTATACTTCCACAACTCCACGATATATGTATTTTTATCAGCCACATCTCCTTTACACTGCCAACAATTCCCATCCTGTAATGCAAACGATCTATGAAAACATTCTTGTGTTTTAAACATCTACAGACCCACCTTATATGGTGATCCCAAAAGAGGCAAACTGAGCAGTTTGGAACTCATTTTCATAACAGCTTCCTGATCCATCTCACTGAATGTAACCTTTTCTCTATTTTCCGATTTCGCATGTAACCTTCCCATTCCTTTACTGTACGTATGTTTAATAAGCATCTAATGAATGTTACTACAGGACCATTTTATATCCTCATTATAATCCCAAGTGTAGAAAGGCCAGCCTTTTAATATCTCTGACAAGCTTTTGTACTTCTATATCATGTCCTCTAACATTTCTGGTCTCCAGTAAAGAAAAATCTGTAGTTTCTGAAATCATTGTGATGTTCCTTTCACATTATGTCTTACTCTTTTCTGGTGGCTTTCTTCTGCGGTCCACCCAGTAGTATGATATCCCTGGGCTTGCAAGAATTCAAGAAGTGCACACAGCAAGTCCCACTATTTATTTGTTTATTTACTGACATTTGACTACTGAGGAAGTCTGACTGGGTAGAAGGCCATTTTCAGTGGAGGCCAGGGGTGAAAAGCTCCAATATATATATCTTATTAGGATGTGGTGTGAGCCATTTCCAGTACAGCAGTAACTCGGTAGTAGACTTGTAATGCTGCTGCAGATCAGCTAAAAGTCATTTCACCCTCTCAGTGATCCTTGTAAAGTATTTTACAATTAAGCTTTATGCACAGAACAAGGTAAAATGTTGCTGTTCAGGCATGACACACTAACAGGGTAATAGCTGGAGGGGTTCAGATGTTTTATACTTTATATATATGCTGGTGTTATACTGGTTGTCTTCCATAATGGAGGAATTATTTTCTCATGAAAGCATTGTTAAACAGAATGTACAGTGTAACCCAAACTGTGTGAAAAACTGAAACATAAGTCAAAAGCACTGGTTATGCTAATTAGATCCTACAGAGCAGTGACTTTATACTTATGGAACAATCACCTATTCACTTATCTTATTTCATTGCCTGTCATGCAGGCCAAGAGGCAGGGAGAGCTATGGAGCAAAGACTAAAAATGGAATAATGCATCACAGCATCTCCAGCAGCAGTTTTCAGCTTTACCAAAATATCCTTAAATTATAACTGCTTTTCTTTGTAATTTCAGGGTATCTGGTGCCTTCAGGTATATGAAATCAGAAAGTAGATGTTGCAAGAATAAAATTGTTACTAGCAAACATATCACTGAGCAGTTCACAGATCATTCCTGATGTGGTCTAAAATGTTAATTTTATTAAGAATAACATGGAGCCAAGGTAAAAATCTGTCAACAAATTAAATATTTTTGTTGTCACCAGCAGAGAGAGATAGCCTTATTATGTGGCAGAATTCTAACTGCTTTATCCAAGGCTTGTGTTAAAATCTGAGGACTGGAACTGTAGTCTTTAGAAAAGCAAGAATGGTGTGTATAAAATAGGAGAATTCTCTATCAAGTCTGAGGTTGCACTAATTCATCATATTCCCCCTTAGTGGGGTACAGTGGTCTTGGAGTTAGTTTGTTTTTTTATTTTATATTTGTTAACCAGGTTAGCACAGTAATCACAACCAACCATTTGCAGGTACTGCCCAAGTACAGTAATTCACAAAGGAAAAAATGCAACATATCAAAAATAGAACAGAAAGTAACAATCTGTACAACAAAAACTGCTCAGCAGCTATTAGGAGACATGAAAGAAATGCACATTTTGCAATTTTCCATGAAATATTTCAGGTTTACATTATGGTGGAAATGCTGTGGGTAACTGAGAGTCAAGGTGGGGGAGGTGATGTAAAGAGGTGTTAGTAGGTGACAAAAGATAAGGTTAGAGGTTGAGAGGCAATTATATAATGTGACCTGCTATGTGGCAAATACGGTTTAATTTGTTGTGGAACAATTTTTGAAGTTCACCTCTGAACATATATAAACATCAGTGGTGCTGGCAACACAGCCCTTCATGTTAAGTTTTCCAGTGGGCAAAGGGTAAAGTCCCTATGCAAAAATAGTTTAATAATATTACATCAAATTTTAACATTTTCTATATTTATTTTACACTTTTATCGGTATTGCACTTGTGATAGGGAACTCTTTTACATGTCAGTTGTGACTGAAAGTGTGGAGTTGAAGCCTACTATTTCATTTGCAGTCTTTGTACCAGATCTAGCCCTGCCTGTGTACATAAAGCATGCATGACAGACAATGAAACAAGGTAAGAGGATGGCTGATTGTTCACTGAGGATAAAGTTACTAAGCTATAGGTTCTACTTACCATAACCAATGATTTGGCTTCCATTTCAGTTTTTCACACAATTTGGTTTATACATCAATTCCCTGAGGCAAAAGGGAAAAACCAAACTGACCTCCCTCAGATTGCTTCAAAGATCTCACCAAATGTAAAATTCTTAGATTATTTAGAAATATCTTTAAGTATTTTGATCAACTCATCAACTCTTAAAACACATACTTACTTTTTATTGCATATCTTTAACTTGTTATTGAAACAATAGCAATACCATTTTGCGCACTATGCAACTAATCTCTGAAATGCAGGTACTTTTCCATCCTGCAGAAAAGTGTAGTTGCAAAAGGAGGGTAAGTAAAACCTTTTGGAGAGCTTCAGCATGTTCTACATTCTAATGCATTGAATGAAGTCTAGGAGATGGCCTGTAAACTGTTGATAAAGTACTTGGATTTCAACTGTTAGACAAGAGGGACTCAGCACTTTCATCTAACCCAAGAGAATGATGATAGAAATTACAATAATTGACTGTATAAGAAGGATGGCCAAACAACAAGTCACTGTGTGTGTGTGTGTGTGTGTGTGTGTGTGTGTGTGTGTGTGTGTGTGTGTGTGTGCGTGTATGTGTGTGTGTGTGTGTGTGTGTGTGTGTGTGTGTGTGTGTGTGTGTGTGTGTGTGTGTGTGTGTGCGTGTGCATGTGTGTATGTGTGTGTGTATAGATGCACCTTTACCAAGGTGCTTAATTTACTGGAAAGCCTTTACTCTATTGTAAGCTAATTGTAATTTGAGTGCCATCAGTCTCAATTGCTTTTTAGACTGTCTGACTAAACATAATAGGTTCCTTACCCCCTCACACATATGGGGGATTTTACTGAAGGATCAACTTTTAGTTCATTTAATAATATACTTCAAACTATTATGGGGATAATGAGGAACACTTGACAGAGTTAGTGTCTTGGTATGCTGCTTAGAATCCTATAGAGGTAACATAGTTTCATACCTGTAGGATGTTGTCCTATCATCCTCAACTTTCTGAAACTAGTTCAGTGTTTTCAGTTATCAACACATTTCACATTTTCTACTCCCTTCCTTCATACACATTCATCACAGTTGAAGCACAACACTAAAGAAACCTTGAAAATCAATAACGTTCTTCTTGAAACCTTTTACCTGAACACTAATGGTTCTTTAACTCTGCATTTATTTCCATTATACCTAGACTAGAAAGGTAGGTATAAAGAGGGAAATACAGCCGGTATAATGAAGAAAATGCAGCATTAAAAAGTCATTACTCTATGTGGTAATCCCTGAGTTTTGCATTTAGAAAACAAAGATAATGTCAAACCTGTTGTTCCATTAACTTTTAGTGTCCGATTTTGTCTCCTACTTTCCCATGTGAAATTTTTGGTTTTCTAGTAAATCACTATGGATTACATAGATTACATAGTCAGCTATTAGATTCTTATTCTTCTTATTTTTCAGATAATGCATGTAGATGCAATACTATTTGCTGTTCTATTACATTTTTAAGTGGGTTAAAAAAACAAACAACAAACAAAATATTAACAAATGTGTAGCTGTAGTGACATAAAAAAGACTACCATGATAAACAATGACTACAGCAACATGACACAAGGTCACACATTCTTAGAAATGTCATTTGCCCAAAACATCAAGTTGTGTAAGACTTGTGCTGTGGCAAAGTAGCACAGTTAATACCGCTTTTCTATATAGAGACTTCCTATTGATAACACAAGTACTTATGTGTCCTGAGTCAAATGACCTCTCATCCATGTATATGGCTATCTCATACCATCTTTCAGAACAACTGAAATGATGTTCTTCACCACCCTGCAGAAACTAGGATCATACTTCTGGAAATCATATTCTATCTTGCCTGTAGATCAGCAGAGCTTTGGGCCATTTACTTATCTTCAAACTGGGAGAGAGAACATCTGCTGATTACAATAGGAAGCAAGTCAAGGCAGAGAAAGCAATGCACAAGCACGAATACATGAATACAGGACAAGATGCATAAGACTTCTTACATGTAAAGGAAATTGGAAGGACTGCCAGTCACAGAGGGACCATATGAAGAAGCTGTATATGCATAGAAAATAAGATCTGAAAGTATGAATTGCTGCAGAATCAACCACAGTATTTTTTCTGTATAACGAAAGCACACACACACACACACACACACACACACACACACACACACACACACACACACACACACACACACACACACACACACAATAAGTTTAGCTATGTTATAGCATATGGAATTGAATGGAACCCTACATTAGGATTCTGTGAAAAAAGAAAATCTACATAATTTTATATCATGTGTTCTGTTTCAAATATTTATTTTAAATTGAAGTGAAAATTCTTTGCCAACATTACTTCATATGATGACCTTTTGTTCACTTCAAACTGGAGTTCTGATAGCTTTTACAATTGTTATATTAATAGCTTCTGTTACCAAGACACATGTATACTCATCTCTTTAAAACCTAAAAAGACAACTATATTCTTGCATGACTGGCATTTTAGACATTTTCTATAGTGGTGTATGAGTTAGACCAGCAACACTGTGACCTAACTCAGCAGTATTGTCAATGTACTAATATTTTGCTTTTGGATATTTTATTCCTTTATTTGGTTTGATTCATTTTAACTATTTTGCTTTGAACTGCTGTAAAATGTTTTGCTATTTGGTCGTGAATATTAGGCACAGCAAAGTTTGTATAGTGATACAACTATATTGGTATTGTGTTGAACAGAAAGAATACATTATTAACAATTAATGATGGGTCATTTTTATTGAAAAATGATTGAACTGCCCAACCAGAGTGCCTGTTGTAAATTGAGCATTTACCAATAGAAAAAAGTCTGGCTTCTAAAGTAACATTCAGCGGCCAGACTTTTCAACTGGAATATTTCGTGGAGAAACAGTGCAAAACAGAAGAAAAATCAGGTATGTTCCCAAAAATAAAGGCAGAATCATACCTGATTTTTCTTCTATTTTGTGCTGTCCACCTGTAAAACTTGGCAGACCCTGGTGCCTCTCAACTGTCCAAATCTTCACAGAATTTCCAGATTTTTGCCCCATAGGCTTACTGTCTTCACATAAATCTGTTACAGAGATTCTCTTTTCTCCATTGCTTGTCTTCAACAGTACTGACGTACTGTGCAAGCATGGGAATGTACGTCTCTTATGCATGTGCAGTACATCAGAAAATGCAGAAGACTGAGGAAACAATGTAGAAGAACACTACAGTGCCATTATACAAGGACATTTAAGAAAGGTAAGCAATTTCTTTCTTTATTAATGTCATTGTATAATAGCAGTAATTTACTTGTGGGTGTGGGCATATCAGGATTTACCCATGGCTGGCTTTGTTTAATCTCTCTGGCTTTGCCCTTGTGATCAAACAATGCCATCCTTGGGTAAATCCTGATATAACTGCACCCACTTGTTGGTTATTGCTTAAATAACAGAAACTAAGAAAGGGTACTTAGTTATGCATTCTGGATACATTTTATATTATCTTCTATCATTGTCATGCCTTTTATAAACAATGGAGCACCTTTTAAGCTTTATAACACAAAGAAACAAATGAGGACTTGAGAAGCAAAATGGACTTTCTAAGAAGAAAATCAAATATGGTTAGTATTATAAATTTAAGTCAACCTGTTCTTTTTAATGAAATGAACTGTATTCAGTATTTATTTTCCCAATATATCACCTAGGTGCAGTTTAATGTCAATAATTGGTACAGTAGACTTCAATTTCTTCATTTCCATTTCCAGTGCATGAATGCTTTTACCACCTTTTATTTCTAATTCGATCTCAGTGTGCTACACTAAATAATGTGTCTTAGCCTTTAGGACATATGTTAGACAGGCCAGTTTTTTAGTTTTATGTGTTAGTCACCATCCACAGTTTTACATCCTAATACCATGTCTTGCTGAGACCAGGAAAGTGCAACAAAGCACACATAACAGATAAAGTGAAATGTTTTTGAAAGCATTTTATATGGAAAATAAGGATGAATTACACCACAACAGTGTATACGCATATTGGCATTTACTCTTAGTTTGGGACATGAAAAGGATGCTTTTATCTGTGGAACAGTATAAGCTTAATGATAGAATGCTCTACTACAAACAGTTTTACCAGGTCTTTGAAATGACACATATTGGTCACGGATGAATGTGAAAAGCTTATAGACTTCCATCGGAATTTTTGGGTCTATATTATAAGATTGACAGTTGAAAACATGGAACACCATATGGTCGACATCATATGGTTGATGTCTTCAAACGTGGACCTTATAAAAAGACCCAATAAAGAAAAAAAGAAAAAAGTACGCTAAGAAATTTAAGCAGGGGGAAAAGCCCACCTGCACCCCCACACCCCCCGCTACTTAAATATACTAACTACAAGACTGCACTTTCCTTTTATGCATTCGAGATTCTCAGCATTCGCTATTCTCATGTTGACAATCTCAGATTCGACATTGTCGGCTTTCGACAATCTAATATAGACCCGAGTTTTCAGTGTGTAAGAAACAATGTATGGGAAGCTTTGTGAAGGAAGGTTAATGAAAGGCTGTGATTTCTATTTTTACACCAGGTGTCTGGATTTATGCTATAACAGTGAAACTGTAATACATTACAACTGGTTATTATATTCCTGAAGTGCTGTCCTCCAGATGAGATATTAAACTGAAGTCTCATCTGCCTGAATTGCTGGGAGTTTAGGAGGATGAAAATGTTCCTATGAAACGGGTTGCCAAAAATAATAGAAGTTCTTTTATTAATTTTAAATCCATCAATTACATATTGACACAATATTTATAGACATATTTATGATTCTGCATTCATAGGTTGGTACTAGGCTATCAGCCCTAGGGCCTATACAAGCCTAGCCATAACAATTCCCTGGATATTTCTTCTCACAATATTTACTTCCCTGGACCCCTGTCTAGCAGGGCAACTGACATGATCCCTGGGGTGAATTTCCTATCTCCCATCCAATCATCAAGGTTCCTTTTGAAGGGAGCCAAGAGGTGCTCTGCTTGACATGTATGGGCAGTCTATTCCTGAGTATGGGGATTCTTTGAGTCAGGAACCTATCCCTCTAGCATGTTTTGTTTATTGTGATGACAAGGTTTAGATCCTCTGTAGTGTGTGGCTCTGTGGGATTAGGATTTCTTTAAATGGAGCATGTCCAACAGCTCAGGTTTGACATGGCCTTGTATGTTAAGCAGAGATCGCCTCTGAGTAGACGATATGCCACAGAGTATAGCTGGAGTTTTTTCCGACGGTCAGCATATGGCATCTGCTTTAGGATGATTCTTTTAGTGAGGTATTTCTGTGGCCTTTCCAGCTGTTGCAGATGTCTTGTGAGGTACAAACCAAACAGGGCATTATACTCTATAATGGGTCTAATGAGGGATGAGTACAGTGGGACAATGACCTCCTTTTTTCTGGATGAAAAGCCCTTAGTGATGAGGTGTGCCACATAGAAGGATTTCCTGTCTGTTGTGGTGATGTGGTTATCGAAGGTGAGACCACTGTCCACCTGTGTCCCTAAGTCTCACATCACACTTTCAGTGTTTAGTGTACTGCCATCTATGTGGTAATTCATGGGTACATGTTTTTTCCCAAAGGAGATAACTATACATTTCTTGGCATTGAGCTTGTGCCCATGGCTCTGGCACCAAGCATCTGTTTCTGTAAGGCCCTTTTGTAGAATATCCACATAATTTGGGGATTCAATAACGGCTCCCAGTTTGCAGTCATCTGCGAACTTTGTTAGCCAGAGTCACTTAGTGTTGGGCTGTACTTCAGAGAAGTAGATGCCAAACAAGAGAGGTCCCAGGACTGAACCCTGAGGTACTCCACTTGTCACTTGTCTGGAGCTGGATTTAGAGTTGGCTACTTTTACAGTCTGGGTTCTGTCAGTAAACCAGTTGGCAACCCATCGAGTGATGTAGGGATTTATGCCCAGCTTAGTAAGTTTATCTATTAAAATGTAAAAAAAGAAAAAACAGAACTCCCATTGCTGTATCCAAAATCTAATTTTCTTTACAGTTTCATTTAATTCTCAAGTCTTGTTATGCAATACATTATCATATTTTTCCATGCATTTTAAATACAATTTATAATATTCCTATTTGGGTTTTTTTCTATATATTTATTCTTTTTATAACTTTACTCTACACATATGATCATCTGTTTTTTACATTCAGTGTGTTGCATTTTTCCCAAGAACATCTTTATTCTTGTGTTTCATCTGAATGGCACCCTGCAACATTATGCATTCTTTCCTTCTGTACCTTGTATTTCATGTTACCTTTACTGGTAGTTTTTGTAGTGACATTCTTCAAAAAAAGTCTACCCACTCAAAAACTTCTCCGTGCAACTATTATTTATTTATTGTACCTTCCTTATATCTTTGACTTAATGTTTTAAGTCAATCCACAATATTATGCTCCATTATTATCACCATGTACAACTTTTTTTCTCTTTCTTCGATATGCATTATTCCACTTAATGATTTTTCGGATAATCTTTTATGGCATCCCATCCTTTATTTTTTTCCTGCTCCCTTTTTAAACTTTCCCAAGTATCTTTGCATTTTTCATACAACAATGTGCTTAATATATTTGTTTCATGCCTCAGCACCATAATAACTATAAAATATACATGCAGTGAATAAAAATACAGGATTCAACATACCAAAATCCTCCTTTTTTCTTGTATTGTACTGTATGAACATGAAAGATTAATAGATACTCTGGTATTGCAATTTTGCTAAAAAGAATGATATAAAGGTTTTAGCTGTAATAATCATAAGACCTGAGAGAGGGTTAGTGGTGGATTTAGATGTGTGCTGATGGGTGCGATTGGTTAAACATGGTAAATGTTGACAATGTGGATTGTCAGCATTTATGAATATGTTCATATCATTCTATCTATAATTTACATACACACATTGTATCTTAAATAATTAAGCTTTGCATCCATTTGCACATTTGTAATGATCCAAAAGCAAGAAGTATCCCTTCAGTTTGGCCTAACCAGCTAAGCTGACATTGGTTGGGATGAGTGGAGTGCCTGGACTCTGGCCTTCTGGATGGTGAAACAGGTTAATGACATTCCTGGCTTCTTTAAGGGCAGCTAGAGGCTTCAGTGTAGGACCAAGAAGAGGACTGGAAAGAATGAAGAGGCAATGGATTAATAGTTAGCAAACATCCTAACAAAAAGAGCCCAGCTAGCACTTGATGAGTACACTGATCTGTCAAATTAGCAACAGGTACTGGCAGCTACAGGAAGTGAAGATTAGAAAGGGTGGATGGATGGCAACTCACAGAACTTCCTGGCAGGGCAACCATTTTCTAATACATTACAAAGAAATTCTTTGATCTTGGAAAGAAGACTGCAAGGATTCTGAAGTTCTCTAGGATGCAACAAGCACAACAAAAGCCCAGGTCAAGAAAAGTCCTGGAGTGATATTTTCTGAGAGGACTCAGGGAATTGAAAGAGTGGAATGGATACTGCTGGCCCTGGAATGACTTAAAAAACCTGATAGATCAATCAATGAACACAAGGAAGTAAGGATAGACATTGGATAGGGAGGCCTTTAAAATAAGTTGTCAAATTCAAATGCCTGAGATAATGGATAAAAAAAGACAAGTGAGATATTTTTATGCTGCTGGAGAATGATTTGAATATTACCGGACTTCCGGACAGAAATCTCAGATCGGTAGGATTGCAGTAATTGCAGAATTCATTATTTTTATACTCAGTGCTTCATTGTTAGTACTGCTCACTTACCTGAGGCAGGCAATACAGGGTGACAGTTTCATAACTGTGTATTTGGAGCACACACTTTTACCTCATCTTTTTAAAGGAATGTATTGTTGAGGGATTTATGAATCCACTCAAGAAAGTGGTGGCAGCTACACTAATAGAGGGAGCAGTGACACAGGTTACACCCTCACATATTCTTACTAAGCTTACAGTGAAGGAGAATAGAAGGAATCTCAGTCACACCACCTAGTACAGATTGTGGGTTAACAGTGGCCCCCCCTGCTAAGAAGGGTTCCCCTAGATGTCCAAGGTATAAATCTGTGATCACCCCCAGTTATTCAATACACTTTGTTTACATTTGTCTCCTGGCTATCTTGGTTTACTCTTGGCTACTAGATTTTACTGTTCATTTTTTTTTTGCTGTTGCATATCTCTGTTCATTAACTTTATTTTGGTTGGTGAATATTTATTAGCTTTATTTTTGCTGGTGTATATCACTTTTCACTTGCTTTATTTTTGCTGCTGCATGTAACTGGTCTATTTGCAGCTGCTGAGTGTCAGAGTTTTGCTTACACCTGCTATGTGCAGTGTTTCTGTGGATCAGATGGCTCGGTATGATATAATTTGGGACTTATAATTGGCTATGGTGTTAGTCTGTGGATGAGAATGACCACTATTCTGTGTGTGTGAGTTGGGGATGTGAATGTTTAATTGCCCAATGTGTCGCCGGTTATTCAGCTAGCTTTGTAGGGCTACTCTGTAAGTCCCAGTACTTCTCAATTTGTTAGAAATCATGTATTTGAATTGTATATAGCCAATATGACTATAACTGGTTTAGTATGGTACCAATATGGATTTAATGTGAAAGCTCTGCTTAGAGAGGGAAACTTAATTTCACTAATCAGAATGTTAGTAAAATGCACATTGATAATTGTTTCTGTTTCACTGAAATCATTTGAAATGTTTGTTGTATTAGAACTTTTTACAGTAAAATGTGTGTAATATTCAAATGTGTTAACACTTATTGATCTTGATTGTTGTGTCTGCAATGAAATACAGATAGAGGACATACAATTTTTTGTACTCTTGTGTGCTTGGTGTACAGTTTTTGTCCTACAGATCAGTGCTTTCAGTATTTGTCTTCTATTCTTTTCTGCCTGCAATCAGATAATAACTCGCATATTTTTTTTTCCTTTCTGGTATAAAACATGTTAGTGTTTCTGCTCATTCTTCAAGTTTTCAGCCTGCATTACAATTTTTCTTTTGGTCATTTGCCACGGTTGTTCTTCAGTTTTTCTGCTTGCACTTCCGTATAATAACTGATACATTTTTGAGTGGTCACTTTTCTTGTTGGCTGTGGGTTGTATAGTTCTTCAGCTGTCTTCCTGTTCAGTTGTCCTCATGTGGTGCTTTGTCTTGTCTGTGCTCAGTGTTAGAGTATTGCTTTACAGGTTTTCAGCTTGCAGTGCAGTAGCATATGCTTTGTCACAGAAATGGTAAATGTTATTGGCTGGCTGTTACACTGCAGGTTTGCAAAGTTCTCCAGTCTTTCCTGCTTGCACTTCCATGTGGTGCAAACACATGGCCTCCACAACTAGTGACACTGCAATTACAAGTATCTCTAGAATGGTCTTTGTGTAGTAACATTTTTAATACCATGTGGTACTACAGTGATCATTAAAGGGGTGGTTGGGGGCATGAAAGCAATGTGACACGTGGAAGTCTCCAGAGTAGAGGGCTCTAACTTGAAACTTCCTGAGGGCTCCCCAAATACTAGCACTGGCCCTGTAAGTGACTTATTTAGAGTTATATACTGAAGCAGTGAAGGCTAAGGGAATCAAACCCTGGACCAGTGGACCACAGTACACAGCTTATTAAGAACTCCTTAATCTCCTGCACCAACAGCCAGACTGTATTGTTTTCCCATGCTTGGTAAGCATTACTTTTTAAAAGCCGTGGTTAGTAAAAAGAAAGCAAAATGACACAAGTCCTTGTAACTGCACTGCACTTACTTTTGTTGCTTGAATTATTTCCATTGTTTTTCTTTATACTTTTCTTTTTTTGATGCTCAGTAAACTGCTATTTATTGCAAGTTTAAACAAGACAGCAGCCTTTCTTTGCTTTTCTATACTTTCTTGGTCGGCACTTCAGAGATGTTTAATCTGCTTTGGTGATGTCACAGGCATGATACTGAGCTCTCCTTGTACACTAATATCCATTTGGAAAATGTTTGTTCTCCAAGAGGGTATTATGTTTAAGTTCAGGCCCTTTTCTACAGATATAGTAAAAGATGTATGGTAGTGTAGTTAAGATGACGACAGTGGTAACATTCAAATAATCATTTTTTTACCACATTTTCAATAGCTTATTCAGAAGGGCTTTATGAAAGCAGTGTATATCAACAAATATTAAAACTGAAATTTAACATTATATATTGGTCTTATCTGCAGGCAAAATTGCAAACAACTACAAACTAGAGCCTACAACATGTGAACTAGTTAACAATATATAAGGTTATACCTAGCCTGGAAATCAACAGAAACTTGATGACTGAGATTGTTAAAAACAACTACCCTAAAATATTGAATATTTTCCCATAATTGTTGTCAGAAGTGATACAAAACCGTTCCTTTCCAAACTAAACAAGTTAATTCCAAATGTAGATATTAAAATTAATGGTAAATATTGGGACTTACACAATACAACCTTCAGGAAATAGGCGATGATAAATATAAAGACTTAATTGAGAGCTCAGTAACATTACCCTCTTCTAGTGCTTTGGAGAAGATTGATATGGAAGTATCTGCATAGATTGTTCATAACAGCACACAAAATAATAAACTAATGAATATATATTTTAGAGATTAAAAAAAACATTGAAGACAGACTGATGTCATACTTTCCTTAGAAGAATATTAAATACTGGGAGAAAATTCAGAACTTCCAAATGACGTTCTGGTGTACCAGATATGTAATTATGGAATCCCTGATACTGACTAGTGACCCAATCCCTCCTATATTAAATCAGAGCAATGCTTTTTACCATGAAAATTACTTGCAATTGCAAGAATGGCAATTATAATGTAATGTAAAAATACATTTTCACTAATGTTCAAATTATTTTATTAATTTGACCATTTAGTCTAGCTGCTGTTGGTTGCCAAAGAGAAATCTTCAGTATTACAATGAGATCAAATAGGAAAAATTCCAAAAATATTAAATCATTACTTGAGAAATATAACAGTCAACTGTGATATTAATTTTAAGCAAGTATGAGCAAAATAATAAACGCGTTCATAATGTTACTTATTCCTGCAGATATGTAAATATTTTAAATATGTTGCTTTACTGCATTTTAGAAAATAAAAAAAAAATGTATACGCACATACACACACACACACACACACACACACACACACACACACACACACACACACACACACACACAACTGAATAATGGTCCCCCATGTGCACCCAAACTGACCCAGTATCTGCTCTGCCTTATTTCTTTAGTGTTCTCTCAAAGATGCAAGAATCACTATTCTGACTTACTCTAATATGGATCAGAGGAATTAAATGTTTCTAACTTATCACTGATATTAAACAAAAAAATCAAAGACAGGGACAACGCCTGGAAATCCTGGAAACAGAACTACACTAATCTAAAACTTCACCAACAATTCATAACTTTTAGAAAATCCACAAGAATAGCAATAAATATTGCATGAGTCTCATACATGAGACTTTGGCTGAAAGAAGAACCTCAACTCTTTCAGATCGAACTAACGCAGCTATCAGGAAACATCACTTGTCCCAGAGTTCACCCCAATAAACACAGAGAAACCACCATAGCCATTGTGACCATTTGTTTATTAAATTTCAACAAATGACAGTTCAGTTGCACCATGTTGTTGCAATGACAGTATTAACATACCAATTCCTTTTCGGACAGCCCACTCTGGGTAGCATGCCCACTGTCCCTCCGGGTGTTTTGTCTGACTCCATTGCCCCTTGGGACCCTGCAACTCTTAAGGGGCATGGTCCTCACTGCTCACTCTCCAGCCACCAAAAACTGTCTTCTGTTCAGCAAAGCAGGGGGGAAGCACAGAGGAGAAAAAAAAACAGCCAAGCTTCCCCCTGCCTTTCCAGCCACAATCAATAATACCCATTGAGACTACGGCCTTCCCTGGTACCAATTTCCCAATACAATGCAAATAACCACTCACTTCACATTTTAAATGTAACAAACTAAAATTGTGTCCTTGTCTTTTTTTTTATTCATAGCTACTCATGCTTATGAATTACTAAGAGGTAAGAACTTTAGACATTCTTGCATACAAAGAGAACATTGCAAATTAAATAAATTACAGCCAGTATCAGATAAATGAATGTCATCTGGTCTAAACCAAACTGGGTTCAAGTCATTAAAGTCCCTGTGCTCATCTGTTTGTAAACCAATACATCCTGCAGATTCTGTGATTAAAAAATGTGTCTCCTCAGCACATACCACTGGACTACATCAAACCTGCAATAACTTTCCTAATGACTTTGGGGGCTATCTTTTGATAACTATAGCAGACATTATGCAATAATTTTCTCAAACACAATGCAACATGGATGTACCTCCCCCCAACCATATGCATTAGCCTTACATGCAGCCACATTTTACTTCAAGGCCATAACTTCAAAACAAAGTAAGCCATTACTCTCCAAACTAAACTCTTCCTATACTAGACATGGTATTTTATATCCTACTTTCCTGATATTATCAGCAGGAAAAATCTTAAAACATTTAACTCATATATTTAATCTATACCTAACTAGTGGTATTGTCCCACCTGCTTTCAAACATACAACTAGCACTCCTCTACCAAAAGCACATTCTCCAACTTAAATAACAGTCCTATTTTAAAGCTATGCCCCATTACAAAAATCTTTGAAAAACTAATATACCAACAGATATTTAACAAATATGGGCTTCTGTGTGACCTGTATTGACTTCATTTGATTGAAGCATTCTACAATATTTATTTATTTATTATTTATTTTACATTTGTAGTAAGTCTGTTATATTTAGCAAACAGCTATATACACACAGATTCTTTTGTTTAGGATTCTGAGAGGTGTGAGATACAAGCTATTCATCAAAAGAAAAGGGGAAAGGTTTAATTTAAATTCTGCTTAAATATTTCCTCTTATAGTGACCTATGTGGTGATAGTTTTTTTGTACTTACCTACGTTTTGTCCATGGTTTAGCCAAAAAAAGTTATCTGTTTGCACATCTTTACTTTGTTCTGAGACATTTGCCTTGTACTGTGTGAAGATTATGTACTACTACAAGATTTTGGAATTGTTTATATATTATATTGCACTTCTATTTCCAAAAGTAGGATTACCTAATTTAGTCATTTATTACATCATTACTGCTAAATTTCTGTACAGTGTGCTGCCTTAGTCTGTGATAGGATTGCAGCAGTGACAGTGTTGTGAACTCTGTTAAAGGATTTGTGCTTCACTACCTTTCATATACTGCTTAAAGTTGCATTCTCGTGTCTTTCTGTTTACCTTGATACTGTTTTTCCTTGTTCTTTGAGTCTATCCCCACAACTCAGACAGTTTGAAATTTTCCCCAACCCTCTCACCCTTCTGTTGTTGTGGTTTTAAAAGGCCATGTCTCTGGCTTCCACTTCTGATGGTAATCTTGCTTTCAGTGTCCCTCCCTTCCCCTTTCATTCTATTGTTGGTTGTGTAATCTATTTAAGTATTTTCCCACCCACTGTTTTTCATATATCCATAATACTAAGTTCCCACCCAGTAAACCAGTATTGCCTCTGAGTAAATCCCGCTTATTGCAAATTGTCTCCAGCATATTAGACAGCACTGCTATCATAGGTTCATTGGTTCACATGTGTTTACAAGGCTAATGACCACAGTGGCCTTTTTAAGCCTAGCCATGCATCCCAAATCTCTGAGAAGTTATGGTACCCTTGATAAGTTTAAGCAGGGGCTTGGGAGAGGAAACATTTACAAGCAGGGGCCTGGGAGATGAACCATTTACAGGTTGCCCGCATCCATCAGAGGCATAGATGCCAAACCTGGGATGAATTTCCTGTTTCCCGTCCAAGTTACACTTGAATTAGGTTAGGCAGGAAGTCTGCTTCACATGAATGGGGAATCTGTTCCAGAGATGTAATAGTCTCTGGGATACATACCTGTCTCTCTAGCAGGTCCTATTTATATCACAGGCAAGGCTTAAGTCTTTAGAATGGGTAATTTTGGTGTTTTTTGTTTTGTGGATATGCAGGAGGTCCATCAGAGTGGGATGTAACAATACCCTGTATGCCAGGCATTGATATCTCCTCAACAGTCTGTAAGAGACACAATACAGGGATAGGGCATTGAGGCGGTCTGCATAAGAGATTTTACTTATGCCCTATATTCTTTTAGTGTGGAACCTCTGTGGACATTTCAATTGTTGGACATGCCTGGTTAGGTACATACTACAGGTGGCACGGTACTCAATAATAGGTCTGATGAATGCCGAATACAGTGAAACAATGACTTCCTTTGCCCTAGATGCAATACATTTGTTTTTAAGTTGCACAACATAGAATGATTTCCTCACTACTGTAGACAAGTGAAAGTCAAAGGCTGGATTACTGCCTATGTGTGTCCTTAAGTCCCGGATTACTGGGTCAAATCTAAGGGGTGTGTTGTAATATGATAGTTATTAGGAATTGATGACTTCCTGAAGGATACTATTATGTATTTCCTGGCATTTAGTTTTAGTCCATGGCTCTGATATTAGTCTGACACCAGTTGTTTGTCCGTGTCATCCCTTCCTGGAGAACATTTGTATCAGTTTGGGATTCAATAACAGCTCCTAATTTGCAATCAGCTGCAAATTTCATCAGACAGAGACCATTGATACTGGTCTTGACTTTAGAGAAGTAAATGCAAAAAAGCAGCAGTCCAAGGACCGATCCTTGAGAGACTCTACTTGTGACTACCCTCTTTCTAGAGGTAGACTCCCCAGTTCTAACTACCTGGGTCTTGTCCATGAACCAAGTGGCTTTCCACCTCGTGACATACAGGTTTGTATCTAACCTTTTGAGTTTGTCAACAAATGCCCAAGTGGAGTATTGTGTCAAATGCCTTGGCCAGTTCAAGGAAGGCAGTGTGAAATACTTTGCTATCATCCACTGCTTTGGTGACCTTCTTAAAGAAGAAGTCCACCTGGTTGAGTAGGCATGACCTACCCTTGACAAAACCAAGCTGGGTTGGGTCCAGTGTCTGGAGGTTTACTCTATCATTATTGATCATTTCCATTATAATTCTCTCCATGACTATGCATATAATACTAGTGAGACTTATGGGCCTGTTGTTTCCAGGGTCTGTAGATGGCCCAGCTTTGTGAAGAGGGATGACTATTGCTGTTCTCATAGGTTCATAGGTGTTTACTAAGTAATGACCACAAGGGCCTTTTTAAGCCTAGCCATGCATCCCAAATCTCTGACAAGTTATGATACCCTTGATAAGTGTAAGCATGGGCATGGGAGATGAACCATATACAGGTTACCTGTGTCCATTGGAGACAGAGGTGCCAAACCAGGGATGAATTTCTGGTTTTCCAACCAACTGTCCAATTTGCTCTTGAATTGGGTTAGGGAGGAACTCTGCTTCACATGGATGGGGAGCCTGTTCCATAGACACAGTAGTCTCTGGTATACATACCTATCTCTCCAGCAGGTCCTATTTATATTACAGGCAAAGTTTATGTCTTTAGAATGGGTAATTAGGGTGCTGCTTGTTTTGTGGATATGCAGGTCCATCAGAGTGGGGTCTGACAATGCCCCGTATGCCAGGCATAGATCTCCCCTGAATTCTACATTCAAGAGGCATGAAGCCTGTTTGGAGGCTACAGTTAAATAGTAATTCCAGAGGTTCTGATAGGTCATATTTCATGTTATTTAGAAGGCATCCTGGGATATTGTCTGGGCCCATTGATGCAGAACACTTGGATTTAAAAGAGCATTATCGACCTGTTGCCTAGGCAGTGGGAGTTATATTTGATGGTATTTCATGAGGGAAGTTTGAGGGGGAAAGGGGGGGGGCTGGAGCTGAATTTGTTGGCCAGTAGGTTTGCTGTATCTTCTGGCTCAGTATAGGGTGGATCCATTTACAATGAGCTCAGCACACAACTGTGTATTGCCTTTGAGACTGCGGACATAGCTAAAGAATGTCTTGGCCTGGGAGGCCAAATTTATCTCAAATTAATCTTTGGTAGGCTTTGTTTGTCCTCTGAGTTGATTGTTTAATTTGATGAGAATGCTTTTCTCCTGCTGGGTGTTGCACCTCCTAATTTTTGCCATGGTTTTCTTCCTTCTGTTATACAGTCTATTAATTTTGTGATTCCACTAGGGCAGTTTGTTTTTTGAGTTACTTCTGAACTTCTTTCTGGTGGATACAACTGCCTCTATCCAGCTATTAACATGCTTGTATATGGTTTCGAACAGTTCTGCATAGGCAGCAGTGTTCTCAGGGTTTATGGGGAATTAATATTTTGCCAAGTTATCATTTAATAGCAGGAAATTACCCTTAGAGTAGTTCCTGAATTTTTCAGGATTAGTTGGGTGTCCGGGTTTTATTTTTACTTTAAAGGAGACCATTTTGTGGCTTGAACTTACCAGGGAAGACATACACTAGGAGGTGTGCAGCACTCTCCCATATTAGTGAGGACCAGATTCAGAATGGTTGCGCCCCTGGTTGGTGCATTAGCAATCTGGTCCAGGGAGTTTGTGTTTACGGAATCCAGGAATCTCTCTGCCTCTACAGTTGGTGTCATATAGGATTCCCAGCTAATAGTGGAGTAATTAAAGTCACCCATGAATGTGGTATTGGTTTGGATGGTGAGTGTTTTCAATAAGTTTAAATACATTGCATGGGTTTTCTGGGTCATATAGGGGGACCTATAGCTTGCAAGGAAGTGGTATTGGAATTTGCCTATGGTGATATGGACATGGAGTAGCTCACGTATATTGTCCTGTTTGACCAGCCTTGAGGTATATTTATATTGTAACCATAAAACAAAACATAAAAAGATGAATGAATCCAGTCAGGAAAGTATGGAACACCAATATTTAGCGCTTTCATTCACTTTATTTAATGTGAACTTCATCAGAAAACAACTCCCCCAGACAGTAAAGCACTTGTTTTCTGATGAAGTTCACGTTAAATAAAGTGAATAAAAGCGCTAAATATTGGTGTTCCATACTTTCCTGACTGGGTTCATTCATCTTTTTATGTTTTGTTTTATGGTTACTGGTTTCCTTTTGTGAGCAGTTATTTCGTTTTATATTTATATTGTCCTGCTTGACCAGCCTTCATAGACGCTGGAAGATGTTGAAGACTGGGGGGGGGGGGGTGGATGGTGAGAGGGGCACTTAGTGATCTAAAAAGGGCAATTTTTTTATAACTATTTACTACCACAACATAAGTTCACCTGGAGGACATTAAGCTTAGCCAATTCCCTTTTGGTGCTTGAATTAACATTTTCTGATTGGTCTTACCTATCCCATGGCTGATAATTGTATATTAGCTCTAGTGAAAATAACTGTGATCATACCATAGATAATTTGAGGGGACCCATGTAAGGGATGCAGCATTTAGGAACTGCCTCTATCCATTAGTGGCATGAGGGGCAATCCTGGAGTACATTTTGTTTTACCCATCCTTAGATCCAAGTTGTATTTGAATATGGACAGATGAGCTTTGTTTTATTTTTATGGACAGTCTGTTCTGGAACAGTGGTAGTCTCTGTGATATATATATATATATATATATATATATATATATATATATATATATATATATACATATATATATATATATATATATATATATATATATATATATATATATATATATATCTATAGATATATATATATATATATCCACAACATTCAGTTTAGATACCTGGACCTAGTACTTCTGATGCCATTTGACTTGCTGATGTTCAGTAGATCCATCTGTATTAGGTCAGAGAATGCCTTGTATGCCATACATGTCACTTCTAAACACTCTGTAGAATACTGAGTATAATAATAAATCTTTGAGGTGGTCCATGCAAGACCTATTGTTTAGGACTTGTATCCTTTTAGTAAGGTTTCTCTGAAGGTATTTCAATTGTTGCATGGGGCTGGACAGATACATGCCAAAGTGGGCATTATACAAAATGATTGACCTAATGAGAGCTTTGTAAAGGGTGACAACAACATCTCTAGGTCTAGTCACAATCAATTTGTTTATAAGCTGTGCAATATAGAAAGGCTTTCTTATTACCCTGGGCACATATTGGTCAAAAGTTAGGTCACTGAACACATAAGTTCCCAAATGCCAAAACAACTGGGTCAGTTCTCAGAGTGCATTGTCATGACTTTGACAGCAGTTATTATTTGGGACAAACCTTCCTGCATAATGGTTAAGTCATTTGTGGATTCAATACCTGCTCCTAGCTTACAATCACCTCAAATTTAGCAGGCCAAAGCTCTTTGGTATTTCCTTTACTTTTGAGATGTATATGCCAAACAGAAAAAGACTCAGCACCAAACCCTGGGGGACTCCATTAGTGACTGGTCTCTTCCCCTATTTTGATCTCGTGCATCCTGTGAGCAAATTGGCAATCCAGCTAGTGATGCAAGTGTTTGCTCCTACATTATTCAAGTTTTATACTACACCTGAGTAGGGGATTGTGTCACAAGGCTTGGCCAGGTCAAGGTAATGTGCCTGTTTTACCTTCATTCATTGCTTTGGTAGCAAGAGTAAAGTTCAAACTTTGCCCATGATTTTGAGCCTTTCACACTTTCCTCTGGGATCTTTTCAAACACATTTTTAGGGCCATACATACATGCATGCATCCTTTGATTCACCTTCCTGATTGTATTAAATTATATTCCTTGTATAATACAGCACCAGTTGTTAGAATGTGTTTTAAATTCATAGTGTTGAACAGTCTTATAGTAAGCAATGAAACAAAATGTATGAACCAATAATGACAAAACTACCCATTTCAGAAACTTTCAACCATAAAAGGCCACTCAAACTTCTGTCATTACAATCAGCCAGTATCAGTAAATATGCAAAATCTCTGCAGAAGTCAGTCATCTAAATAATTCCACATTAAAGGGATCTCTAACTAATGAAGATGATGCTGCTAGGAAACAACTTTATATTTCATTGTTTCATCTATAAATAAAGTGGCTGTTGCCCTTGAAGAATAAATTGCTTATGTTACAATAAAACATGATAAGCTAGTAATATTGCAATAGGGAATGGATGACAAACTGATAACAGGTTCATAGTGACTGGGTAACTCCTCCAAAGGAGGGCATTCACAGGACTGCAACATCCATTCTCTTTTAAATTACAACACAGTACAGTATCAGTGATCCATCTGTATACTCTGGGAGTAGAACCTCTTCCCCTGAAGCTCTCAGCTCCTTGTAAAACTTTTTATTTATTTAACAATCGTTTACTGGGAAAGCCTGACTTGGAACAAAGACAACTTTCAGCAGATGTCCAGGAAGAAATGTTCCAGATGCATGTATTTGGAACATGGGAAGAAACCAGAGCACCCAGAAGAAATGCACACAAACACAGGAGGAAAGACATACAGATTCCACACAGAAGGCACCCCAGCCAATAATCAAACCACAGAATCTCTTGCTGTATAATCTTAGAAAGCTGCTGAAATAGAGTTTTGTGTTACCAAAAAGATAGAATACTGAAACTTAAAAAGCTATCATTATTTAGTGAATTCCGTTCTCACTGATTTGCCAGAAAACCACACAATTTAACTCCCTGACTTACAAGTGGTGGTGTGCATAGAGAATGCAGGCCCTTGTACCAAAGGTACAGGGTAATTCTAACCATCAGTTATAAGTAACTGGGGCATTTTACACACCAACACACACACACAGCTTCTTTACTGCATAAATAGAAAATGGAGCACACAGCTTCTTTACTGCATAAATAGAAAACGGCACACACAGCTTTCTTACTGCATAAAAAGAAAGTGTAGCATACAGCTTTCTTACTGCATAAATAGAAAGTGTAGCACACAGCTTCCTTACTGCACAAACAGAAAACGGAGCACAGAGCTTCCTTACTGCATAAATAGAAAATGGAGCACACAGCTTTCTTACTGCATAAATAGAAAGTGTAGCACACGGCTTCCTTACTGCATAAATAGAAAACGGAGCACAGAGCTTCCTTACTGCATAAATAGAAAACGGCACACACAGCTTTCTTACTGCATAAAAAGAAAGTGTAGCATACAGCTTTCTTACTGCATAAATAGAAAGTGTAGCACACAGCTTCCTTACTGCACAAACAGAAAACGGAGCACACAGCTTCCTTACTGCATAAATAGAAAGTGTAGCACACAGCTTCCTTACTGCATAAATAGAAAGTGTAGCACACGGCTTCCTTACTGCATAAATAGAAAACGGAGCACAGAGCTTCCTTACTGCATAAATAGAAAACGGAGCACACAGCTTCCTTACTGCATAAATAGAAAATAGAACTTTCACCACTTAATGAATAAAACCAGCTTACAGTGTTGACTCTGGTAGCAGGTGCACTAGCAGCAATGATGTGAACAGTTTTGCTGCGCACTTTTGAGTTTAAATTACGTTAGCGTGCAGTGCACGCATGAGTCCTTCTTAAAGAAAAACTCCCTCTGTTGGGTCCTTTTTAAAGAAAAACTCCATGTTGTTACAGGTCTTGCAGCTGTGAAAGTGGGGGGGTCGCTTCCTCCACCTTGCCCTATGGTTCCGGTGCCTATGTCAGCCTTGAGGTGTATTTATTTTTGATGTAAATTGAGACACCTCCACGTTTAGTCCCTGTCTGTGTAGTAGCTGGTCTAAATGTGTGGAAGTCATTATAACGTTGCACTGTTGGTGTGATCTCCGTGGCTTTAAAGCATATTTCAGTGACCACACAGATGTCAGCATTCTCTAGGGTGAAGACAGTTTCTAGGGAGTGATTTTTTTTTTTGTTTAGACTCCTAGCATTGAGCAGTAATATCTTTAGATTTTCTTGGTTTGCTATGACAGAAGTGCTTTCAGTTTGACATTGCCTAAAAAGGGCACTGTGGGGGAAGACAATGTTTTAGCTGACATTTGAAAGCCTAGAGGGGAGTGGTGCAGACCATTCCAGGCAAAGCAGCAGGATCTGTTGACCATCTCCTTCCATGAAGACAAATATTGCATCCCCTTAGAATGACACCAGAAATTAAGCCAATTATTGAAGTCAGTCATCTTTTGTTCATACTGTGGCATCATCCTTGGAGAAGGTAAAATGTTGCTCAATGCTACACTCATACCAGTCTGGGACACATATTCTGAGAGCTCCATGACATTTCTCTTCATATTGTCTAGGGGGTACATCTCAGGTCATTTACACACACATGGACAATGACTATGTCATACTGGTACTTGTGGTCCAATGACCCGAGTGGGTGTGTAATGTGACAGTTTCTAGCCCCTTGTAAGCAACTGACTGTAACTTTCTTGTTACTCAGCCTGGTGAGATTGATATCAGTATGTCTCACAATGACGTCTCCAATGACCAGAATGTTGAATTGTGTGGTGGCTTGCCTTATGCACTTAGAAGTAGAAGCTTCATGAGATGTGGCTTTATGTGTTGATTGGATGTTGTTTTAAAACAGTGCAGTTGTGGTTGCTGAGGGTATTTGTTATGCGTACTTCATCTAGGAGGTCTTTGTGGTTTAGGAAGGTTATATTTGAGTGCCTCGACATATGTGGGTCTATATGTTTGTTTTGAATTGTGCATGATGAGTGCAGCATGTGACATTAGGAGTACTTTTTATGTGAGAGCTTTGCCTCTAGTGACATTGTGTAAATACTTCTCTCATATACCATTTCAGTTTGTTTGAGAAATAACTGGTTATTAGTAAACTTGAGGCAATTTCTACATTGTTTCAGGTTGCCCATATGCTCTAAGCTGGTAATGGAAATACTGGGAAAGTTCATATCCATGGTAACAGAACCTTTTTTATCGGTTAGTCAGTTGGAGTGAGAATATAAAGCAATGTCAGGAGTATCCAGTTTGCAACTTTGGGGACAGAGCTTGTTACTACAAACCTGTTGCCCTGTGTGCAACTAGGTATTGGTGAAATTTCAATGGTGATTTTACTGGAAATGTGTCACTCAATGTGTCTGTGTCTATACAGGGCATTGCAAAACACTTGAGTGGAAACTAATAAGTAAACCCTGAAAATTTAAGGATAACGTATTTAGGCAGATATTCTGAAGTAAGAAACAAATAAAGCAGTACTTACTGAAAACAAAGAATTAACTTGTCAAGAATGATGAAAATAGGGGAGTCACATGAATGGCTTCTTACTGACTGCTACTAGTGCTGGTCTCATCACGCCTTCACTCTGCTGGGATACAATGTTCATTTGCTTCTTCTCTCACCAGAAGCAAAGCATTATCACCAATCCCAAGATGAGAAGTAGACCACATCTTGTTTGGTGATCCACAGTCTTGTCCCAGATGATGCAAGGGTTTGCAGGCTTGTTGCAGCCTTTTCCTGGTAGATGCCTTGAATAGCAACAAGACCATTCAGGAACATCAAACACAGACATTCATTGCCCAACTAGAAACAGTCAGGAATCAATGCACTCTGCTTCTTCTCTCACCAGGAGCAGAATATAAGCAGATTCCAAGCTGTCACCTATAAAGCAGTTATCAGGCTTTCCTGTGATCAGCAGTCTCCAAGAAATAATGCCCCTGTGCTCCTTCTCTCACCAGGAGAAAACAGAAGCACTAATCCCAAGATGACTACTGAGAGGCAGAATGTGGGCTCTCCAAAAATTAGTGGTCTTGCAATAGAGGTTTCAGATTTTAAAGGGAAGATGGAAAAATGGGTTAATATCCTAAGTGCTGCAGTGTACACTAAGCGGTTAGATATAGAACAGGGGGTGACTTAAGCTATAGTTATCTAAGTAGACAGCCACTAATTTTAAAAGTGCAAGGGGATGGCCACTTTGTATTCTGGTTCCATGGAATACAGTGGGATGGCCAATAAATGTAAATGGTTGAAGGGAGTGATTTTACAAAATGATAATTTTGTGCTTTCTCACAACAGCCAATGAAAGGGGAGAGGGAAGGAGATATGTGGTCAAATTAACATAAGGGACAGGCAACTAGAAAGACAGGTGATTTTAAGAACACTAACAGGGTGGGTGGGTGTGAACAGCTTAATTTCTATGTGACTCACAAGAGACGCAGCTGTGGCCTCTTTCCTAGTTTTAATATGCAATTAACAGCAGAATTCAAGTGAAACACAGTGTAAAGAAAACAAATCGCAATATACAATATAGAAGAAGGCAATAAAGTAATACAAAATACAAGAAAGGAAAAGCAAACTAACCTTTCCCTCATAGCAAGATGTGGCAGAGTCTGGGTGAGCTTTTCCAGTAAAGCAAATCTCAGCACAATCTAACCTAGCCTAGTGTCAAATCCCAGAGACCACTCAAGGAGACCTTTGTATAACCCAGTCTATGAGCTACAGTTTCCCACTGAAATACAGGTCTGGACAATATGGATATGCAATTTCCAAATATCACCATAGCCAAGTTGGTATATATGGGCATTCTGAGGCAATGTAGCAATTGTCTCATGTTCACAACCATTTAATCCTTAAAGAAACAAACACAATATGCGAGAGATGCACATAAACATTTTTTTTCTGGAGACAAAAATCTAGCATACAAACAAGGTTGTCAAAACACACACACTGTATCCACCATACATAATGTCTGCTACACACACACAGACCAACTTATGGTGATGCAATAAAAATCAATCTTCCCAAACCTGGAAGACCTCCTAAGCCTATAAAAGGCAACACCTATCCTCAGGAATCTCAAAAGCACTCTCCAAATGCAACACCAAACACGACACATACACCTACACGCAATGGAGCCCTAAGAATAAAGCCCAGAAGGCAAGTCAACACATTACCTTGGAATCTTGTTATAGGGGACTCCCTTGTACAACACACAGATGCCAAACTCACTAGACTGAACAAGATAACAGTTAGTTGCTTATCTGGAGCCAGGATGTGCCATGTTATGCACTCACTCAAATCACTACATCACAGGTACCAGTATGATTCTATCATAGTCCATGTGGGCATTAATGACCTGAGAATATATGAAGACATTGTGGATCTCTCTGAACATGTGTCTCTGACAGGTATGTGCCTTGCATTGAGCAGCATTATACCTTCACTAAGGATGATACTGCAGTATGACCAAAAGATGATTGACTTCAATAATTGGCTTAATGTTTGGTGTCTTTCTAAAGGAGTCAATATTTGTCAGCATGGAAGGACATGGTTAACAAACCCCATTGCTTTGCACAATGATTCCTGGACTTTATTAACACAAATACCCTTGATCAGATACTGCACACACCCATCAGTGTTTCAAGCATACTAGATGTTGTACTCACCAATATGGGAAAGTGCTGCAACCCCCCCCCCCCCACCCACACACACACACATACACACATTGCAGCCCGCAATCTCCTTTCAAATAAAAGTCAGCTTGGTAACCCCAGCAAACCAAGTAATGGTTAGGACCTATTCCAAAGAGAACTATATCCTATTAAGCAATAGTTTGTCAAAATTCAGCGCTCCACTCAACCCTGAGTTTATAGAAACCTATGTGGAATTGTTCACAGAGATCCTGTACAAACATGTAAATGGCTGTACAGAGGCTGTTGTACCTACTGCATGTAAGCCCAAAACAGAGTGTATGTATAAAAAAACACACACACACTGGTGGAATCCTAAACTTACTAAGATATATAAGAAAAGAAAAAAAAGTCATAGCTAAAACCAGAAAGAGCAATTCTCACCATGATAAGAGCTCTCTAATTAAACTCAAAATTAAACTAAGAGGACTAATTAAGTTCAACAAGGCCATTTACATGGTCAAGATAGGCTCACAGGTTAAAGACAAAGACAAAGCCTTCTACATCTATGGCCAGAACCTCAAACGCAGCACACACTAGTGTGTTGAACTGGTGGTCAATGGTGCCACCTTCACTAAGCACAGTGACATAGCAAATTTGCTGGGTAACAAATTCAGCTCACACTTCACCCCCTTTTCCCCCCTCCCTCTCCCCATTAAATACCCAATAGCATAACCCCACTCCATTGACAGGCAGTAGGTCCTGGTGCTGCTCACTAAGGCCAAAAACACAGTCTCAGCAGGCCTCCAAAATATCTCAGGATGCCTTCTAAATAGATTGACACATGACCTATCAGGACCACTTGAGCCACTTTTCAACTATAGCCTCAAAAAGGGAGAATGGAGGACTGCAATGGTTATCCCACTTCATAAGGGTGGACCATCAACTGACCCTAGAAACTACAGACCTATTAGTCTAATATATAAAGCCATGGAATAAATATCATGAAAATGCTCAACAAAGACATAAGCGACCTTCAGACACTGGACCCAACCCAGTTTGACTTTGTCAAGGGAAGGTCATACTTACTACTGAATCTGGTGGACTTCTTTGAGAAGGCCATCAAGGCAATGGTTGAGGGGGAAATGGTGCACATGGCCTACTTGAACCCTCTAAGACATTTGATACAATGCCCCACTTGGGTATGATAGACAAACTGGGCATAAATCCCTACATAACTCACTGGATTTCCATTTGGCTCACAGACAGGGCATAGGAAGTCCGGATTGGTGATACCGCTTCCACTAAGGTACCAGTCACTAGTGGGGTACCACAGGTCTCTGTACTGGGACTGCTCCTATTTGGCATCTACTTCACAGAGGTAAAGGTTAATGTCAAGGGCCTTTGGCTGAACAAGTTTGCAGATTACTGCCAATTTTGAGCTATCATAGATCCCCCCATGGCACAGACATCTTACAAAGAGGATTTACCATAGACAATGGCTGGTGCCAAAGTCATGGACTAAAACTCAGTGCCTAAGAAATGCATTACAGTGCCTTTTGATAAAACTGCCAATCAAGCTAATTACTCCATTGATAAGACATGCCAAAGAATTGATTCAGCCGTCAGGGATCTGGGAACATATGCAGAAAGTAATGTGGCCTCTGACCAACACCTGGCCAAGGTAGTAAGAAAATCATGCTATGTCACCCAGCTTATAAGTAAGGGCATGGCATTCAGGTCCAGGAAAGTCATAGTGCCACTTTATGTCACTCTTAACAGACTCATCATTGAGTATAATGCCCCCTGTGGCATTTGCCTTGGCCAGACATATGCAACAGTTGGAATGCTGACGCATGTTCTTTACCAGTGAATCTAGGATATAAACATATTGTTCTATATAGAGTGCTTTAAATGCCTGTCTCTGTACTCTGTCTCTTACAGGTTCCTGAGAGATATGATCTATGCCTGGCATACAAGGCATCCTTGGATTCAGCTCTGATGGACCTTTTACACATCTACAAAATGAACCACATCAGAACCACTAGATCCAAAGGTTTAAATTTTGTGTGTGAAATAAATAAGACATGTTGGTGAGACTGATATGTGTCTCGGAGAATCCCCATGCTCTGGTACAGGCTCTCCATCCATGTGAAGCAGAGTCCTTCCCTAACCCTAGTTAAGTGTAACCTTGACCAATGCATGAGAAATCAGAAATTCACCCCAATTCTGGCCCCTTGTCTCTGATAGACATAGGCAGATAGTAATTTCCAAATTACCATACCCCCCACATAACCTCTAGAAACTTCCTAACTAACATTATATACCCAGGATACATAGGGACACAACTGGGTTGGATTGCATGGCTAGGCTAATAAAGGCCTTGGGAGTCATTAGCCTAGTACATATATAACTATGACCTACGAACTTATGAAACATTAGCTTGGCTTTAGAAATTCATTCATTACCCTTCCAGCCATTCTGTCGGCCACTAATGCCATTTACAACAGCATTAATGATGGTGTCTTCACTGCTGGGGTTTTCATTAGCATGACACACACATTAACTACAGTCTTACTCTCCACAAATTGCAAAAGCTCAACTTTGGAGCTATTATTTTCTTTTATCCTTATTTACTAATGACATCACAGTAATATTAACCAACAACCTAGTCATGTACGCTGGCGATATTGTGTTACTTGAGACTAACAAACTAGAACAAACACTATACATTAATTTACAAACATTTACTAACCTCTGTAATTAATTAAATACAGATAAATCATTATATAGCAGTGCTAAGACAAATATCATTAATTTTCTCTATAGTACAGAAACTCTCATTTCTACCTCCTTTAACCATTAAGAATATGACAGGTAGCTCCATCCCTAATGTTAAGAAACAAAAATACCTTGGTGTCAAATTAAAGCCTCTCCTAAACTTTAATGAACAAATAGAAAACACAGCCAGTAATGCACTGACAGAGATACAATTGTTATCATATGGCTCACCTTCTTACTTAAACTGTAAATATGTCCATAGCCAAAAATACTCTGTTTCAAAAAGCTGAATATGCCCTACCACTTATCTCCCTTCATTCATCCAATAATATTCAAGATATTTATATCAGCTCTTTTAGCAGGCAGACATAATCACCACTGCAGGAAAAGCTAATCAGCTTCCCATACCAAACAGAGCCTCCTTTCTGCTTAATACACTAATATTTAAAATGCTCACACCTGGCAATTGCTCTACTCTCGGAAAAATGCAATAAATTAGGGAAACAAACTACTCCCTTAGAAACAACCAAAATGCATCCTCACTCTAGTCATATGATATCTACATTCAAACTAGCCAGTGGAGAAAAAGCCTTCTGTAGAATAGGACCAAATATGTGAAACCCTATAAGAAGAAATTAAAAACATAGACACCTTGCAAATATTTAAGAAAAATCTTAGACAAGTACTTCATAAAGAATCAAAGTATACCCGTTTTTACTATACTGACGAGACCTTTTATTTACAACACCACACTTTCATTTTTGTAACTATCACAATTTAGTTTACTACTGTATTAACTTGTATGCTGTGTTTCTTATACAACTATTATTAATGTATTGTTTTTGTTTTTGTATAGGTTGCATAGTATACTAAATGACTTTGTTTTAAAGCCTGTATTATACTACATTGCCTTTTATGTCTGAAAGTCTGCACTGTTAACTCATTGCTATGCTTAACAAAACTTTTTTTTTTTAATTGCTATGCTAGCTTTTGTGGTTTCATTGCTATGCTTTTCTGATGTAGTTCATACTCTGGGTCATGACTGAAAAGGGTCAATAGAGTAGATCACTTACCCAGTTATCGAAGTGCAATAAATAAGTAAATAAATACATAAATAAATAAATCTCTCCTTTTAAGGAACTTAAAATGATTATTTTTAAAATGCCAAATTTCTCCTGCCGTGATGAAGTTTAGCCTGCCCAAGGCATCTGTCTGACTTATCAAACCATTTTGTTTTGTTGGCCTGCCTGAAGACAAAGATTCACACAATTTCATATTGCAATAAATGTAGATAAGGGATCAGAGGAAATCTAGGAAAACATGCTTTTGCAGAGTATGAGCAGAGGGGTTGAGGCCATATACAACCCTTTTACTTTTAATGATGGACAGATTGCTATATATAAGTCAGTAATTAGTAATATCAATGAACATTCTGTTCCCAAAAGAAATGTAATATGTGAAAGGGCATGTTTTCACACATATGTATAAGCAAAGGCAAGTGTGTGGAAATATTTTTGAGAAAATTATATGAACTGGCAGAAAATTGTGGATTTAATAGCACTAAAGAATATCAAATAAGAGACAGAATTGAGGCCGTGCTAGCTAATGTGGAGATGTTACAAAGTATACAGACTAATGCTAATTTAACTTTAGAGAAGGCAGTTCAAATAGAAACAGTGACCAAACTGGTGAAAAGGCAGAATGCTAATATAAACATGGCAAAAGATGTGTGAGAAGCATAGCTTTTAACTTTTGCCTTCAGAATTAGGGACAAAACAAAAAATAAGTACAGAAAGGGCCCAAATTATGGACACTTTTTAAATGCTGATAACTTAGGAAAATAGTTTTCAATTTTAGAAGAGATACAGCAAAAGTAAGACAAAAAATAGAGTCCATCCAAAACCTGGACAGTTAAGAGGTATGATAAAATATAAGGTTAATGGTTAATAAAAATAATAAATGCTTTAATAAACAAAGCGTAATGTGACACAGACTAAGCATATATTCAAGAAACAGGGCAGTATGTTGCATAAGAGAGAAGGTGTTAACAATGTAAGGGACTGGGCCAGTTTGCTGATGTTTGTAAAATCAAGCAAGTTAAAGAGATCTCTACAGAAAATATTAGTAAAACTTAAAATAATGTACAGAAAACATTGTTTGTTGGGTTTGGTTACTCCGGTGGCAGATATAGAATCTGACAGGCAAGTAGAAATGTTGATTTATGGAGCAGTTGTGAGTTTTAACATAGATACAGCAGCTGATGTTGTTGTGATATCACATGTTAAAAGCAGAACTGTCTAACTGTGTCTGCAGCTGCATGAGGCAGAGGTTGAAATTCATACCCCTGCAGGTTAGGTTAAGGTATTGGGAAATTTTCAGCCATGTCTGACAGAAAGGGACAGAGGCATAGTTAGGGTTTGTCAAAGGTGGCAGCCACCCATTCACAGTGTTAGGGGGCATGATCATCAAATGCTGATTGGATGTTAGTACTAGCAATCAGAAATGAATGTCAGTACTACTTTTACAGTCAGCCTGAAGCACATGATGTGTGATATTACCTGCAGCAAGCCACTTCTTACAGTGAGAATTGAGGTGGGCACCTGATCAAGGAACTGCACTGGGCACCACAATACATAACTATGCCTCTGAGAAAGGGCACAAGTTTGGGTTTTGGGTTTATGTGTTAGTGTTGGTTCATATATAAATAATTTGTTCTACAGAGCTGTGGTATGTGAAACGGGCTTAATAACACGAATAAATTAAGTCAGAGTATACATGTTTAGTGAAATTTGCTTTAGTGAAATTTGCCTGCTTAGATGTGAACCAGTAAAAGTAAAACTAAAGTGAAATACTGCTCTAGATACCTTAACCATACAAAATGGTTCCAGTTCTTTTGTTGTCCAAAGTAGAAGCATAAGAGAAATGAATGTAAAGCCTTAGCTTAATGAAAGTGTTACTGAAATGACTGAGTGGTGAGCTCCCATGGTCTAAATAACTAACGAAAATTGTTGTGTGAGAATCTATGTTGATTTAAAAGAGCTATTGCACATGAAATATTTATATTGCTTTATACCTCCTGTGTTAGAAAATGTAACACCTGGGCTAATAAATATAAAAATGTTCTCTGTACTAAAGGGTTCTAGTGGTTTCTGGCAATTTTCATTTGATCCAGAAAAACCTGACAATTTGTTATTTTCTATATGATTAGATTCTGACGCCTTTTGCTATGACCTAATTATCTGAAATTTTCCAATGTAAAGCACTTGCTTCTTGTAAGGGTCTAAATGTTACTGTTGCTATTATGGATGACATCCTGGTATTTGGTCCAAATACATGCTTGATTTGAGGTTAGAGGCAATGCTGCAACCAATCTAAAAGGTATTGATTTAATGCTGCTTTAATAAAAAGAGTTTCAGTATTTTGGGTACCATATGTCTACATGTGGTGTCAAACTGAATAAAAGCAAAGACCAAGCAAAAGCTGAGTTGTAAGATCAGTCTTGTGTTATTAAGCTGAGGCAAAACTCTGGGTATGATCAACTATTTGGAAGTGTTTGCAGTCCTCAGTACTTTAACATACGTGTTTAAAAATGATCTCAGGGATATGCTCAAGCATTCCACAGAATAAAATAATTGGTTATAACAGCTTCGGTACTAGTATGATATGATATCATAAAACAAGCAGCTATGAATACAGATACTAGTAGCTAGGCCTAGGTGCAATGTTAGTCTAGTGAGATGAATAAGTGTTAAGTCCTATAGCTTCTTGCTTTAGAATATTAATAGATAATGAACAGAAATATTCTCAGACTGTAAAAGAAAGTCTTGTGAGCGAGTAGGCATCTGAAAAGGTCTCTAGACACCTATCAAGGCTCAAGGACTTCTAGCTCCAAGATGTGGCCAAGATGGGGACAACACATTTTAGTTACTCTGTACTATTAGAATATTTTTGGCAAGCTGTTGCTATAAACTTTGATACAGACAGTAATAGGAGTGAATGCAAATGTCTATTTGGTCTCAGGATAAAAGAAAAAACAATATTTTAAAACAATCATGACAGAATATATATCAACAGACCACTTGAAAGATGTTGTTTTCCAAAAATAGTTAAAAAATAGACAGTATGGATAGAAATAGAGTATATGCAAGTGAGTAGTATTAATGAGATTGAACTTCTCAATGTTGTTATCTAACACAAATGCTGATATAAACTGCTTGGAAACAAGTTTAAATATGAAGGATGTAAGACTGGGTGAGCAAGAAAATCGCACTGAATTTTTATTAAAACAAAATAAATGGCTACCGGAGAAGGTGGATGACCTAGAAAACTGGAAAAGAAGAAATTATGAAAGAGATTCTGGTGTGTCCAAGAAAATGGAAAGAGAAAATATGGTTAATTTTCTCACCAGATTCCAAAAGTGTTAAATGTTCAAGAGGGTTTATTGTATAGTATAGAGAGAGAGATGGATGGATAGATCTCTCAGAAAACCTTCAGCTAAGGAAAAATTCAATCCCAGGTCTATAATTCTCAAACTCACCTCACATCTGGATTAAAAACTTGTTATTAGAATTGGTTTGCTGAATCTCCCTCTGGAGATTGGTAGTTCTGTCATCAGGTTTGATGATGGCCATGCATAAACTAATGGGAAAAAGAAAGGCATGCTTACCACTGGCAACATTAAACAATTGTTATTAAATGCCACATTCTTTTCCCAGCAAGATTCAGAATCTATCTTTCTTTCAGAAAGAACAAGTACTTTTGACTCTAGCAGATGCCCTTTCATTTCTTAAATCTAAACTACTACTGATCTCAGAAAGAAAGGAATTTGAGTCATGCAAGCCTAAAGAGACAAAGCAGACAGACCTCATGAAAATGGAACCCTAATACAATGGACTAGTGCATTTATCTAAATAAAGTATATTTTTGTGTATAGATACGTGGATAGATATAGAACCCTCACAAATGACTATGCTCTGGACTTCAGTGTGACATTATTATCCATTTCTTTGAGGTTTTAAATGCAGGTCTTGAGAATAAATATTATTCATTCTTAATTGGCCACTTTAAATACAGTAGAACTTTTCAAACTGTGTCCTTTATACTTTAGGACTGTATATATCACATATATTTTTTCTGGTATGACTAGTCCTAGGTACGTTTTAGTCCTTGTTTTAACATAGTTTATTAACATATGTAACATTTAGTCTACAGGTATATGTCACTGAATTAATTTGGAAAAACATGTTTACTTAGCATGTTTAGCATAGTCTGTCATGTAGAACTATATGGCTTTATAGCCAGCTACATTAAAATACAATATTATTGTCAGTATACTCCTGCTTTAAACAATTTCTGCTTAATATAATCAGCTTATTAGTATGCATTTTAACATTTTTGTTGTTTTTTTGTTAATATAAATCTTTTCTTTTTTCAGACTAGGTTTGAACTCCCTTGCTTGTATAAGAAATACAAATCAGTTTAGAATGTTTTAAAAGCTTGAGATAAAAAATAATAAATTGTGGAATCATTCTTTGTCTTTTTACTGCACAATAGGAATTTCTTGCAGAACTGAGCTTATTGTTTGGTGTATAGTCAAAAAGAGAGAATAATGTGAGTTTGCCTGCTTTATATACTCATTTTATTTTGGTGAAGTTGTTCAAATGTCATAAAATATGTCTAGAATTGCTTAAATACTAGTAGATACAAATTCTTCACTGAAAGAGTAAAGAAAGCACAGAGTGAGGTGACATAAAGGTATGCAAACAGATATCTGTATGATTTGTTTTCTAATACTGACTCATACACACATTCACTTTTTTCTTGTTTCTCTCACTCTTTCATAATGTCAAGTTCTAGCCATAAAAAATCAGCAGCCTAGGGAGGTAAAGCCACAAGAACACCACTTAACACTAAAATCATCCATATTTTTTTCCTTTTTTTAAAAGTAAAGCTGGGTATTTAAAAGTTTTGTTTGAGGATAACAAAAACGTGAAGGAATTTGTTAATAGGGGTATATATAGATGTGGATGCTGTGACCAATGTACGTTTATTTTAGACATGGAGAACATTAATGTGGCAGGATATCCATGTATAACTGCCTCAATGGTTGTTCTGATTGTAGCATCAAGGAGATGGTGTACTTGGTGCAATGCTCCTCTTGTTGTTGTTTTTATATGGGTAGACCGAGCAAATGATGAGGAAAAAGAATTTATCAGCATTTATATGCTGTAAAAAAGGGTGATTTGACCAAAGCCTTTTGAAAACACTCTATGGGTTGTGTTCAATATAAAAACGTTTTATTCTTTCCTTTGGAAAGGGTAGTACAAGATTTTAAGAGGGGGGACTAGTATGCCAAGCTTGAAGCCAGGGAGATTCATTGGCAAATTGCACTGAATGCCTCCAGCCCCACAGGAATGAATGACAAGATTTCAGTAAATAACCTGTTAATCTTTAAAGAGCTTAGTTATAGGTTCATAGGTTCATAGGTTCATACTAGGCTATCTGCCCTAGGGCATTTATAAGCCTAGCCAGAGTATGTTTGGCTTTCGCCACCCATTTTAAATTAATTTTGCTATGCCCTTTTTCGAGGTTAGTATACTGTGCCTCTGTCTAACAGTGACACAGAAGTGATACCCGGGGTAAACCTATGATCTCCCATCCACTCATCAAGATTCCTCTTGAAGAGAGTCAATGAGGGACTCTGCATAACCTGGACTGGGATTTTATTCCATAGTGAAGGGAGCCTCTGGGTTATGAATCTGTCCCTCCAGCATGTCCTATTTATTTCAGTGCTGAGGTTCAAGTCTCTCGAGCGTGTAGCTCGATGGGATTTGGATTTTTGAGGTGCAGCATGTCCCTTAATTCCGGGTTGGACATGGCCTTATACGTCAGGCACAGGTCACCTCTGAGCAGGCGGTATGCCACTGAGTAGAGCTGGAGTTTCTTTAACCGGGTAGCATATGGCATCTGTTTGAGCCCTTTGATCCTCTTGGTGAGGTACTTTTGGGGTCTTTCCAGTTGCTGCAGGTGTTTGGTAAGGTACATCCCAAAAGGGGCATTGTACTCGATTATGGGCCTGATGAGGGATGAGTAAAGAGGCACGATGACCTCTCCTAATCTAGATGTGAATCCCTTCATGATTAGGTGGGCTATATAAAATGTTTTTCTAACCACTTTGGCCACGTGGTTGTCAAATGAGAGATTGCTATCAACTTGGGTCCCCAGGTCCCTAATGACTTCTTCTGTACTTAATGGATTACCACCTATGTGGTAATTTGTGGGCACTGTGTTTTTGCCAAAGGGGATGACTATACACTTTTTGGCATTTAGCTTGAGGCCATGGCTCTGGCACCAGTTGTCTGTTTCTATGAGGCCCTTTTGGAGGATGCTTGTGTCGGCTGGAGAGTCGATTATGGCGCCCAGTTTGCAGTCATCTGCGAACTTGGTCAGCCACAGTCCTTCCGTGTTGGCCTGTACCTCTGAAAAATATATACCAAACAAGAGAGGTCCCAGGACTGAGCCTTGTGGGACGCCACTTGTAACTGGTTTGGAGTCTGACATGGCTCCAGCAATTCTAACCATGTGGGTTCTGTCCTTGAGCCAGTTTGCAACCCATCTAGTGACATAGGGGTTTATATTTAAGCTGGTGAGCTTATCTATAATGCCTGAGTGGGGTATTGTATCGAAGGCTTTTGCGAGGTCCAGATAGGCTGTGTGGACCACCTTCCCTTCACAATGGCCTTGGTGACTGTTTCAAAGAAGTCAACCAGGTTTAAGAGGCAGGATCTGCCCTTAACAAAGCCAAACTGGGTAGGATCCAGTGTATTTAGGTCCCCAATATCTTTATTTATGAGGTCCATGATGATCCTTTCCATAGCTTTGCAGACCAAGCTAGTCAGGCTTATGGGGCGATAGTTTCCAGGGTCCGTTGAGGCACCACCTTTGTGGAGAGGGACCACTGTTGCTGTACGCCACTCTTTGGGTATATATCCTGTAGTAAGGCTGAGATTGAACAGTAGTTTTATATTTGGGTTTAGCTCTTCTTGGAGTTCATGTAGGACGCAGCCTGGGACACCATCTGGTCCCATTGATGCTGTGTTTTTTGCTTTGGAGAGGGCAGCTCTCACCTGAGCATCTGAGATGTCAGGGGGGCAGCACTCTGCTGGGATAGATATTTGCCCTTTGGTGGGGAGGGGAGAAGTTTGCGCTGAACCTGTGAGCTAGGATGTTGGCAATGTCTGTGGGATCAGTGTATTTTTTGTCATTTTGGACTAATTCTGAGCATATCTGGGAATTCCCACCCAGGTTCCTAACATAACTAAAGAAAGCCTTGTGATTATCTTTAGTGTCCTGTGCAATTTTTCTCTCGAAGCTGGCCTTTGACGATTTTATGAGTGCCCTTAGTTTTTTGCTAATACTGATCAGAGATGCGTTCCCTTTTTGGGATTTTGCTCTATCATGTAGTATCTTCCTCCTTCTATTGTATAGTTTGTTTATGGCTGGGGTCCACCAGACAGGTCGTCTGCCTTTGGAGGATTGGGTCTTGGTTTTATTTGGGATTGCATGATCCATGCATTCCTGAAGGTGTTCATAGAATACATTTATAAAGGATTCTGCGGTCTGGGCCGTATTTTCCACAGGCCGGATTCCACCTCGGTTTTGAGGAGTGTGAAATTTGCTTTAGAGAAGTTTTTCACTGTGGTTTTCTGGGCAGGGGGTGGGGTCGGGATGTGAATATCCAGTGAGATCAGTTTATGGTCTGATCTTACCAGTGAGGGATACACTTCTGGTCTGGAGCATAGAGTCCCCATGTTGGTGATGATCAGGTCCAGTATGTTTTCCCCTCTTGTGGGAGTGGTAACAAGTTGTTCCATAGCATTTGAGTTTTTGAATTCTAGGAACCTTTGGGCAAGGGTGTTGGAGCTAGAGTAATGCTCCCAATCTATGTTTGGGTAGTTGAAGTCACCCAATATAATGGTGTTCGGAGAGACCTTCATATTTTCCAGTGTTTTCAGGAAGGCCGAGTGGGGTTCCTGGGTTTGGGAGGGTGGTCTGTAGCAGGCTATAAACTGGAAGGCAGTTTTACCCACTGTTAGTTGCACATGGATAGTCTCTGATGCTTCGTGCTTTGCCACCAACCTGGAGGTGTGGGTATCTTTGATGAATATCGATACTCCCCCTCCTTTTGTGGTTCGGTCCAAGTTTTGGGGCGAAAAGCATGGTATGAGGTATAACCTGGTAGTGCTGGGGTGCTCTCGAGTCCTGAACCAGGTTTCTGTTACTGCACAGATATCGATGTTCTCCATGCTAAGGAGAGTTTTGAGTGCGTGCATCTTGAGGTTTAGACTTCGAGCGTTGAGTAGCATTACTCTTAGTTTCTTATCCCTTGTGATACCTATGGAGGTGGGTTTGTCTTTTGAGCCTTGCCTAAAAAAGGCACTATGGGGGTAGCAAGAGCCTTTGCCAATATCCGAAAGCCCAGGGGTGACAGGTGCAAGCCGTCCCTAGCAAAGCATCGTGGCTTGTCGTGCATATCATCCCAAGCTGACAGGCATTGGATCCCCTTTGAATGACACCAATACTTAAACCAATTGTTGAAACTGATCATCTTGTCTTCATATTGTGGCATCATTCTTGGTGAGGGTAAGATGCTACTCAAGGTCAGGGTCATACCAGCCTGGGCTACATGCTCAGAGAGCTCCTCTATGTCTCTTTTCATGTAGTCCAGGGAGGTACGTCTCAGGTCATTCACACCAGCATGGACAATGACTGAGTCATATTTGTACTTGCCTTGGAGTGACCTGAGTGCTTGTGTTATGTGGCGGATCCTAGCGCCAGACAGGCTGCTCACCGTGACCTTCTCCTTGTTCAGCCTGGTGAGCGGGACGCCAGTGTGCCTGACGATAGAGTCACCTATTACAAGTGTATCAGGTGTGTTGTTTAGCCTTAAGGGCTGTGACTGTTTGGCACACTGGCTTTGTGAGATATGTGTTGCACGTGTTTTGTTTTGGGGTAGCGGTTGCTTGGGTGTCTGCTTTGGAGGTCTCTGCTGCTTAGGCAGATCTTTATTTAGAGCCTCCGAGTATGTTTTTGTGTGATTATGTGTTTGGTTTGCTGTCGTGGTAGGTCTATGTGAGACTGGAATTGTAGTGAGTGTGGTTTCCTTCTCCTCCTGACTGGTTATGCCAGTACTGAGTTGAGAGAGCTTAGCCTCCAGTTTGGCTATATGGTTGCATCTCTCACATGTGTTGGAATTTGTTGGGAGGAGGAGAGGGTTGTCTGTGTACATGAGGCAGTTGTAACATTGCCTCAAGATTCCCATATTCACCAGCTGGACCGGAGAGGAGATTGACAACTGACCTTTGGACATGCTAGAATAATATTGGGAATTCCTTTATAATTGAAAACAAGGGCCAATGGGGAGCGAGGGTGTAGTGCTTTTAATTTTTAGTGCTGACTTATAATTGCTTTAGTGAGCAAGTGCCAGGTAACAAGTGCAATGTGTTACAGGTAACTTAAATGCAAAAACGACAAACAGTAACTTTCTTTCAAGCGAAGCAAGGAAATAAGTACAGTAAGCAATGCAGATATCAGTAGGGATCCACAGAAGCGCTGAGAAGCCACGTTTTAGGTGGAATTAGCGTTCCAGGGAAATAAGCATACAAACAAAGCTAGATTCAGCAGGCCTGGATCTAGTCTATGCTACAGCAAACAAGGTGTACCAATTTCAGTAAGATACAGTTCAAATATTCAGGCACTATAAACCTCTAACCAGAAATTCCCAGCTCAGAAGGGCAGAGTCCAGCCTCTCCTCCCACAAGAGTGCAGACCACGAACCTTCTTAATGTAAAATAACTGGCCTGAAGCCCAAGTGCTTAAACCAGAGCTAATACACTTTAAGAATAACAGACACTGAGCTCTCAGTCAGCAGTTCCCAATTTAGAAGGATGAAAGCTATCTGTCCTGCCACCACAGTGCATGCCACAAACCTTCCCAATGTAGAACAACTGGTCTGAAGCCCAAGTGCTTAATCCAAAAGACTTAGAATGATAGCTACACTTTAACCAAGTTACTACCAAGCAGTAATAAATACAACTGAATACTTTAAATAATGCCTGGATTAGTGCTCAAGTTATACAAACAAAACTAGATTCAGCAGGCCTGGATCTAGTCTATGCTACAGCAAACAAGGTGTACCAATTTCAGTAAGAAGAAATTCAGATATGCATGCACTATAAGCCTTCAACCAGAAATTCCCAGCTCAGAAGGGCAGAGTCCAGCCTCTCCTCCCACAAGAGTGCAGACCACAAAACCCTCTTAATGTAAAATAACTGGCCTGAAAGCCCAAGTGCTTAAACCAGAATTAATATACTTTTAGAATAACAGACACTGAGCCCTCAATCAGCAGTTCCCAACTTAGAGGGATGTAAGCTACCTGTTCTGCCACTACAGTGCAGACCACAAACCCTCTCAATGTAAAACAACTGGTCAGAAGCCCAAGTGTTTAAACTAAAAGGCTTAGAATGAGTTACACCAAGCAGTAATAAATACAATTGAGAATGTTTAAGATGACGCAAAAGCAAAATAAAGTAGGAAGAAACACAAGTACAGTAAAAGCAGAAGATTTTTTTTTTTTTTTTTTTTTTAGAAAAGTAGCAAAAGCAGTAGTAAATACAATTCTCATGCAGTGCAAGCTGGCACACTTGAATATGTAGCAATATTAGTCCACACACAGTTTGAAAAATGTAATTAAATTAAAAATGACTAAAAGCAAGTGCAGAAAGGGTTTATTAGGTAGAATGCGGTAAAGAGATGTCCTGGGGGAGTGTCTTAGATCAAATCTACAGTGGGGCGGGCACTGCAAAAGCCACCAAATTTAAACTACTACCAAGAATAGGGAGGGGGGGTGGGGGAGCAGCTTCAACACAGATGAAAGGAATGTGCAAATTATAAAAAAATATATATACTGTTTTCTATAGATTTGGAGAGCAGTAAGACACAGATATCAAGCAGACAATTTAGCTCTATCAATTGTCACAGCTTGTTTACTACTTTTATATACAAGACATGTATGTGTGGTAATTTATCATGTACAGATAATTTAACATGTTTTAACTGGATTTTTAAATATAATTATAATGTATTTTTGTGTTGTGTGGTTTGAAAAGAAATGTTTTTGCGTTTATGTAATTATTTTTTTGGCCACTGGTGGCAGTGGACAAGTTTATAAAGAGGAAGTGGTGAGTAAATGTTTAATCTGGTAAGTTTCTGTTATTTTATGTTTAGAACGAAAGCGCTTATTAAACTGGTGTTCTTGTGACCTAATCTGCCTTGACTAGAGATTTTTTATCTTGTTACCTTTCTGTTCACCTATCTGGACATATATTTGCTTAATGTTAAATTCTATGTTTTAACTTGACTTTACAAAAACTGCTTTATAAAAGTTTTTGCCTGTTGTCATGTATTTTTCTTGACAGTCATGAATGTCATATTTGCATTTTAATTGTATTGCCAGAATAGTTTTCTGTTTCTTTTAATTAGCCACCCAAGAGATGTGAAATGGGACAATTAGCAGACACTTGGGATAATCAAAAATGTATTCTCATATTTCAGCTGTTTTGAAAGGCAATTTTAGTATCTTAGGTTCAGTTTGCTTTTTTTTTTCATAGCATTTTAATACCATGTTTTGAAGCCAATGAATTTTTAGCTATACAAAATTGTTAATACATACTGGTTAAAGCAATAATATATACACTTTAAGCATTCATATATTTTATTAATGCAGTGCACCTCAAATCTCTCATCTATTATAGTGACTATTATAGAGTTTGGGACTTGAACAGTTTTTTAGAAAGCTAGTAAGGAGAGTTTAATGTCTGGCGATTAGTGAAGTAGATTAACGTTGTTAGCAGCTGATAAGCTGTTTATTGTGATCATAGGATCACAGGATCATAGGAAATTAATAGGCTATTGGCCCTGAGGCCCTTATAAGCATAGCCAAGAGTTTAGCCAATGCATAGACAAATCAGCACCCAACATCCCTGTCCAGCAGGGACACGGATAGAATCCCAGGGATGTATTTTCTATTCCCCATGCAGTTATCCAGATTGTGCTTAAAAAGGGGCAAACAGGTACTCTGCTTGATGTGGAGAGGGAGTCTGTTCCATAGATGGGGGAGTCTCTGGGACACAAATCTGTCCTGCCAGCAAGTCCTATTGATGTCACAAACCAGGTTGAGGCCACGTGTGTGGGTTACTTGATTGGAGCTTGACTTGCGGATATGCAGCAGTCCCATCAAGGCAGGGTCCGAGATCGCCTTGTATGCCAGACAGAGGTCATCTCTGAGGAGTCTGTATGAAACAGAGTAGAGGGACAGGGCTTTTAGCCTATCTGTGTATGGTAGATTTTTGAGGCCCTGGATTCTCCTTCTGAGGAACCTCTGTGGTCTCTCCACGTACTGCATGTGCTTTGCGAGGTACATGCAAATGGGGCATTGTACTCAATAATGGACATTATAAGGGAAGAATACAGGGATGTTATGACCTCCTTGTCCCTGGATGAGATACCCTTACTTATGAGGTAGGCCATGTAGAAAGCTTTCCATACAATGGAAGCAACATGGTGGTCAAAAGTCAGGCTGCTCTCAATCAGGGTGCCCAAATCTCTCACAACTGACTGCATGCTTAGAACGTTGTTATTAATGTGATAATTTGTGGGGACATCTCTCTCACAAAAGGGGGTGATGCTGCATTTTTTTGTATTCAGCTTGAGGCCATGTTTCTGGCACCAGTTATTTATTTGGGTGAGACCCTCTTGTAGGATGTCCACATCACTAGGGGAATTGATGACAGCTCTCAACTTGCAGTCATCTGGAAACTTGGTCAGCCATAGGCCACTGGTTTTGGCCTGTACCTCAGAAACGTAACTCTTCTGAGTAGGTTACTTAACTAAACAGTGCTTTGAGGTTTTCATGAATCTGGGTACTTGAGTGCATGTCTGGTAATTACATATAAACCTAAATATTAAACATATGTTTAAATAGATACAAGCTACTACACGATAACAGGGAGATTAACTTAAAATTATTATTTTTTTCATATTTTGGGAGATACAATATTAGTACATAGGAAATGCTAGGTTATCTGTCTGTAGATTATTATAAGCCTAGCCAATAACCACAGTTTAGAATTAAAGATTGTACCTTGTATCTGTGAGACAAAGACCTTAACCATTATGACAAACACTCCCCCATCACATTCACACCGAGAGAATAACAGACATTATACAATAACTCCCTATTACTATTCAAAAACGTGCATGTTGATTGGCCCAGCCTAACCAGTGTGCCCGTTGTAAATCCCACAATATACCAACGAAAAAAGGTCAGGTCCCCCGGACTTTTTTCCGTTGGTATAAAGTGCCCCAAAACCTTTTTTTCTTACAATAAAAAAAAAAAAAAAAAAAAAAGAGAGAAAATGGAGCAACGGAGACTTTCTATTCTCCATTGCTTCTGTTTCAAAGCCTTGACGTACTGCGTGGGAGCGCAAGTCCCATACGCATATGCAGTACATCAAAACAAAGAATACCACAACCGGCAGAAGAACAGTAATCCGCCGCTATACAAAGACATTATTTAAGAAAAGTAAGTATTTTTTTTCTTAAGAATGTCATTGCATAATAGCAATAATGACTCTGTAGTTGTGGTATATTAAAGATTTACCCACGGTTGCCTTTGTTTAATCACTCGAGCTTCGCCCTCGTGACTAATCCACACCAACCGTGGGTAAATCTTCAATATACCACACCACGTCATCGGTTATTGCTTTATTCTACAACTCTCAAATAACAGTTTTATTGTATTTTTCTAGTCTTTTTTGTACTTATCTTTACTTTCAAAACTACTAGTTGGTAATAGCTACAGATGTCTGAGCAAATGGCATATGGCTTAACTTTTGGAACTTGAATGGTGTTGAAAAATTTAATAATGAGAGACTTGGGAAGAGTTTGAAGTCTGTTAATAAGTAAAGTGAACTGAAATTATAAACCATTCACAAGCTCTTCCTTGTGGTCAAGGGTTTGATTCCCATAGCCTTCCTCTGACTATTATGTAACTCTGAGCAAGTTACTTAACCAAACAGTGGTGAAGTTTTTAGGAAACTGGGATAGTCTTCTCACTAGTCATTTTGACAGAATACCTTATTAACTATTTATGAATGTAAAGCTTAACCATATGCTTAAATGAATACAAACTACTAAATGATAAGGGACATGAATTTAGAACAAAATTTTCTTGCTGTACAATACTGTTTTTATATACATATATATATATATATATATATATATATATATATATATATATATATATATATATAGAATAGTTGTGTAAAATCTTACCATTACCATAGATGTCCTTCTCTTCCATGTTGCAGTATTCATATATATGCTTTAAACATTCATATAAGGTTGTTAAAATATTGTTATAGAAGTAACTTCAGCTTAACATAAATAATTGTTAGCAATGGCTCTGGATGTTAGAGCAGATGGTATATTACTTTCCTTATGGAGTCTGAATAGTCTTGATAGGTTCATAATGGGAGTGGTTGTAAGAGTTGGAAGTCTGACAGAAAGTACAGTGGACTGAAACTGAAATTAAAAGCCATTGATAAGCTCCCACAGCTTTCATCTTTGTACTTCGTAACTCTTGGTAGGTAACTTAACCAGACAGTGCCGTGGGGCTTTTTGAAAACTGAGATAGTCTTCTTGACTGTATACCTGTTAACTATTTATGAACCAAAAGATTAACTATATTTTAAAATGGATACAAACTATACATGATAATAAGAAGAATTAAAGGAGATATTTTGTTTTCTTTTTTGAACATATTTCATTTTTAGGCAAAGTGACACTGCTCAATGCAAGAAGCCTTAAAAGTTGCATTCCTTACAAACATTCCTAACCCTGGAAAATGTAGATACATGGCATGTTTCATGGTTGAAACATGGCTTTGTAACTCGAAAAAAAAAAAAAACTACTACTTTATTCTCCAAATCCATCTCCCATGAAAAAGCAAAATTTAAAGTTACTTCTCATAGCAAATTATTAGGGATGATAGTGGATGATAATCTTAAATTTGACCTGCATATACTAAATTGCATAAGAAAAACGTATCAAAAACTAGTGATACTTTATAGAGCCAAAAACTTTCTCTCTGATGCAACTAAAGGTACACTTGTCACTACATACCTCTTCTCCATACTTCTTTATGGTGCACCCATCCTTACTAGCCTTCAGGCATCACAAAAATCAAAACTGGAACAGTGCTATAACAAAATTGCTAAATGTACAGCAAATACCCATTTCAGATCCCACCACTGTATAGCACTAAAAATCCAAAATTGGTTAGAACTATCCCATCAACTAACATATGCACAACTTCTTACCACCTATAGAATTATCCAGAATCCATCTGTCTGTCCAGCACTAAATAACATTCTATACAACTATGTCCCCAGTCAGTCATTACAATCTAGTGACCACAAACCTATGAAATCTGCTAGGCATTGTCTGTACTTGTACCATGTTCTAAGGCCTGGAACTCCTTACCTCTATCCATTAAGTCAGTACCCTCCCTCTCATCTTTCAAAACCATTCTGAAAGACTCCCTAGCCAAAAGCTGGCTCTGTTCTTGCTCAACACCAGGATAAAGTATATCCTTAAATATGGACAAATACTTATTTATGTCTTACATCTTACTTTTCTCCCTTCTTCACTCACTTCCTTACTTTTACTGTTTCTTACAAACAAAATTTTCTTACTTTTTACTGTTTTACAGTTATTATTGCTGTAACTCAAACTTGGCTTAAAGCCAGCTTAAACAACTCTGAAATTACACCCCTGGCTATAATATCATTTGTAATGGCCATATAAAAAGGAAAGGTGGTGGTATTGCTTTAATACTTCCCAGCAACCACCACATTTCCCCTTACAACAAACCAATACCAAATGCATTTCAGTAAAGCTTCTTATTAACTTCCTGAAAATAAACAATTATAAACAAGTATGCATTACTGTCCTTTACATCCCTCCTGGTGACAATATAGTTATACTGGAAGATTTCCTACATTGGATATCCAGAATAATTCCACAAGAAAAAAAAAAAACTATTAGGTGATGTGAATGCCAGTTGGTAACTCTTCTACATCTAGCATGAGCTTATATGGTTTCCCACAGCTAATTAACAGCCCCACACATTACAGCAAGACATCACATTCCTATTAGACTGGATCCTAGTATCAGACCCTAGCAAATACACCCCCTCAGGTACAATGTCTGACTGTCGCAGTGATCATCTCTCAGTCTATACAACCAGACATCTCACACATCTACTTAAACAACATGTTCATAAAACAACACGTAACCTTTCCAAGTTTAACCCAGAAATGTTCATTACTGCCCTACCGTCTGTTAACTGGGACTACCTAAAAATCCTCTCTTTAGATGATGTTGTAACTTTTCCTAAATATCCTAAATAGAATTGCACCTTCTAGAAGGAAGAGACTAACAACAAATAATGCAATCTGGCTATTCAAAAAGAGTAGAATGTTAATGCAGGATAGAGGAAAAACATGGAAAGAATGTCAAAAATATAAAACACCGCAATATCTTAAAAAGTCTAGAATACTTCACAATAGTACGAAAAATCAAATAAATGAAAACAAAAATATGCTATAATAACTATAATAACTTTCAGAATATTAATATACACAATCCTAAAAAAATCTGGACAGGCATTAAAGAAATCTTGCATCTTGGCTAAAAATTCTACTATCCTTTCTCCCAGTAACTCAAAACTCAAAACAGCAATACAGTTCAACTCTTTCTTAATAAATAGTATCACATCTCTAACCAAGGATTCCACAGCATCTAATCCTAACCCTGCCTACCACATTCACTTTCACCTTGAAACATATGTACACATCCTATATAATACTACTCTTAAACAAACTCCAACCATGCTCTACTTGAGCTGATGACTTTCCAAGTGAGTAACTTAAGATAGCAACCAACAGCGTTGCCTATTTTGTCTGAATCTTTATAAGTAAGTCAGCCCAGGAATCCCATGTTCCCTCCATCTGGAAAAAGTCAAACATCCTCTGCATGAAGGAGAAAACTCAACAGACATTACTAACTTTAGATCTGTAGCAATCTTACCCACCATTCAAAATACAAAAATCAAAACCTGAACAATTCTATAATAAAGATGCTAAATTTGCAGCAAATCCCCCTTTCAGAGCCCTCCACTGTATAGCATTAAAAAGCCTAAATTGGTTAGAACTACCCCATCAACTAACCTATACACAGCTTTTTACCTCATATAAAATTATCTAGCATCCATCTGCTTGTCCAGCATTAAATAACATTCTACACAACTATGTTTCCAATTGGTTATAATGATCCAATGACCAAAACTCCTGTTTGTCCACAACCTTATCAAATCTGCTAGGCATGTCTGTATTTGTATCATGTCGCTAAGGCCTGTAATTCCTTACCTGTAGCCATCAATTCAATACCCTCCCTCCGATCCTTCGAAACCATTCTGAAAAACGTCCTAGCCAAAAGCTGTCTCGGTTCTTACTCAACATCAGGATAAACTATATACCTAAATATGAACAGCTACCTGTTCATACCTTACACCTACTTACTTTCCATTCCTCACTCACTTCCTTACTTCTATTAGTTTATTTCATCTGGCTTTCTCTAAATACACCATGAATCTGCTTTTCTTTCACTTCATATTGCAATTCTTGTTTGTATTATACTAGCTTGCCTTTAATTTCTCTATAAACTGTCTAAATTTTCTAAATAATAAATCATTGGCATATAACTTGTTTCTATTCTTAACCAATGTTTTTATATTACATTTTATCTGGTATACTTATTTAAACTGTAAATGTTTTTGTGTTATTTTGTATTATTTTTAATAACTAAAATTGTTCTTAAATTTTTTGAATACTGTGGAGTTTTTTTCCACGGATCTCCCCTGAAAATGGACTCCTACCCAGTTGGACTTTCCTGGTAATCAAATGTCAACAAATAAATAACTCGGCAAAGTTAAAAAAAAACAAAAAAAAGCACTTCCTGTTTAATTTCCATCATTTTCAATTACAGATATTTTGCTTCAAGTTTCCAAATTACCCTCCACTCCCAAATACTATTTTTCACTTTTTTACTCTGAAGTGTCTTTGCCAAATTACAGTCAAGCCCTGACACCTTTTGAAACTGTTCAAAAACAGTTATATTCTCTGGTAAAAGAATATTTAACGTAGTTGTTACTAGCTTGCAGTCATCAGGAAACTTACAAAAGTGCTTCCATTCACAAGAGACACACAACATGAAGCATTTTACCATCTGAACCAACATTTCCATAGCCATAATAAACAGGATGGGGGTAAATACCCCTGTCTAGTGCCCCTGGTAATAAGATTATCCTTAAGTCAATGACCCACTGATTATTAATTGAGGCACATACATGATCAGAGCTTCAATTCCACTTAGAAATGTATTACCCAGTCCTATCTCCTTCAACACATTAAAGAAAAACCCATTGAACTATTCTTTGAGCACCACCTTAATACTATTGTTAAGATGTTTTTTAAGTCATCATTCACCTGTGTTCCTCACTTATCAGGCCAGTTAAAGAAATGCCATCTTTGGTATGTACTTATCAAATACATAATCCAGTTCCAGAAAGCACAGTATTTCCTTACCAAGGCAATTGATAGCATACCCACTTTGAGCTGCCAAGGATGTCCTAAAGTAATGCCACTCTGTTCTATGTCCTATCAACTTTTGAGAGGGGGACCCCTGCATAGCCTATAGAGCCTCAGAGGATCTGGTCCTATGCAATCTCCTTTACATCCAAAAACTAATAACATTATAAACACCCATTTAAGAGATCTCAGTTTCTACTATAACCATAAATAGGACCTACTGACAGGATAGATACCTAACACAGAGAATACCTCTTTTATGGAATAGACTCTGCTTGGATATAAACCATACTAGATCCTTGACCCTTTATAAGTGCAACTTGGATAAGTGGATGGGCAATCATAAGTACACCCCAGGCCTGGCCCATCAAGCCTTCATGGAAAGGGGGCATCAATAGATCTAAAGTAAGTAATCCTCTTGTGGTCTGGCCTGACTATTCTAGCCCATATGGAAAGAGGTTACAACTAGATGCAAAGTAATTCATCCTGTTGGTGGTCTGGTATTAATTTCAGTTTACTATCAATTGTGCAAACAACAAGCTGTCAGCATGTATGTTGCCAAAAATCAGATTGTCATTTGCAAAATGTCAAGTGCATGGGGCAGTTGAACACACTTATGCAAATGCATAGTGTTCTTGCCCCCCTGCAAAAATGTGATATGTTGTATAGGAGTTTGATTTACATAAGCGCCTATACAGGTATTACGTTATGTTTTCGGTGACAATGTCGACTCAAATGTTTCGATCATTTGGGTTGACATTGTGTAAGAGTGGCGAGTCTAGTTTTGGTGTTTATATTCGCTACTGTGAACAGCAAATGTTTTGCCTTTCGCAGTAATGATAGTAAACCATTAATTTCACATCTTCATAAATTGTGCGATCATGTGGCTGGGCTACAAGTGGTCCACCGGATCAGCAGTTTAATACAAACCTATGTACCTATTCACATTTACATTTTTTTTAATAAACTTATAAATAACACATACAAAGCACTCCAAAGACATGCATCTGGAGCATTTCTCCCCGGGCCTCCGCTGAAAACAGGCTCTCTGGAACCTAGTCGGACTTTCCCAGTCAACAAATGATAAATAAAATAAAATAAATAAATAAAATATTTGAGTATATGCATAGTGGTGTACATATTCAAAGAAATGGCAACTAACATGAGTGGGTGTAAAAGAGTATAAGAGAATTAGAAGGGTAATTTGAATGTGACTTTTACTCAAACTAGGGAGCCTAAGTTTCATGGAAGAGAATTGTTTAACTTGAAGTTTAGTTATTTTAAAAATTTCTAATTCTTTGCTTTTCTATGTCAAATAAAATGAGCTTTCAGGCAATAGTTTTTCTTTTATTTTCACATTGCCATTATTTTAAGGATCTGGGTTACTATGGAGATCACAGAATGGCAATTACAAATAGCATAGCAATATATATATATATATATAAAAGATGTCTTCTTTAATAAAATATGTTTCTTTGAATATAAATGGCCTCAACAGTGGCAATAACAGATAACTGTTTTTTGGTTTTTAAAAAATGCATAAATCTCAAGTCACTTTCAGAAAGAGACTCATTTATTACAAAATTATATCGATAGATTAAACACTAATGAATATATAGTACTAGCAAATTCTATCTTTAAAGAAAAGCAAAGGGGTATAGCACTCTTACAGAGAAATTCCATTATAATGCTTGGGATTAGTGACTTGTACTGTGATGATAAAGGTATGATACACGTTCTCAGTACTGAATATAAAAAAGTATATACATTAACCTTAGCAAGAACGCAATGGATTCTAGCAACTAGAGATGAATTTTATAAGAAGCATCTGGAAATTTTAACTTTGAATATGAAGAAAAGTATAATAATGGCAGATCTGAACTTTATACTTAAAGAAAATGATATGAGTGCATTTAGGAATCCTAGAATTTCAGCATCAGCTAAGGCTTAAATGGACTTTAGAGAACAGGCGACCTGCAGATCACCATACTGACAGGAGAAAAAACATTCTCCAGCAGGGTGTTATTCAGTAGGTAATGCCCGCTGAAAAATGAGTCTATGTTTTTATGGAAGCATATTAAGCTGCTGTGGAGCTAGGACTGAAAATAACCTAACAGTTGCCATTATTTTACACTTACTAAGCAGCACTTTTGCTGTTTAGTGAGTGTAAAAAAGTGTGTGTATGTGTGTGTGTGTGTGTGTGTGTGTGTGTGTGTGTGTGTGTGTGTGTGTGTGTGTGTGTGTGTGTGTGCATGAGAATGAGAGCGAGATAGATCGAGCCATTATTTTACACTCGCTAAACAGCATTTTTGCTGTTTAGTGAGTGTAAAAAATAAATGAAACAGAAACAAGTGTGTGCGTGTATGTGTTTATGTTTGTCAGGATATGTGAGTATATTAATGCTTGTGTGCATGAAAGCTGAATTGTGTGTGTGTGCGAAAAAGAGAGAGAGAGAGTGAAGAGTGAAATTGATTGAGGACTGGCAGTAGCAGGAGTTAAGACGTTTGTGTACTTCTCAAACTCTTAGCTCAAGATATCTGGACAAAGCCTAAAATAAAGGGAAAGCAAAGGCTCAAAATAGCAATGTATTTTACATATTGCTGTAATAATATCACAAAGTTACTTGAATAACAGGATTTGTGGTAGCATGCATTTCCTGAAGTTCAAGTTTGTGTGAGACAGGAAGAGAGAGTGAGATTGACTGACCAGTCGCAACAGCAGTAAAGAGGTTTGCATACCTCTCGACTTCTTAACTCAAGAAATTCGGATAAAGCCTAAAATAAAAGGGGAACAAAGGCTCAAAATAAGAAAAGATTTTAAATATATTACTTATAAAATTACAATGTTGCTTAAATAACAGGATTTGTCTTAGCATGAATTTTCCAAAGGAAATAAAGTCTGAAACTCAAATGTATGTCATTATTTAGTGACTTCAGTCCCAAATGACTGGAACCAAACCACACATTTTAGGAGTAAGCAAACAAAAATAAAGTAAATATCTGGATATTTTTTAAAAATATTATATTTTGGACATAAAATACTTCCTCCAACATCATTTTCATATACTACAGCAAATTTGAAACATTAGGTGGAGGAACTATTTTACATAATAAATATATAAAAAATAATATAGTAATAAGAAAAATATATAATATAAGTAAGTAAAATATAACAATTTTACAGACAACCCATTCTCTAAGCACTATAATGCCCTTCAAAATGTGTGTTAGTGTGTGAGTAATACCCTTCTAGTAGTCATTATTTACACAGTAACACACACCCTGCTCGGCATTACTGCTTGATTACTGAATTATTTAAATTTACCGATGTTAATTAATTTTCTAAATCAACTTTTTTGTTTTACATTTATCCCCTTATAGAGTTTGTACACAAACAAGAATTGATAGGTTAATTATTTCAAATGATTTGGTTTCTAAAACAGAATAGGTAAATGTGGTAACATTTCCTTTATCAGATCACAATACGATTAATTATACAGTACTGATAAATCCAACACAATTTGAGTCTTTTAATAGATTTTCAACTTATATAACAATGTTAAAAGATTTTAAAGAGTGGTTTCTAACATAAATAATGTTCTTAGACTTCATTAGTAATGATGACATTTCAGATGTTCTAAGGGAATTAAGGATTCATATGTATTTATATTTATATGGCAGTGTCTGTATTACAACAACAGAAAGCAATGGAAGATTTATTGAAAATGCAAAAAAATGACAGACAAAATGAAGTAAAACATATTAAAAGGAGAAAAAGAACTATTCTCAGAAGTGGAAAAACTGAATGTAGAGTTTCAGAATATCCTATAGCATAAGGTTTCTATTAGTTTATTCATGTGACATCAAAATAAGTCATTTACCAATTACACCATGCCAATAAACAACAGCCAGATTTTAGAGTATGTTCTTGTGTAATGATATACCGACAGAATGTGTTGCAAACAATGGTACACAGTTTATGTCCAGTGAATTCCAACAATTTGTGGCTGGTTTCTGTTTCACTCATACTACATCAAGTCATCACTATCTGCAATAAAGTGGTAAAATTGAGAGAACAGTTCAAACAGACAAAACAAATATTAAGGCAAACACATCTGTAAAGCGCTCTAATGGTATATGAGCTACTGCCCAATGTCAGTGAACCGAGTCCTTCCCAGTTACTGCTTGGAAGTCAAATATGAGCTGACATGCCAATGTTTGAGTCAAAATTTTAATCAAGACTGATACCATAACAAGTATTTAAAAGCAGTGATTGAAAAGCTAAGACTTCATATGCATGTTTCATGACCAACATCATTCTGCATGTCCACTACCTGTCCTGGAACCCAGCCCTACAGCTTCTATATGGCGCTGCAGCAAATGACAGTTTATAAGCACCTTTTTATAAGAAACTGTTCACTTCTAAACCAAATCAGTTGTCATCATAGCCTTGATTAAGTACTACATTCAGGGCCCCTTACAGATCAACTGTGATATAATTAATTTCTTTTCCAAATTGTTTAAGAAGCATACTGGCATTGTTAGAATATAGAATAAATTCTGCTTGGGGAATATATTCAATAAAGGGATTCCACAAGTTTCTGCCTTGGGACCTTTTTGTTTTAGCAGTCTCAGTAGCTACACAGGTAGCATAGTTGCTTTTCGTGCACAAGGCTCTGAGCTCTATTCTCACACCAAATTGTTGGATCAATTTTACAGTGCTGACATTGCAGTACAACATAAGGAGGGTGCTGCTCTCCTGAGTGTTCCTTCCTTCAAATGAGATGTTAAGCTGAGACTCCATCTGCCTGCGTTGGTAGTAGCACAAGTGGATGTAAATGACCACATGGCACCTATCAAAAACAGTAGAAGTTCCCTGGTGCCCTGAACAAAATTCACCTAGCAGTACAAAACCATTTCAGGTCTCTGGCTTAGGAGGGAATAGCCCAGTCAACAATAGATAAATACCTTTATCGACACATTTACAAATGAAGAGAGCATCTTGGGTATGAAAATCCACAGATGATACATAAAACGGACTGACCATGGCTAATTTGTATGTCCAGCACAAACTGCAAGATTCCTTAGACCCTTAATCTAATTGGTTATTAAGATGCAGAATTGCCTTTAATATTAACAAATGCACAGTACTGCATTATAAAAAATCAGATTTAGTCTATCCATACTTGGTTAATGATCAGTTATTAGCTTTATCTGATCAAGCTAAATACCTGTGGGTAACAACTGACAATGATATGAAATCTGAGGCAAATGTTAATTATAATTCTATGGCAATGCTATGAAATTGTATGGAACAGGTTCTGTAGAGTAACCACTAGAAAATTTAAAATATAATCACTTTATATAAGGCAGTAATTAGATCTCACATAAAATATTGCTGTTGCTGACGCACATACACTACTGGGTATATTAAAAATCTTGCAAGAAAATAAAGATCTGCATTATAATAATTCAGGTAATTAGGCCAATGATAATCATGGAAACTTTATAGTATGTAAGTAAGAAGTTATTAAAGAGAGATTTAATATTAGTGTTCAAGTACTTCAGGAATGGTACTTTGGCTTCCATCTTAGGGATTACATTTAAAAATAGCAGCAAGTTTACTGCAAATAATAATATATCTCTACAGGTGGACTCATAATACAACAAAGGAAAATGTATTTCTATACAGGATTATTAGGATTTTAAATTATTTGCTTAATTCAACATCAGCTATATGTAATGTATCAGTCTTTAAGTTGTAGTTAGATTATTTGCATGTTAGTAAAGCTTATAAACCCTTTTATTTGCTATAAACTCTTTGATTGCTTCCTTGGAGGATATACAGTTTGTTCCTCCAAATACACTGTAACTTGTATATAAGCCATGAGTTTTCAATATGTCAATATTTTGACTTGTTGATATTATGAGCTACACCCATATGTGGTGTGTGTGTGTGTGTGTGTGTGTGTGTGTGTGTGTGTGCACGCGCGTGTGTGTCTGTGTGTTTGTGTGTGTGTGCAAATATACACAAACACACACACACACACACACACACACACACACACACACACACACACACACACACACAAACAATACATACACATGGATGGGGTATTCAGAGAAGATGTTGCCATAGCACTGCTACTGCATTGCTGCAGCTTTATTGGTGCTCTGGTAATAGAAAGTGATTCAGATATATGAAAGTGTCACACTGAGCAAAAGCTCAATAAAGATGCCTTTTCATGCCTGAATCCAACACTGAATACAATAAGTATTCTGCTTACATATCCTTGCAGTGCTATTGTGCACTCACCACTAGAAACACACATACACATTTACATAGATGCCGAGACAGTCACACACCCATACAGCAACTGAGACAGGCTCATTTATGGCCCTTAATACACACACACACACACACACACACACACACACACACACACACACACACACACACACACACACACACACACACACACATACACACACACACAGCTTCTCAGTAGTTACCTACTGTGGTACTAATAGCCTCAGTTCTACCATGGACATTAGTGGATATACACTGTAAAAAGATAAAAAGATATTGTACATTGCTATGAATTCGCTTTGAAACAGCATAGTGGAATTTGTCTTTGAATCTTTCTACCATGCTGTTTCAGTCTCAGCATACAGCTCTGAGGAAGCACACCTGGCTAATTCCCATTAGCCATGTCCTGCTCCTCCGATGGCCACATGTGAGGTGACACTTCTCGCACAAGACTGGGTGCCATTATAGTGCTGCAGTGGTCTCTGATCAATAAAACATAGCACTGTGTGCATCAAACAGGTGACTTGTGCCTGCTTCACTATGTCATACTGCAGCACTGCAGGTCTGCACAGTGCAGTATGTATTTCTGAATACCCCCATAATTATATATTTTAAAAAATGATGATGTGGGATATTCTCTGCAAATTGTAATACATTCCTGAAATTGATGCATTGATAATTATATACTACCAGCTACATGTTATAATCAAATTGGCTAGGACATCTTTATAAAACCTATTTCATGCAAGTGTTTTTACACTTATAAGCTAGCATTCATGTTCTTAGTGTTCTTACTGTGCCTGGGGTGGTGGCAGATCTTTTTGTGTTTTGGTTCGGTCCCCATTATATAACCAGTCTACATGTATTCCAGGGCTTGATATCACTCCTATATTGTTAATTATTCCTTGTGATGCCTTTGTAACAGCTGTTGCTAAGCAAAGTAGTTTGCTTAGCTTACCATGAATGTAGTTCAATGCCTTTGACAATAGAAGTCTGTTTTATTTTGGTCTCATATAAGCAGATAAACTCACTTGCCACCAGAGTCTATTTCAGTTTTATGAAGGAGCACTGATCTCTTTATTTTTATGTTATTTTTTTTTTACTAAGACCAATTTTATAAACATGAAGTATATGTGGCTTGACCTCAAATCGTATGGTACAGCTTGCCTGCTTTTTCATATTTTTTATCAAAATGCGTGCATTCTTCACCAACATTTATTTTCTGTGTGTTATACAAAAACATTAAGACTAGACTGAAATATAATAATAAACTATCAGAAAAATGATTGATAATAATAAACACGATTCCTGTTTACAGTCTGATTACATCTAAAAGTCTTAGCCGGAAGTCAAAGTTCAGTATGTAATAGCCATATGAAAAATAGATGCCACTTGTAGCATCTTACTGAATTAATTAAACTGTACTTTGCTGAACATTTTCTATTAAACAGCTGCTTCGTTCCAAGAAATAGCTTGCATGTTTACTTCAAGACTGCTACAAGCATAAAATTGCTTTATTTCCAAGAGACGGCGACCTTGGAGTATCTACAAGAAATTAATTTTTTTTGTGTTCTGTCTCATTTTATTAAATATCCTGTTCCTTCTGTTGAATATTGTTTCCTTTGTATTAGGTTAGATGAAGCAGGAACCAGCAAATTCTTGTCTGATGAACTGTACTACAAGCCAAATAGAAATGGTTAAGAGCAGTCTGTAATGAATGAGGTGGACATGCCAGCCAATACGCTGTACAAATACACATCCAGTTTTAAAAGTACATTTCAAATCCTATTTTATAAACATAAGTATGCATTAGATTGCAGAAGAAAATACAAATCACATGGAGACTGCTATTGGGTTGGGAGGGTGGCCTAATGGTTAAAGTGTTTGCCTTACAAACACAAGGTGCAAGGTTTGAGTCTCACAAGAGATGGTTGGTTAGGCTCACAAAGGCAGTTAGCCTATGAACCTATAATTAAGTTAAAAAAAATGATAAGCCAGTACAAATAAAACAATTAATAATGAAGTGTGTCAGTGCCAAATATAAGATTGTAAATACATGAAACCTTTAAGAACTCAGCAATATCCACTTTAAAGATTCTCTACACCTTCTTAGTGCAACTGACATTTAAACAAATAATTAGTAGTTTCCCCTCTAAAAGAGAAAAAGAAAAAGAAGGCCTGTACCTTTGATTCAGTCTTATAGGCCTGATTCACTACTCTTTCCCGTTCATAGTGCAAACTGTATTAAGATAAGGCTGGATTAAATGGGTTGCTTAATGACAACCTAAAGTAAATAATCATATTTATTTTATGTATGAATTTACTATTTGTTGGCCAGGTTAGCCCCACTAGGCCAACAGCCATTTTTCATTGCAGACACAGGGTCTCATTCATAATGACTAGGGGAAATTTAGCCAAAATACAGGGAGCCTTGGTTTAAAATCTCAGTGGGTTTTATTTGTTTATTATTAAGTTTCATTTATTTATATGTAAGTGAACCATTTTTCACAACAAGCTGTGTAGCAGTGAACAGAAATTATACATAATTAAAGCTGCGTAAAATAAACAGTACTATTACAAGCAAAGTGCACAGGCAGGTAATATGTATTGATTTTATATTTTATTGTTTAGTGAAGAGATGTCACAATATTTATTAATTGATAGAAATGTGAGTTAGTGGGGTATTGATGTTGCTGGCGCTAATTGTGGGATGGGAAGTATCTGAGTAGCAGTATAACAAAATTATTGTATGGTTCTGGTATAGTGAAACAGAACAAGCCGCCTGTTTGATGCTGGTTTTGAAGCATTACAAAGTGAGTTTGCTCATTATGCTAAAGTAGAGGGGGGCTCCATAGTTAAGGAGCTGTTATGGGAAAGGATTGGATGATAGTGGGTAAACACTACAAAGGGAGAAGACAGTGATGACTGGGCACTTTAGCAACACTTGCATCTGGGATGGCTTCTGGGTTCTTGTTTATCAGGAACTGGATGGCAGTGGTTACAATAAAGAAATTAATAAAATGGGTTGGCTTTGCTAATAGCCTGGAGTATGGTGGGTAGTAACTCAACTTTACAGAGAGAGCAGTAAGCATTATTCATGCATATTTGGAATTTAAGAATACGCGTAGATGAGTTAGTGTATAATACCATGACACAGTGACATAGTGACAAAGTTAAGATTAGGAAGCAAGCTGGAATTTGCCAGTATGCTTTCCTCTCTGCAGGTAGTTGGCACTGAAGTTAGTACAAAGTTTAGCCTTGGAAATTTCAGTTGCTCGGGTCACTGTAAATTTTGAGTGACAGAGCTGGGTTTAATCCCAATGCCAAGGTTCTTGAACTAGAAAGTCCTTTCAAATAAGTTTTATTGGAAGAGAACAAATGAGTTGCACTGGTTATGGCAAAGAGCGTTTTTTTGGGGGTGGGGTGGGGGTGCAGGCAACATTACATATTTGTTTTTTTAAATAGTTTTCACTGTGTTTTATTGTTTTTAGCCAGCTATTTAATTTGGATAAGTAAGGATAATGGTATTTAGATATGTTATCACATAATGTATTAGAGGACTGGAATACCAGATTTTCTGAGTAAAGGAAGAAGTTACTGGTTGGTAGTTAGTTAGAAATATAGCAGAAAAGAAAACACTGGAGTATACAGGCATGTGGGATTCTAACAACTAGTAAATGAGAAGGAGAAGAAATAGAAAAACCAAAAAAGGCATGTAAGTCATGACCAGTAATTAGCTGTCAGAAGCACAGATAAGTATTGTCAGGGAGTCCAAAATTAGAAAGCATTTGGACTAATTTTGGATGGGAGCCAGAACTGAAACTCTAAATCTGTGACTGTTTTGGTAGACTGATTAGTTAGTTGACTGGTGATTGACTGATTAATTTAATTAATTAATTTTCTTATTTATTTATCTGTCATACATATGTTGACCCAGGTAGAGCACTCATCTACTTGGGACCCATTTCAGGCTCAGCATGAGTTTGACTAGCTATTATTTTTTCCAAATAATTTATCTTTGGCATAATGGTTAAGGTGTTTCTCTCACAAGCACAACATACAGGGTTTAATTCTCACCTTTGGAGGAAACTGGCTAGGCTTAAAATGGCCCACAAGGGCAGCTTGCCTAGTACTTACCTAAGAACCTATGGAAGGACAGTAAGGTTTGGTATCTTGGGTATAAGAATAATGGCTGAAGATTTCCCTAAGTTGGTGAGTTAGCCTGTTTAAAAAGATATAATCTGCCGCAAGTAAATAATAATGAATATCCTGCATACAGGTCAAAATTTACAGTGCCAGTTGTCTGAGTCTCTGCAGCCACAGGGCTAAATGCTTTTAATCAGTTGATTATCGTTGAGAATTTTCCGGAATAGCAGTGAAAAGCAATGTTAAAAAAACATGTTTTCTGTGAAAAGTGGGTAGATGGATTGCTAGAATAGAAATGTCTGTATTCAAGTTTCAGTACTGCCAAAGATCTTGTTTAAGCTGAACACAGCCTTTTACGCTTGGGTTACTAATTATTTCCTGCAGGTGAGGATATAACTTATTTGAGACTATTATTACATGTGTGAGATTAATATCACTCCTTATCAAAAGTGATTTGAGTTTTACTTTTGAGAGAATCTAATTTAAATTTGGGTCATGCCTTTTTGGCACTGTATCTTAGTTTTTGTAGGCTTTACTAAGGAATGAATATAGTTTTGGCATGTAATGTTATCAGATGTTCTCTTTTTGCACCAGAAATCATTCTATTTTTTAAGCTCTTGTTTTAATAAAGATATATTTCCTTCTACTTGAGAAATGTTAATATTACAGAGAGAGTTGGATATGTAGTGGATAGTGCATGTCAGTTTTTGTTTTCCTGGTCACTGAGGACTAGTCAGTGTTAGTTCATTAATGCAATAATTGAAGATGAATATTTCTGTGGGACAAAAAAATAGAAGGTTATTAGTTTGGCTAGGAGATTGCATTTAGCTATACTGGAAAAAGCCATGGTGACAGTGTTATGTTCACTAAAGAGTAGTAGGAGAATTTGGATACAGAGTAATTCCTACGAGTATGTGTTAATAACTGGTCTATAAAAGATTAGTAACCAGGGGTTGGATTAAGATGTGTGGCATATAGACACAGTTTGCATAACAGTTAAGGTCTGCACCTTCCATTCACAATGTACAAGGTTTGATCCTAATCTCCGACCAATGCCTGTATGGAGTTTGCATCTTCTCGCTGTGGGGTTACTCCTACCTCCCAAACACATGCCAAGTGTTTTCACCTCAAATTCACCCAGCAAAGGAGTTGCAGTACAGTCTTTAGATCGTACCTATCAAGGATCAGGGAAAGAGTTGCATGGACCAATTTCTCTAGACTCCAACTGTGATGTGCAGTATCCTCTAGACAGAGATAACAGATTATCAAGCCATATCAGGTTAGGCCACTTGTCTCTGTAAAATTGGCTTTAGGTGATATGGTCATGTTAACTACTGTTGACAAAAATCGGCATAGCTTGTGATTATTGGGTTAAGGACTTGGCCTATTCTGACTTCTACCAAGAAAGCATGCTAATGGTAGGTGAGGTCTGTGTATCCCTACTGGCAAGTGTGTGCCTGCCATAAAGCTCAGCAACCCTGGGTCAATAAGCTACTTATCAGCTGGCATCAATTTGTGCAGCTTGGTTTATTTGAATTAGCTCTGAGCAAAAGCTGGATGCAAAACCCATCAACCTGCCAAACATGAACTAAGGATTTCTACACTCAATATAGGTTCACAGACAGGGTGGGGAAGTGGATGACAAGATTGTAAGGAGGATGCTAGACATCCTTTGTATCCAGTAGATAAGATGGAAGTGCAGTACTTAAGGGAGAGGCTTCAGAAGACACTGAGATCTGTTATCAGAATTAGTGACTGGAATCTCATAGTAATTAGATTCCAGTGTAAGGACACAGCAGTATTCATAATCTCTGACAGAAAGGAAAAGAGTATTTTCAGGAAGAAGGTGCAAGGCCTACCAGATAAAGCAGGACGACATGAGTTGGTGTTGACAGCAGGGCACTTGAATGCACATAGCACATATCAGGACAGACAAAACCAGATATGAGGACTACCTGGGTCCAAACAGATGGGTTAACAGGAACAAAGGAGGCGAGGCCATTCCAAACTTTCATCTGGCAAATGGCTTGATGGTGGCCAACCTATAATTCAGCAAGAGAGTGGCAGTCCCAAGATCAGATACAGCATAGACTTCCTCCTATTAAGGAAAGGACATTTTGGGCAGAATCAAGTCATCTCCAGTGAAACAGTCAGTCCACAGTATAAACCAGTGGCTGATACAATTAGCTACAAGCAGTGGTCAGAGAAAGCTCTAAGGTCAACATAGACAAGGCTGAAGACCTGGAAGTTGTCTGAAGAGAAAGTACAAGACTTCAAGAAAATACTCAGGACTCTAAAACCTCAGGAAGAAGAGAAAATAGGTGGGGCTGAAGAAGAATGGCAGTTCCTTAAAACAGCAATTGTGAGGACTAAAGAATAGATATGCAGCTGTGCCAGGTATGGAAGTAATATGCATAAGAAAAGCCAGTGATGGAATGCAGAAGTCCAGAAAGTCATCAAAAGAAAAAAGGAGTGCAGAAAAAAGTGTGAGAAAGAAAAACATAGACCAGGGAAATGAAGTCAGGGAAAGCAGCAGGCACAGATGAGGTCACAAATCAGATCTGATCACAGTATTGGATGAATTATGAGCGAAATTGGTCCGGAGGGTACTCATAGGAGTATGAACAGAAAGGAGTATCCCAGATGGCTGGAGATTATAGTGCCAGTGTACAGGGAGGGGACAGATCAACATAGTTGCTGTATGCAGACAATGTGGCAGTGCTGGCAGCCTCTCAGCAAGAACTTCAGCAAAGGATATGGGAAATGAAGGCACGTGGGATGAAACTGACTACAGACAAGACAGTGACAATGGCAGCAAATGGAGGAAAGCAGAGCAAGCTGAAAATTAAGATAGAATGGAAAATAATGTAACAATTGAATATGTTCAAGTATTTAGGAGGTGAAGTTGAAAAAAGGAAAGTATGAATGAATATTTCAAGAATCAGAGGATGCTGCAGCCAAGTGGCACAGAGTGTCAGGTGCAGTGTATGACAGAAGGATGCCAAAAAAGCTGAAAACTAAGGTATACAAAATAGTAGTGCAACCAATACTACTGTATGGTACAGAAACCTGGGCAGTAAAGGCAGAGCAGTTGAGGATGTTAGATGTGAAGGAGACCAAGTAGCTGAGATGGGTGGTAGGATGTACACTGTGGGACAGAAGAAGAAATCAATGAACAAGTAACTCCAATTGTAGAGAAGGTCAAAGAGAACAGATTGTGGTGGTTCATGCACATGCAGGAAAGCAGAACACAATCTAATGATGAAGATTTTCTACATACAGGAAGAAGGCAAAAGGAAATGGGATAATCCAGCAAAGAGATGGATGGCTTATGTGAGAGAAAACCTATGACAGTCAAGCATGACCTCAGAAGAAGGTGGTGGAGTGGGATTGAATCAAGAGAGGCAGCAACAGTTGATGGGACACACTGACTCCATGTAGAAAATGGGAAAAGGGGGTTGGTGATGATTGATTATGATGTATGGCTGTGTGGGTAATTTGGTAATATTTGGTAATGGTGCTTTATATATATATATATATATATATATATATATATATATATATATATATATACATATATATATATATATATATATATATATATATATGTATATGCATATATATATATATATATGTATATATGTATATATATATGTGTATATATATAAGTATATATATATATGTATATATATAAGTATATGTATATATATATATATATATATATATATATATATATATATATATATATATATATATATATATATATATATATATATATATATATATATATATATATATATATATATATGTTACTAGGCTGTGGATTGTGATTCATTACTGAAACTAGCAGAAATTCCTTAAGATTCCAAGAGCAGGATAAGTTATTTCTTACACTTATTTCATTGAATTGCACTTCTATAATGCTTATAATTGTGCTATACAGTTAATCTACTACATTTTGCACTAAGTTTTTTTTTACTGTTTCACTGCATTTATGTACTGTTTTATACTGTTTTAACTGTATTTTTCATTGCTAGATACCATTTCATTACTCTAATTGCATGTTTACTGAATAACTTAACTGTAATCTGCTTTTTCACACTGAGAGTTGTATTTTCTATTTGTGAGTGCTCTATCTGTGCTTTCCTGTACATTTTTGATTTTTTTGAGGTTTCGGTGTCCTAGTCAGGTATCATATAACTGATTTGTTTGCAGTTAAGACATTTTCCAGAATCTCCCTGCTCATCTATCTGTTTAAAACTTTCATTTAGTGGCTACAGCTAGTAACTGTAATAGTTTCCCACCCCCTCCCTATTGTTGTCTTGTTCTTATACTTGATGGCTTAGCAGTTGCCTGCCCATACTGTATATTTGATCTGGTACACTCTTCCCGGTCTAGTGTGATTAGTTCATTCTACCTAATAGAGAGAGAACATTAAGGCCAACCCACTTAGATTCTTAACCTTGAATTAACTTCTGTTCCAGGTTTCTCCTTTTACACTTTACTAACAAAAAAAAAAATAAAAATTATAAGCTTGTTTCCCCCCCTTTCCTGTAATGAGTCTAGTCCAGATATAGATATAGATTTGCTGTATCCAGGAATGTTTGTAACTCCTGAGCCCCCAAGCCTTTCTGTGTTGGAGGGAAGCCTTCTAGTTTATCAGTGGGAGTGGTAAGCACTAGGTAACCTAGCTACCACATAAGGAGTGGTTTCTGACCCAGAAATTGTAGTTATTAGCCATTTGGCACTTTTTCCATCTCTCCCAACTTTCTGATTTAAAAGCTCGCATTTGCACTTGTTTCACCCCTTTCCTGTAACTACTCTAGTCCAGATACAGATTTGCTGTATCCAGGACTGTTTGTAAGATCCTGAGCCCCCCAAGCCTTTCTGTGTTGGAAGAAAACCATCTAGCTTATCTGTGGGGGTGGTTAGCACTAGGTAACCTATCTACCACATAAGGAGTGGTTTCTGGGCCCAGAAATTGTGGTTATTGGCCATTTGGGCAGTTTTTCCATCTCTCTCAACTTTTTGATTTAAAAGCCTGCATTTGGACTTGTATCCCCCCTTTTCTGTAAGTAGTCTAGTCCAGATACAGATTTGCTGTATCCAGGACTGTTTGTAAGCTCCTGAGCCCCCCCCCCCAAGACTTTCTGTCTTGGAGGGAAGCCTTCTAGTTTATCAGTGGGAGAGGTAAGCACTAGGTAGCCTATCTACCACATGATGAGTGGTTTTTGGCCCAGATTTGCGGTTTATTTGCTTTTTGGACAGTTTCTTCCACCTCTTTCAACTTTCTGGCTTAAAAGCCTGTGTTTGCATTTCTTTTCCCCCTTTCCTATAACTAGTCTAGTCCAGAAACTGATTTGTTGTGTCCAAGACTGTAACCTTTTGAGCCCCCCCAAGCCTTTATGTGTTGGAGGGAAGCCTTCTAGATATTCAGTGGGAGTGGTAAGCACTACCACAAGATGAGTTATTCCTGATACAGAAATTTTAGTTTATTGGCCGTTTGGACAGTTTTTCCATCTCATTCAACTTTCTGGTTTAAAAGCCCAAATTTGCTATTGTTTCCCAACCTTTGCTGTAACTAGTCTAGTCCAGATGCAGACTTCCTATATCCAGGACTGTTTGATAGCTTCTGAGTGGTGCCAGAGCCTGCTCTTCAATTTTTCCCTTAGATTTACTAGTTCTTTCCTCTACTGCACTTATAGTAGCTTATTAGTCTAGCACTTTACCAGACTTCTTGTAGCAATTATTGTAGTACACAAGTGCTACCAGCACTAAACGTTCTGCAAGGAAACAGATCTAGTACTTATTGTCAATGCCCACCCCACCAGGCATGTCTAAAGGTCAGTTCCCCATGCTTTCTTCTATTAACCTTGTGAACTTGGGCATCCTGAGGCAATGTAGCAACTGACTCATGTACACCCAACAATCCTCTCCTCTTACCTTCCAACACTCAGACTTGTGAGAGATGCACTTATATATCCAAACTGGAAGCCACACACTCTTTCTAGCCAAGACCAGAATAGCTGTTCAAGAGGAGAAGGTCAGCACTTGCACCACACCACATGGAACACATAGCCCTCTGGAACACACACCAGCACTGGCTTCATATAAAAACACAAACCACACACCCACTTTTTTGGAGGCTCTCAATAAAAATCTACCCAAGCAGCAGAGACCTCCAATGCAGAAACACATTCGACCACTACAACCCAACACTAATCACGAGACACATAACTCTCCTTCACAGTGTGCCACTCAGCCAAAGCCCCTAATGCAAAACAGCATGCCCAACACACTAGTCATAGGTGACTCAATAGTGAGGCACACTGATGCCCCACTCACTAGGTTGAATAAGGAGAAAGTAACAGTCAGCTGCCTGTCAGGTGCCAGGATCCAACACATAATGCATGAACTCAGGTCACTCAACAACAGGTACAAATATGACTCTATCATTGTACATGTGGGTGTGATTGACCTGAGATGTACCTCCCTGGATTACATGTAAAGAGACATGGAGGAATTCTCAGATTATGTAGCCCAGGCAGATATGACCCTAGCACTGAGCAGCATCCTACCATCACCCAGAATGATACCACAGTTGTTGTGTCTTTTGGCTTTTCTCAGTTAGGGGTCACAACAGTGGAACTCTGGTCTGCTAATGATTGGCAGTAGATTTTTATGTGCCGAGTTGCCAGCCCTGATGCACAACCTTCAACGAAGGTACGCCCATTCACGCATGTCTCCACACAGAAGACGCTCTAGCTGAGAATCGAACAGGACGTCTTACTGTGAGGTGACAACGCTACCACAGTACCGCCACTGCAGTCCTCAGAATGATACCACAGTACAAGCAGAAAATGATTGGTTTCAACAATTGGCTAAGTTTCTGGTGTCATTCTAAGGGGATCCAGTATCTGTCTGCCTGGGATGACATGATTGACAGACCTCGATGCTTTGCCAGAGATGACCTGCATCTGTCACCACTGGGCTTCTGGGTACTAGCCAAGGCTATTACCACCCCTATAGTGCCTTTTTTAGGTGGTGTTCCAAAGAACAGATTACCACCATAACAGCTACAAACAAATGCAATCTGAGGGTCATGTTGCCCAATGCTAGAAGTCTAAATCTCAGAATGCACTCGCTCAAGACACTCCTTAAAATGGAGAACATTGACATTTGTGCTGTAACAGAGACCTGGTTCAAGGCAGCAGAAAGCACCCCTGCACTACCAGGCTATAACTCATTCCAGACCTTTTGGCCTCAGAACTTAGACCAAAGCTCCAAAGGTGGTGGTGTTTCCATATTCATAAAGGATGCGCACACCTCTAGTCTGGTAGCCCAACATAATGCATCAGAGATACTTCAGGTGCAGCTAGCATTGGGTAAGACAGCGATTTAGGTCGTAGCCTGCTATAGGTCCCCAACCATGTCCCAAGACTCGCCCTCCACGTTCCTAAGCACCCTGGAGAATATTAGGGTCCAACCTAACACTCTCTTACTAGGCGACTTCAACTACCCCTCCGTTAACTGCGTAAACTACTCATGTAGTTGCTCAACGTTTCCTGGAGTTTATTAATTCCAATGCCCTGGATCACCTCGCTCTTACCCCCACTAGAGGTAGTAACATCCTTGACCTGGTCATTACTAACACGGGCAACTGTTGCTCCACACCAATAGTCAACTCCTCCCTGGTTAGATCTGACCCCAAACTAATCACCTTGGAAATCCACAACCCTCCCTCCCACCCCCTCCCCAGCAAAGGTAACTACCATGAAAATCTTCTCCAAAGCTAACTTTGGGATCCTAAAAACAGAGGTGGCTAACTTCACGGCACTCATGCAAATGGAAAATAGTTGTGTGACTGCAGAATCATACACCAATGCACTGTATGAAAACATACACAAATGCATGGATCTCGCCATATCCAATAAAACCAAGACACTCTCCTCCAAAAAAGGAAGCCAATCTGGTGGTCCCCTGCCATAAACAAACTCTACAACAGAAGGAGGAAACTGATGCGAAATAAGGTGAAGTCCCAAGACTAGAAAAACTCCCTTATCTGCCTCAACAAAAAGTTGAGATCCCTCATCAAATCCTCTAAAGCTAGGTATGAAAACAGAATTTCAGCAGATAGTAAAGACAGCCACAAGGCCTTCTATAGTTATGTAAAGAATCTCCACGGCAATACCCAGATTTGCTCTGAGCTACTGCACAATGGTACCTCCTATACTGAGCCAACAGATATTGCCAGTATACTTGCTGACAGATTCAGTGCCAACTTTACCCCCCCCCCCAAAGGACCAATCACAATACCAGTAAATTGCCAGACACCCAGTATTACTGCTACACAAGTTAAAACAACATTGTCCCAGGCCAAAAATACAGCTTGTATGGGACCTGACAATATCCCTGGTTGTGTTCTGCATGAACTACAGAGTGAACTGGCACCTCACCTGTGTGCCCTGTTCAATCACAGCCTCACCTCAGGCTTTGTCCCTGCTGAATGGCGCACTGCTACAGTCATCCCTCTCCACAAAGGAGGAGCGACTACAGACCCTGGGAACTATCGCACCATTAGCCTGATGAGTCTGATATGCAGAGCTATGGAATGCATCATCATGGACTTAATAAACAAAGATATAGGGAATCTCCAAACTCTGGATCCCACACAGTTTGGTTTTGTGAAGGGTAGATCATGCCTGCTCAACTTGGTCAACTTCTTTGAGTCAGTCACCAAAGCTGTGGATGAATGCAAGGTGGTTCATACAGCCTACCTGGATCTGGCCAAGGCTTTTGATACTATTCTCCACTCAGGAATCATAGAAAAACTCACTAAGCTTGACATCAACCCCTATATCATTAGGTGGGTTGCAAACTGGCTCACAGATAGAACCCAGAGTGTGAAAGTAGCTGACTCCAAGTCAGACTGCCGATTAATCATGAGTGGAGTCCCACAGGGTTCGGTCCTGGGTCCTCTCCTGTTTGGTATCTACTTCTCTGAAGTCCAGGGCAACATGAAAGGAATCTGGATGACAAATTCACAGACGATTGCAAGTTCAGAGCTATTATTAACTCCCCAAGTGATGTTGACATGCTACAGAATGACCTCACTGTGACAAACAACTGGTATCAGAACCATGACTCTGGAGAGGATGCAAAAGTACCTTACAAATAGGATCCTAGGCCGTAAACACTTGTCCTATATGGACATACTCAAAAAACTCCAACTATTCTCTGTCTCATATCGCCTACTTAGAGGTGATCTCTGCTTGACTTACAAAGCCATGTCTGACCCTGCTCTTTTAGAAATGCTACATCTAAAGAAATCCAAATCCCTCCACACCACACGCTTCAGAGACCTCAACCTCATTACTGCAATTAACAGAACATGCTGAAGGGACAGGTTCATAACCCAGAGACTGCCCATGCTATGGAACAGACTTCCCATACATGTCAAGCAGAGCACCTCACTGACTCTCTTCAAGAGAAATCTTATCTTAATGAGTGGATGGGAAACAGAAAATTCACCCCTGGGATAACACCAGTGGCTTTACTCGACAGAGGCACTGGGAACTAAGGTTGGGTGGCACTATGCCAGGGTAATCCTATGGCTAGGCTTGCAAAGGCCCCAGGGCCATTAGCCTACTACACACCTATGAACCTATGATATATATATATATATATATATATATATATAGATTCACTGCTAAATCCCGAAACTGCACAATACTGACAGAAAATACCGACACCCAGAAGAACGAAACTACAGAATACCGAAAACAACAAAACAACAAAATAAAACCCCAAAACCAGCAATAACATGTATGCAGGGAGGCAAGCCCACCTGCACCCCCCCCGTAACTTAAATATACCTACTCTGAGATCGCACTACAGTTGGGAGAATGGCAAACTTACCTTTATGCACTACACAGCAATCTCCATTATTCCCTGTCAGGATTCTGAAGTTTCATTTTTCTGAGCGTCGGTATTGTGTGGTTTCGAGCTTTCATAGTTTTCCCATATATATTTATATATATGTATATATATATATATATCTATATATCTATATATATATCTATATATCTATATATATATATATATATATATATATATATATATATATAGATTCACTACTAAATCCCGAAACCGCACAATGCCGACACTGAAAATACTGACGCCCAGAAGAACGAAACTCCAGAATACTGAAAACAACAAAACAACAAAATAAAACCACAAAACCAGCAATAACAACATGTATGCAGGGAGGCAAGCCCACCTGCACCTCCCCACACCCCCCCTGTAACTTAAATATACCTACTCCGAGATCGCACTACAGTTGGGAGAACGACAAACTTACCTTTATGCACTGGGCATCAGTATTGCGCGGTTTTGAGCTTTCGTAGTTTTCCTATATATACATATATATATATATATATATATATATATATATATATATATATATATATGTGTGTGTGTGTGTGTGTGTGTGTGTGTGTCTGCAGAAGAGTAAGAGTGGAAAAGGGCTTGTTGATGAAATGATATTTAATCTGAGGTATTTCTTATAAAATAAGTATAGATCACCTAGATGGGTTATAATCAGTTAGGATCATGGAACGTATGAAGGTAGCAGTAAGTCGAGAAGGAATGATGCCCTTCCTAAGGAGGAGTGCTCTCCCATTTGTATGTTTCCTGGTCTTATAGCCTGGTATGCTAAGCAGCATGAGGTTAAGTGGTGAGGAATGATGTAAAATAGACTTACAGCTGCTAAGTCAGGTCGATGAGTACATACGCACTCCTGCAGGATGTAGAATTTATATATATAGGCCTGAAATTTGTGTGTGTTTCTGTACTAATAACAGTTCTGTTAATTCACTACACAGAAGAGAAGCAGTGGATTCACAGCTATATTTTTATTAAAGGATTATTAATTATGTTCATTTTTAATGTTTTAATTCAGCATTTGTCAAGAAAAGACAACTGTGGTGAATTTCATGCAAGATGCATTACATCTCAGGAAAACACAAGTTACACCTGTGGTGATCCTCTCCTCACTATAGCAGGAATGAATTCCTAAAGGAAAAGATGTATGAAAAACAATGAGGAAAAATACTGTCTGTAAATGCTAAGATTCATTTTTTAAAGATGGAACTACGTGCCTGTTAGTATTGTATCCTCGTGGTATTTCAGCCTCCTGCTTTACAGATATTTGATTTTCCTTTAAGGAAAAAATAGTTACAAGTTCACATTCTGTAAAAGTAATTGTTAACAGCTGGGGATACTTTCCTGGAGCTGTTGACTCAAGTGCTACTATTCATGCTCACTTTGCAATTAAAGGGATAGCTTTCTATACTAGACAGAAGTTGAATATTTTATGGCCAGAATTTGTGAAGTGTATAGAGAAAAACATGTTTATCAGTGCTGGTACATCATCATTAAAATCAAATGTATGGATCACATTTCAGAGTCAGTTAAAGATGAATAATACAGAATAATCTGCCCTAAAATTTGTGCAAAAGCATCAAAGTAGACATGGCAAGAGCAGTATGTGTGTGTGCAGTCATTTAATATTAAAACTAAAGTTAGATGAAGCTATCCACCACCCCCTATAAAATTTCCTTTCATTCATTTGCAAATACCTTAAACAGAAGGATATATATATATATATTGGCTTTGTTGGCTTTGTGCAGTAGTGCATAATTTTCCTGAACCTGTTCAGTAGGGGATATAGCTTCAGCTGCATGCCTGTGTACCTTAAAACATGTTTTATTTGTCGGCATCCACAACAGAGTACATTTTAACGCAGTTAGTCAGAGATGATGACAGCATCAATATAACTGAATGATAAAAGGAATACGTGTCTTCAACTAATCAATTTTATTTTACTCATTCTTAAACTGTAGGCTGTTTTATTCATACCAGCTGCCTTCGCTGCTACTTCAAAGCTTTTAATGGTTGAGGTATTTCCATTAAGGTTTAAGGGTAACCCACTTACAAGCTACTTTACTCATCAGTGGCCTGAATGCATTAGGGGGTACTTGAAATTACATTAAGTAATGCAGCTTAAATTACCAGCATATTTCCTGTGAAATTGTAATAAAGTGATTGAAATATTTAGTTCGATCCCTGATACCTTTATAGCCTAATACATACATGAAACCAAAAAGCAAGATGCATTTGTAACTTTCAGACAAACATAACATCTCCAAGCCCCCTTCTGACCTGCTGTAACAGTGACGACATTTTAAAATGTTTACCCATATGCATTGAATAGTACCGCTTGTATAATTTTATCATGCAAAATTCTAAATTCATAGCTCATAAAAACTATTTTTAGTAGCATTTATGCACCTGAAACTTGCTATGGGGTCATCTTTGAAAATATTATTGTAGTCATTTAAAAATGTGCTTGTATAATTCTACACTAGACTTTACTAATCTTTCAAAACTGTTAAATGCTGTGGTGCATCCTTTCTGATCATGGCTTCCTAAACAGTGTTTAAGGGTTTGTTCTCTGCCATCAAGTTTTATATTGTATATATCGGCTTACTTCATACTTCATTCTTTATGTTCAACTCAAATACTGTTCAGATAACTTCAGTTAAGCTCTGATGTCTCTAATACATAATAATTTCTTGCCTGTGCTGCAATGACAAATCTCATGGCAAAATACATGTAGCCTGCTGTTTGAGTATTACATGTCATTACTGCACCTTTAAACACTCATTGCAACACTTCTGTGATCTGTGGTTAAGCATTCTTATAAAATCCATCCAAACTGCAATGGCTTGACCTGCATATTTGATGAGCCAAGGACACATGCAACACTTGTAGGTGGTAGAATGACTAGAAAATTAAGCACTGAGTTTTTAGACAATTTTATATGAGAAGTACGTTTCATTTCCTGATGGAAAATTGAATTACAGCACTAAATAGTATGGCAAGATTTTTCAAACAATTTCAATTCATTTATTTCAAGTCACATTTTCATACTGTAAGTCATTGTATAAATATTCATTTAGAAGCATGTCATTTTTCTAAAGTAACTACTTTCTAGAAATAAAACAAGACTGTAGGAATTACCTTGGGACCAAATTGCAATGGATCATTGATTTGTGATTTAGCTTAGTGCAGCACAAAGTAAAAGGAACTAAGAAGAGATTCAGGAATACTGATATTGCTTTTCAGTTAGAGACGTAATAAAATATATATACACGTTTATGGCTTAAAATTCAGTATTTTGAAATGCAGCACTGTAAGCTTTCAGTATAATGAGACTCAATCAAATACGTTTTCACTATTTTGAAAATTAGGTATTGTGGTCTCAGTTAAATGAAATTCAGAATTTTGAGTTTTCAGTCATGTGAAGTATATCTATCTATCTATCTATCTATCTATCTATCTATCTATCTATCTATCTATCTATCTATCTATCTATCTATATGTATACAGTGGATATAAAAAGTGTACACACCGCTATTAAAATGCCAGGTTTTTGTGATATAAAAAATGAGACCACAATAAATCATTTCAAACGTTTTCCCACCTTTAATGTGACCTATAACCTGTACAATTTAATTGAAAAACAAATCTGTTAGGGAGAAAAATATAAAAAATAAAAAACGTACAATATACTGGTTACATGTGTGCACACCCTTAAAGTAATACTTTGTTGTGTGTGCACACCCTTAAATGCTTTGTTGAAGCACCTTTTGATGTTCTTCATTCCACATTGCTGCAGTCCTAACTATTGGGTAGTCCGCTGTCCAGTCGGCCCGAATACCAAAGTATATGGCTGACGTCGGTCAGGGCGCATTAGACTGACGTCAGTACGTCAGGGTACTAATGCGCATGACCGACGTCATATCCTCAGTCTTTTTTGCCGCATGGTCCGATGCAGAAGCAATTTTGCGAGTGCAGGTTGGCGTTCTGAAAGTTTCTGAAGTCAGAGTTTCAGACCGAATCAAAGTTGGCTAAGTACCCGTTGGGGAATATTTTGGTTTTTCTTGCCTCAGTATTTAACCGGATGTCAGAAAAAGTGAATAACTGTATTTCTTGTGGGAAACAGATACCTCATAGGGATTACCATACTTTGTGTATACCTTGTTTAGGGCCTGAGCACGACGTTGTTGGATGCCGCTCTTGTGCTAGATTTAACAAACGCACTATTAAAAGAAGGTTAGACTGTGCCAGGTTAGTGTTTGGGAAGCGTTGTAATTATAAAATGCCGTCGGATGCTCCGGCCGGCTTCGCTAAAACGCAAAGATAAAGCAGCAAGGCCTAGGGTGGAGGGACCGACAGTCCCAGACGTCGGTTCTTTGGAAGGCTCAGTGGAGCCGGAGGTTTTGCCAGGTGTCTCTTTGGAGTCTCAGGGAGAGACTTTACTGTTACAGGATGTATCCTCTCAGGAAGTAGGCCAGGCTGAGGGGCTTCTCAGGTGGCTGTTCTTCCCTCTCTTCCTAAGGTGGTTAGAGCCTCCCCTTCAGTTTCCAAGGCTTCTTTGAGGGGCAGGCCAAGTTTAGCTTCTGTGGGGGTTTCTCCTAGTGCTTCAGGATCTTTGCCTAAGAAACATATGCTTAAAATGGCAGAGGATTTGATTACTATGATTAGGGGTTCTATGCCCCTCCTGATAAGAGGCCTAGGGTGGAACCTGAGTTTGAGAGTTTTGAGCAATGCTCGGAGGCTTGAGTCTTCAGCTGAAGACTTGCAGGAGTACCCTCCTTATTCTGATTCTGATGTGGATGATTCTACTCCTTCTGCTTCTCCTCCTGAGGATTTTTCATTTTCAGAGACTCTGCATTCCATGAGGGAGCATTTTAAATGGGAAGGTCAAGATTTCTCTGATTCCAGGAAAAGGCTTAGGGAATTCTTGTTTTACCCCAGCATAGGCCTTTAGCTATACCTCCTGTTTTGAATGTGGTGGAAGATGTGTTTGCAGAGGCTTCCCTGAATCCTGATTCTTTGCCTCCTGCCCCAGTTAAACCGGATAGGTATTATAGGGTGCCTGAAGCTCATAAGTATCTTTTAAGAGTCCTAGGGCAGACCCAGAAACTGTCTCTCAGGGGCCTAAAGGTGTGAAGGCCTCAGTTGTTAAGAATCCTGTCCCTCCTGATAAAGAGGCAAGGGCTTTGGATAGATGGGGAAAGAAAGTGTATACTTCTTCCACTTTAGCCATGAGGGCGTTGAATTGTCAGTTTCACATGTTAAAATATCAGAATTATCTTCTTTCACAGCTGAAATCTAAGGTGGATGCTCTGGCTGAAGGTATTGAGTGTAAAGAGTTGCAGGATTTAGTTCATGTGTCTGAACAGGTGGGTAAACATTCCTTGCAGTGTGGTTTTGATGCTGTGCAGGCCTCCTCCAGGGTGGCTGCCACTGGTTCTGTTCTTCGTAGGCACGCCTGGCTGAGAGATCAGAATTTAGCTGAGCATGTTAAGACAAGGATTTTGGATGCTCCTTTACAGTCTGATGTGTTGTTTGGTTCGCCTGTGGAAGCAGTTTTGAAGAAAATGGAGGACAAGGCTAAGTCTATGCAAACTGTTAAAGATTTTTTGCAGGTGCAGCCTCCGAAGTTTAGTAGAAATTGGCCTACTAAGGGATGGACTTATCCTGCTTATGATTCCCAGTCTAGGGGTAGGTCTAGACATGGTAGGGGCAGAGCTCAGGGTTCTTTTAGGCCTAGGACAGGAGTTCCCCTGCTCAGACTTCTGGTGAGGGCAGGGGTCAGTCCTTTCGTAAGCAGACCCAATGACCTGCCTTTTCCGCTGCCAGTACGTTCTCGCCTGGCAGCACCTTTGGGGAGGAAGGCTGTCTCTTTTCAAAGAAAATTGGGATTTAATTACCCAAGACAGATGGGTTCTGGATATTATTCACCACGGTTACAGGTTTTATTTCCATACCTTGCCTCCTTTCAAAGGCATGCCGGACATTCCTCCTCTTCAAAGAACAGAGGCTCACAAGCAAATTTCTCTGTTGCTCCAAATAGGGGCCATTCAGTCAGTTCCTGTGCCGGAAAGGGGCCTAGGATTTTATTCTCGCCTGTTCCTAGTACCAAAGAAGGGGAACACGTGGAGACCAATTCTGGATTTATCTATCCTCAACACTTATCTGGACATTCCCAAGTTCAAAATGTTGACGTTACAACAGCTTTTACCTCTGCTGGGCAAAGATCACTGGATGGTAACTTTAGATCTCAAGGAAGCTTACCTTCATGTGCCAATAAGACTAAGTTGCAGGAAGTATCTGCGTTTTCGAGCTGGAAATTCTCATTATCAGTTCTCTGCATTGCCCTTTGGCTTATCTACTGCGCCCAGAGTATTCACAAAGGTTCTGGCTCCAGTGATAGCTTACTTCAGGCTAAAAGGAATCCAAATCTATCCTTACTTGGACGACTGCCTGATTCTGGCTCAAGAAAAAGAAGAGCTTCTACAGCATCTGGAATATGTCATAGCAGTGCTAAGATGCCTAGGGTATTCTGTGAACGAAATAAAGTCCAGTCTAGTACCCTCTCAAGACATGTGCTTTCTGGGTGTGAGACTGAATACAGCAGCCCAGATGGCCTTTTTAACCCCGGACAAACAAAAGAATCTTTCCAGTTACTTCCATCATCTATCTCTTCAGTCCGGGCTGACTGCAAGGACAGTCCTTCAAGCCTTAGGGTTCATGGCATCTTGTATTCTGGTGCTTCCCAATGCCAAACTGCATATGAGGAAGCTACAATGGTATCTCAAAATCTGTGGACACAGCACTGCCAGGATTTGGACACTGTCATTCAAATAATACCTTGCATTCAAAAGGAATTTTTGTGGTGGGCTCAGGAATGTCACCTAAACAAGGGACTCTCTGTGACCCGGCCAGAGGCAAGTCAGATTCTAACGACAGATGCCTCAGATATTGCTTGGGAGCTCATCTAAATGGAAAGTGGATACAAGACAAGTGGCCTGCCAGACTACAGCATCTACATATCAACATGAAAGAGATGTTAGCAGTTCAGTTTGCATTAATTGCTTTCAAGGAGTTACTTCTTCCAGGGCAGGTGTTGATTCTAACAGACAACACAACTGTCATGTGGTACATCAACAAACAAGGGGGAACACATTCTTACCCATTGTGCAGACAAGCAATGATTTTATGGGAGACTGCGCTCAGTCTGCAACTAACTCTTCAGGCAAGGTTTCTGCGGGAGCACAGAACTCCTTAGCAGATGTATTAAGCAGACAAATCATGGATCCCCACGAGTGGAAACTGGATCTTCATGTATTTCAAAATTGACAGTGTCATGGGGAACTCCAGACATAGATCTGTTCGCTTCTCCACTAAACCACCAGCTGCCAAAGTTTTGCACGAAGGGATTTCATCACACAGCTTGGAAAGTGGATGCTCTTTCTTTCAGTTGGAAAAATCTTCATGTGTATGCCTTTCCACCTCTGCCTCTTCTTCCAAAGGTGCTTCTAAAGGTCAGACAAGACAAGCCAAGGATGATTTTAATAGCTCCAGATTGGCCTCGGCAGCACTGGTACCCATTACTGAGGAGTCTGGTAAGGAAGCCTCCATGGCCTTTACCCTTGATTCCACACCTGTTGTCTCAGAGGGACGGTCATCTGCTCAATGTCAAGCTTCACTCTCTACATCTAACAGCCTGGCCTATTCTGTTTTGAAAGACAGCAGGTCTCAGCTTCCTCAACAAGTTTTAAATGTGATTATGGAAGCCAGAAGACCTAGTACAAGGAAAGTGTACGCAGAAAAATGGAAGAGATTTTTGTTTTGGAGTGCAGCAAACAATTTGGAGATTACTGAGCCAAATTTGAGTGTGGCTCTTCAATATCTTACTGAGTTACTGGACAAAGGTTTGTCTTTCTCTTCCATTAAGATTCATGCTGCAGCAATTTCAGCTCACTATGATTGTGACCCACCATTGTTTTCGCATCCTTTGTTCAAGCAATTTCTTAGAGGGCAAAGAATATAAGACCCCACGTAGAGCTCCTACTCCTGCTTGGGATCTCAATTTTGTGTTGGAGAAACTTACTCTACAACCTTTTGAGCCTCGGCTACTGCTGAATTGAAATACTTGTCATGGAAGACTGCTTTTTGTTGGCCATTACTTCTGCAAGAAGGGTTTCTGAGTTGCAGGCCCTTATGGCAGTGGAGCCTTTTGATTTTTCATAAGGATAGGGTATCTTTACGTACTAATCCTTCCTTTATGCCTAAGGTGGTTTCTAGTGTGGCTTTAAACCAAACTATTCATTTGCCTACCTTTTATGCGGATCCCCAAAATAAAGGGGAAAAGATTTTGCACACTTTAGATGTACACAGGCTATTGCGTTATTATTTGAGCAGGACTAAGGATTTTAGGCAGTCTCAGCAGTTGTTTGTTTCTTTTGCTTTGAGTTCAAAGGGCAAGCCTGTGTCAAAACAAACTATTTCTAGGTGGATTGGGTGTTGCATTACTTTTTGTTATTCCCATCATGGCAAGGAGATTCCAGCTGGGATTAGGCCTCATTCCACTAGGGCTACTGCCACTTCCACAGCATTTCTAAGGGGGGTGGCAACTAAGGATATTTTGGAGGCAGCTACTTGGAGTTCAGTGCATACTTTCTCTAAGCATTATAACCTTCCTCTCTACTCTAAGTCTAGGGCTGGTTTTGCCACAGCTATTTTGCAAGGCATGTTGTCAGTTCCTGCTTCCTTATGATTTGCCAGCCTCCCTTACCTCTGCTTTGGGATTCTACCCAATAGTTAGGACTGCAGCAATGTGGAATGAAGAACATAGTACAGTTTTGTACCTACCATAAATGTAGATGTTCGAGGATCCACATTGCTGCAGTCCAATACCCTCCCTCCTTCCCCTCTGTGTTTAGGGGTGGTTGTGTAGGTGAGGTTATATTCTGCTGATTGTGTATATATTGTATATATATTTTTTGGTGCAGGTATTTTGGGAGTTTTTGGTTTTTGGCCTTATCTTTTCAGGGTCTTCTGACATCTGGGGCAAGAAAAGACTGAGGATATGACGTCGGTCATGCGCATTAGTACCCTGACGTACTGACGTCAGTCTAATGCGCCCTGACCGACGTCAGCCATATACTTTGGTATTCGGGCTGACTGGACAGCGGACTACCCAATAGTTAGGACTGCAGCAATGTGGATCCTCGAACATCTACATTTATGGTAGGTACAAAACTGTACTATTTATTTACAGCATTCAGCCTTCTTGGGTAGGAGTCCATCAGCATGGCACATCTTGACTTAGCAATATTTGCCCACTCTTCCTTGCAAAAGTGCTCCAAATCTGTTAGATTGCGAGAGCATCTCTTATGCACAGCCCTCTTCAGGTCACCCCAGATTTTCTATTATATTTAGGTCTGAGCTGTGCTTGGGCCATTCCAAAACTTTAATTTTCTTCTGATGAAGCCATTCTTTTGTTGATTTGGATGTATGATTGGGGTCATTGTCATGTTGAAAGGTGAAATTCCTCTTCACCTTTAGCTTTCTAGCAGATGTCTGAATGTTTTGGGCCAAAATTGACTGGTATATGGAACTGTTCATGATTCCCTCTACACTTGACTAAAGCCCCAGTTCCAGCTGAAGAAAAGCATCCCCAAAGCATGATACTGTCACCACCATGCTTAACCATGGGGATGGTGTTCTTCTGGTGATGTGTTGTTTTTGCGACAAACATACCTTTTGGAATTGTGACCAAAAAGTTCAAACTTGGTTTCATCAGACCATAACACATTTTTCCACATGCTTTTGGGAGACTTGATGTATTGTTTTGCAAATCTTAGCCAGGCCTGGATGTTTTTCTGTGTAACAAAAGGCTTCCATCTTGCAACCCTACCCCATTGTCCAGACATATGGAGAATATGGGAGATTGTTGTCACATGTAGTACACAACCAGTACTTGCCAGAAATTCCTGCAGCTCTGTCAGTGTTGCTGTAGGCCTCTTGGCAGCCTCCCTGACCAGTTTTCATCTTGTTTTTTCATCAATTTTGGAGGGATGTCCAGTTCTTTTCAATGTTACTGTTGTCCCATATTTTCTCTACTTTTTGATGATTGTCTTCACTGTGTTCCATGGTATATCCAATGCTGTGGAATTTTTTTTGTACCCTTCTCCTGACTAATATCTTTCAACAATGAGATCCCTTTGATGCTTTGTAAGCTCTCTGTGAACCATGGCTTTTGCTGTAGCAGGCAACTGAGTAAATGTCAAGAAAATCCTACTGGGGCAGCTGATCTTTATTTGGGGTTAATCAGAGTATCTTTAATTGATTTCAGGTGTGTACCCAAGAAGACTGATTGCTGTAATTAAATTAAAAGGTGCTTCAACAAAGTATTAGTTTAAGGGTGTACACACTTATGCAACCAGCATATTGTATGTTTTTTATTTTTTATATTTTTTCCCCTAACAGATTTATTTGTTTTTCAATTGAATTGTACAGGTTGTAGGTCACATTAAAGGTGGGAAAAGTTTTGAAATGATTTATTTTGGTATTTTGGTCTCATTTTGTTATATCACAAAAACTTGGCATTTTAACAAGGGAGTATAAACTTTTTATATCCACTGTATATATATATATATATATATATATATATATATATATATATATATATATATAGTAGTCCGATCTACGAAACAGGCACACATACACAGAAGCACTTATATATATATATATATATATATATATATATATATATATATATATATATATATATATATATATATATATATATATATATATATATATCTATATATATATATATAAAAAGTGCTTCTGTGTATGTGTGCCTGTTTCAAGATCGGACTACATCGTAAGGAAAATTCCCTTTTCCCCACTGTAGTGCGATCTCAGAGTGAGAATATTAAAGTGGGGGGGTTTGGGGGGCAGAAACATAGATTTTTTTTTGAATTTCACATACACGGAAGCTCTTTTTGATGTTAAGCGCTTTCATGTATGTGTGTTCGGTGTTTTTTGATTTGGACAAATGCTAGTCGAACATGTGTCCTAGATCCTATATATATATATATATATATATATATATATATATATATATACATATAGGTCTACTTGAGTTGGACGAAAGATCAGAAGATCGAAATCCGGAATGCCGAGATGAAAACAACGAAACCGCAGAACATTGAAAAGCATGAAATTCAAAATACCGATGATATGGGAGTTTGAATTAGCGCTTTTTGTGTTCTGCTGTAGGTAAGTGTGTGCGTGTGTGTGTGTGCGTGTGTGTGTGTGTGTGTGTGTGTGTGTGTGTGTGTGTGTGTGTGTGTGTGTGTGTGTGTGTGTATCTGTGAGGGGAAATGCTGTGTGTAAGTGTGTGTTGTAACTGTGGTTTGTGTGTGTGAGGGACTGCACTGTGTGGGTGTGTGTTTGCCTTGTGTGTCTGTGCGATTTCGGAGTTAGAATATTAAAGTAGGGGGGGTTGGGGGGTGCAGGGGGGCTTGACCCCCTGCCTATCATTAGTTTAGGGTGTTTTGTTTAGTAGTGTGGGGCAGTTGTGTGTGTGTTTTTGTGTGTTATGTGTGTTTTGTAAACTTACGTGTTTATCAGTGTTCTCCGGTTTTGTTGTTTTCATCTCGGTGTTCTGCGTTTCGTTCTTCTGGTCTTTTGTTGTTACAAAGTAGACCCATATATGGATATATATATATATATATATATATATATATATATATATATATATATATATATATATATATATACATACATATATACAGACAGACAGACACACACACACACACACACACACACACACACACACACACACACACACACACACACACACACACACACACACACACACACACACACACACGCACACACACACACACACGCACACTAGGTTTCAACTTCGAAAATGTATAAAACTTGGATTTTCTTGGGTAAATACTATACTCTTGGAACTATTGTTACCATTGCTTAAAGTGTAGTAAGTTTTGCATTTATCCATTGAAGGTGGACTTCAACTTTCCATGCATTTAAGAGTAGCAAGAAGTCAGAAATGTCAGGCACAGAGACAGAGAGAGGAGAGACAGACTGAGAGAGAAAGAGAAGAAACAGGTATTCCAAGGGATTCTGGAAGATATCCCAAATGGTAAAATGAAGACCAGAGTATCACCTCTGGAACAGCACCAGTCAGAAGAGTTCTAGACATCTTTGTCATGAATGGAATACTGCTCACCTCATAACCCTGGTAGACATTTGTGTCGACCCATCCAGTCATCAAGACTAGTGTAAAGGTAGCCAAAGAAGTACTTTGCTTGACTTGTAATGGATTATGCTGTATCAGCGACCTATTCCTCCAGTGACTCTTAATTAAGCTTTGGTGAAGATTTAGATCCATGGTGCAGGTGTTTGTAGAGGCACTGGTTTTGTGAAGAAATAAGAGGTCAAATAGGATAAGGGTCTTTTGTGGCTCAAAATGTTAAGACACAGGTCACCTTGGAGCAGCCAGCAGGCTACTGAGAATAAGAATTGTGCTAATCTTTTTTTAAGATACTTTAAAGATTTAAGTCCTTTAACTTTCTTGTTTAGAAACCTTGGCTGTCTTTCCAGTTGAGAGATATGGTTAGATTTATATATATTAAAAGGGATATTGTATTTGATGATGGGTCTAGCAAGGTAAGAATACAGGGGTAGGCTGATTTCTTTGGCTCTTGAAGATATTCCCTTGGTAATTAACTGTGCCATATAGAAGGTAAATACTATTCTCTTAGAACTAATATTAGAATTCCTGACTATGGGTGGAACGTGATCAGAGGGAGCTGTCCACATAAGTACTTAGATCTCTTATGAAAGTCTCTGTCTGTAAAGGACTACTATTTATAATGTATGAGGGGGGAGCAGCCTTTTTGCAGAATGTTACTATACTGCACTTTTTTGTATTTAACTTGAGACCATTTTCAGTACATCATGGATGTACATATTCCATATCTTGCTGGAGCTGTTTAGTGTTAGCGGATAATCAGATAACTGTACCCAGCTTGCAGTCATTAGCACACTTGGTCAACCATATTTCAGGGATATTGGCTTGGATGCCTGTAAAATTCTGCTAAACAGGAGATGAAAAAAACTGATCTCTAAGGCACTGCATTCATTACAGTTTTACATTCAGAGAGTTTACTACCAACTATCATAATAGCTGATCTATTTGATAACAAATTTGCATTCCAGTGGACACCATATAGGATTACAATTTTTTTTAATAATAATAAAGGAGCATGAGAAATAGTACCAAAAGTCTTGGCTAGGTCAAGATAAACAATGTTTGCACCATGACCACTGTCCACAGGCTCTGTAACCTTTTTAAAGAAGCTTAATTTATTCAGGAGGCAGCATCCTGCCCCTCATAAAACCAAACTAAGTGGGGTCTGTTTCAGTTAAATTGTCAATGTCTGCAGAAATTAGTGTAATAAAACAAAAATGTAGACACCAGTGAAGAGTCCCAATTCATTTACTGCAAACATGTAAACGTTTTTGCCACACCATCATACGTGAACTTCATCAGATAAAAAAAATTCTTCTGAGCCCCATTTAAATAACTTTTAAAATGGCACCATTTAGCGACTATAAATTACTAGTGCATACATGTATAGTTCAAGACATTAATAACACTCAATATCATTTTAATTCATTAAAATGAATCCATCATCATTAAATTCATGTCCACGTGATTACATAAAAAATAATTACAACAATAAACTGTAAATTTTCCTCTGTGTTATAATAACATTTATAATCTAAATCAAATATCATTAACCATTAACTTCATATTCTCAATTTTTTCATCAAAAATAAACAATTTATAGACAATTTGTCATTCATATCTGGTGAATTAGTGGTATCTAATAATAACTGCCAATGCAATTCACTCTTTTCTAAAAAAAAAGCCTCCTGTATCAAAAAAGCACTTTTCTAGAATAAAAAAAAATTTTTTTTAAATCTTGACATTTTTGTGAATATTTACTTTGTGCAGTCCCCTTATTTTCCTTAATTATTGTGTATGTATGTTGCTATGTTCTCCTTCTCAATGCTGTTCCATTTTGCCCATGTAGAACACTGGGCATGTAAAACATTGTGCCAAATAAACCATCCCTCTAGTGCTTCAATTAAATCATTCATTGGGATAGATTGTCCTCAGAAAATTCCCTATGGTGAAGTTTATCCCTTTGTAAAATATTCTAATGAGCCAAAGAAGAACACAAACTAATAAAAAACAAAAAAAACAAAGAAACACACACACCAAGCCAGCAGGAATTGTAGTTAGCGCTTTTGTTTACTTCATAAGCAAACTTCAGCAGACAACAGTTAAAAACCACAAGTCATTTAAATATCCCTCCAAAAAGACCAATTAAACAATTAATTACATACTCAAATTGTCCTTAAAGGAACATACACACAAAATTGTTCATGCTATATAAAAATCAGTACATAAACATCAAAGTGTATACAGCAAGCTAAAATACATCCATAAATTGAATTAATAATCATCTAAAACAGGATTTCAATTTTAACATACATTTTATAGATAAATTATCATTCAGCACAGGAAGGGAATGTGCATTAAACTTCAATTTCCAAATCAGTTCCCTTTCATCTAATTTCAGGGCTATAGGACCACCTCTGTTATACTTATCCAACACTTGATCAATGACAAAAAATAGAAATGCATGTGACGGAAACTGATTTACATGCCTAGCCAAGGCATTATTCAAATTCAGCTTCCTAATGTTGTACAAATGCTCATAGATGCGCTGTTTCATGCATCTTTCTGTCCTTCCAATATAAAATGCAGGACATGCTTGACATACCGCCATGTACACAACATTCTTAGATGAACAGTTATATCTGTCCTTAAGCTGGTATACTCTCCCATACATCTCAAAGGAATCAGTAAATTTAATAAATTTACAAAAATGACAGAAACCACATTTTGACATACCAATAAGAATATAAATTCCACGATTACTTTCCAAGGCATTTTTGAGGTTACTACCCTTCCTAAAAATAACATCAGGTTTCTCTCTAATCCTATTATTAATCAATGCGTCCTCCCTCAGAAAACACCAATTCTTATTAATAATATACCTGAGGTCATCAGCATCAAGTCAGAATGTAGTAATAAATCCACTATATTGGACATCCTCACTCAAATTAGGTTCAAGAGACAATTCACCCACACCTAAAACAGAAGTTACCATACCATCTTCCAATAAATTAATCTGTTCAATAAAAGGGGCATCTCAAAATGGTGAGGCAGTATGCAAAAGGGGTTTAAAAGACCCTCTCTTTCTTTTAATACTAACCTCAGCACAAACCTCATTCACCAAGGGGAGTGGGTAACCCCTTTTCACAAACATCTCCGTTAATAAATTACATTCAAGAATGAAGTCAGCCTCATCTGTAACCATTCTAGATGCCCTAACAAACTTCACTTTTACAACAGCCTTCTTTTGATGGTAGGGATGAGCACTAGACAAGTGCAAAAGAGCTTTGGAATAAGTGGCCTTTCTAAAAATCTTGGAGGTAAATCTTTCATTAACCAAATCCTTACTTAGTTCGATGTCCAAGTAGGAAATAGAGTCCACTTTAAACTCAAAAGTAAACTTTAAAAATTCAGTGAAATTATTCATATGTTCAAACAAAATCTCCGCTAATTCTAAACCACCCTTCCAGACCATAAAAATATCATCCAGATAGCGTGTATACCAGATGACATTATTCTTAAACAGGGCATCCTTAAACAGGAACTCCTTTTCCCAGTGGGTCATAACTATGTTTGCAAAAGTAGCTCCACAAGGAGAACCCATTGCTACCCCAGTTTTTTGCAAGTAATAATCCCCATTAAAATAAAATAATTATTCATCAGGACTAATTCCAAAATGTACACCAATGTCTCAATTTCCCTACCATCCACACCTTTGCTAGTAAGGAAATCCCTAACCCAAACTAAACCAGTTTCTTGAGGTATGACTGTATATAATTCCTTGACATCAACTGTCAAGAAGTCATAATCAGCTTGAAATTTCAAGCTGTTCATAGCTGAAAGAAATGCCCAGGAATCACGACAAATTCCCCTTCCAGAAGTTTCTTTAACTTGGTATCCAAATACTTCGCACATCCAAATGTAAAGGACTGCCTACCATCTACAATGGGACGAATAGGAGGATTTTCCATATCCTTATGTATTTTTGGCAGTCCAAAAATCACAGGAGTAATGTGACTAGAAACAGACAAGTAATTCAATAAATCAATATCTATAGAAGCTTCTATAAATAAGTCCCTAATAAACCCTTGAAACCGCTGACAACCCCATTCATCTCATTCCTGGACACTTTCTCATAAGCCTGACATGCTAGTAATTTCTTCATGCGAGTGTTATAATCATCCAAGGTCATAAATATAAGGCCACCCCCCTTATCAGGTTTTAAAACCCGAATACCCTTAGTTCTTAACAAAGAAAGGGCATCCTTTTTACTAACAGTGGTGTTATACAAAGAAGGATTAGGTTTATAATTAGTTAACAGACATCGTATATCAATTTCACAAACTCTCTCAAATAACTGGATAGTATTATTAAGAGGAGGATTAAATACCCTTGCAACTCTAAACTCACTGGTCAAATTACTGTTGTTACCAAACAATACATTTAGATTCAACTTGCGTGTAAACATTTTTAAATCTATTAATGTTCTAGCCAGATCCGCCCGAGCCGAGGGAACAAAAGTTAATCCATGGGCCAGCAATTCAACCAGCACTTTTGTAGGCATAAAATCAGTGTAATTATAGATTTTAAAGTCCCCATATTGATTACAAACAATACTGACCAGTTTCGTATTAACTGTCCCAGTATGACAACTTTCAAGGGAAGGCAAAAAAGTTACCTCCTCCCCCATTTGTTTGATCTCTTCTTCCACTGCTTCCGAGACACACCACCTTGTTGGTAAGCCTGGTTGTTCACATTGTTCATCCGAAAATCCTGTTGAATGACAGGCTGCTGAGGGCGAGCTTCACGAACTTGCTGCACTTGTCTATTTTGAACCTGCCTGTTCTGGAGCCATTCGCTCCGTCTAACAGGGGAATTCAAAGTGAAATTAGAAGCAGCCCCACTAGCCTGTTCACTGCTCTCACTAGTTACATTCCCCTGGGCTAGTGGATCCAGTTCTGGAAGAGAAGAAGCTGAATAATTGATCACACCAGGTGGGGAAGGATATGCAACCCCATTTCCATAATCTCGTGCATCCCTTGCTAGTTTTTTAATTTTAGTCTCATTCAATTTGCAAAGTGAACTGTCAATACTGGAAAAAATATGACAGTAATCAAATCTGTATATGCCAAAGTCCTTCTCAGACTGAATGTCAGTAACAAGCCGACTGAGTTCCGTCTTTAAAGATTCCATTTGTGCTAAATAATCCTTAATCAACAACTGGATAAATTCACAACCCTGTTTATCAAACAGCTTGAGTAAATCTACATGAAGAGGCGAATCCCTAATTAGCCCAGTTGGAAACCGCCACTGCCTTAAACCCTTTGGGATTTGTTGGCGGTATAAACAGTCATTCAAATATAATATCATCAACTGCAGTTTCTTAAATTTAAATAATTTTTGATCAAAAGATCTCAAATTATTAACAATATTAGCAGGAGCAGATTCAGCAGCAAGCCTGTTACCTGCCGGTCTCGCAATATCCAACCCAGGAACGGTAGGCTCCTTCAACCAGTCATTTAGAGACGGTATAAGCACTTTAGCCTGTGACAGCCCCTGCAGCATATTCGTAACCTGCCCGGTGTTATGCTGAACACTCACCGATCCAAGATTCGGGGCCAGGCCTCCACCAGCAGGTACATTTGAATTTAATGCAGTGGACCTCTGATCATGCAATCTTGAAGGACTGGAAGTAGAGGGAAACACTTCCATACCGCTGCTTTGACATCAAGAAATCCGATCTGCCAGGATGTTAACTTGCTGAGTTAAATTCTGAATAAGTAAAGTAAGATTCCCGATAGGGTTGGAATCAGGTACATTGTCCACATTCTCATTAGAGAATAACGGCTGCGAGCCAAGGTGCATGTCGTTGGCCATAAAAACAAACTAATGAGCCAAAGAAGAGCACAAACTAATAAAAAACAAAAAAACAAAGAAACACGCCAAGCCAGTAGGAATTGTAGTTAGCGCTTTCGTTTACTTCATAAGCAAACTTCATCAGACAACAGTTAAAAACCACAAGTCATTTAAATATCCCTCCAAAAAGACCAATTAAACAATAAATTACATACTCAAATTGTCCTTAAAGGAACATACACACAAAATTGTTCATGCTATATAAAAATCAGTACATAAACATCAAAGTGTATACAGCAAGCTAAAATACATCCATAAATTGAATTAATAATCATCGAAAACAGGATTTCAATTTTAACATACATTTTATAGATAAATTATCATTCAGCTCAGGAAGGGAATGTGCATTAAACTTCAATTTCCAAATCAGTTCCCTTTCATCTAATTTCAGGGCTATAGGACCACCTCTATTATACTTATCCAACACTTGATCAATGACAAAAAATAGAAATGCATGTGACGGAAACTGATTTACATGCCTAGCCAAGGCATTATTCAAATTCAGCTTCCTAATGTTGTACAAATGCTCGTAGATGCGCTGTTTCAGGCATCTTTCTGTCCTTCCAATATAAAATGCAGGACATGCTTGACATACCGCCATGTACACAACATCCTTAGATGAACAGGTATATCTGTCCTTAAGTTGGTATACTCTCCCATACATCTCAAAGGAATCAGTAACTTTAATAAATTTACAGAAATGACAGAAACCACATTTTGACATACCACCAAGAATATTAATTCCACGATTACTTTCCAAGGCATTTTTGAGGTTACTACCCTTCCTAAAAATAACATCAGGTTTCTCTCTAATCCTATTTTTAATCAATGCGTCCTCCCTCAGAAAACACCAATTCTTATTAATAATATACCTGAGGTCATCAGCATCAAGTGAGAATGTAGTAATAAATCCAGTATATCGGACATCCTCACTGATGCTGATGCTGATGCCAGCACAATTTCTATACTCTCTACCAGCAAATTAATAGCGTTCTGATTTTCTGGTACTTCAGTAATGGGGATTTTTTTTTTAGTGTCACCAAAAATAAAATGAACACAGCTTACCATGGGATTGATATTTGCTTCAATTATTTGATTTGTTAATTATTATTTGGATGTCACTATATATGATTTTTTGAAAGCTGAGAAGCCTGTTATTCTCAAAATGTTTTTGAATACCAAAGGTGCATAAATCTGTAATTGACCCACCCTTATGGCTTATTGTTGCAGCTGGTGGTTGTAATGCTGGTGGTTCTAAGACTAAACCATTAGCGAAATTTGTGGATTCTACTTTGAAATCTTTTTCTAATGACATAGGTATTTTGAAAAGACACATGGCACTTTTTAAATCAGATTTGTGATACAATGTTTAATGATGAATTTATATTCCTTAAACCTCCAGCAATTCATGCAAGTAAGGCCAGGTGCATTGCAAAACGACCAATCAATATACACCAACACACTAGCCAGCACTTCTCACACTATGGTGAATAGACAGTCAGTAAATACCACAGTTCCTGGCTAAGCAAACATAACTTTATTCTGCCATAACACCATACTGGTTTCCGCTTAATTACTCTTCATCAGTGCTTCAATACCAGCAAACAATGCTACAAGACTTAAATACACACCTCTTGCAAATGACTGGTCTCTTACAAATTCTCATTAAGTCCAGGAGGGAACAAGGCTCCCAACCTAATAATCCAACCTTTCTCTTTATTATTTAACATAGTGTGCCAGCCTCCTTTATTATCCCTGATTAACACAATCTTATCAATAATAACAAAATAAAGCATTGCAGTTTTGTGCTATAAAGTATGCTTATATAAAGCATTGGATTCCCTGGCATATCTAATGTCACTAAGGGGTTCTGAAATCCTGAGTTTCAATTAGCGTGAAGTTTGTCCAACATAAAATGCTAAACAACTGCACGTGGCCAAATATATGACCCAGTCTGTATCACAATTCCAAAAATATTAATTTGATACATATTTAATGTATTAGAAAATGAAAAGCATACAGCCTTAGGAACATATTTACAAAAACTGCAATAACCACAGGGATGGCAACCTTTCACTACTGCACCCCTTAAAGTCAACTGTCCCAAAGGCTGCTTAGCTAAATCACCTTTCTTATAGTGATTAAACCGTTCACCCAAAGTCTTGTCCCTTCTAAAATAAAAAAGATATTTGCCAGGTAGGTTTTTTAAACACAAAAAAAGAAAAACAGCTCCTGTGGAAACGGTAGAATAGTGTGCGGTAATAACCACAACATTGATATTAATAAATTTATTGCACAGTCCAAACACCAGACTGTGCAATAAATTTATTAATATCACCGTTGTGTTTATTACCTCACACTATTATAGCATTTCCACAGGAGCTGTTTTTCTTTTTTGTGGTTCGTTCAGTTCCTACCTGGTTCCTGGTATTCTGACGTTTTTTTAAACAATCATCCATCAGTAGAATGTACCAGTATTTTTGAACCAGATCCATAAAAAAACTACTATTACAACCAAAATTCATGGTACGCCTAGGGGGTCCAATCAAATATTTTATTGGCTGGTATTGTAATAATTGCTCCCTACCAACTTTCTTTATTGAATCACAGACATTCTGTATATCGGATTGCTTAAATCTCATCACAAAACATCCTCGCAATGTCCTGCAATGCAGTATTATATACCAGTTCAGAAGAACATATTCTTTTTAATCTGATAAACTGAGATTTTGGTATATTTCTTATAACATGTGGGGGGAGGTGACAACTACTCACTTGCAAAAGAGTATTTACCTGGGGAAACTTCCTAAAGATACAACTACTCAAAGTCCCATCTTCCTCAACAGTAACTAAGACATCCAGAAGTAGGTCAAAAATGAAAAGAGATAGCTGGGTGCACAACACCCAAGATAAAAAGTGCCCAATCCTAGTAGGTGTACTGCTGCCCTGACTGGAAAAAATGACAGTGTAGAATCCTCAAAATATGGAAACATTCCTACAATGGGGCCAGGCCAGGCCAAGGAGGAGAATGGCCCCCCTGTTGTAAAAGGAAGTAGCAGTCCACAAAAATCACAGAAATGGCTAGGCCAAAGAAGAGTCATAAAGACAACAGAGTGGACTATTGAGGATAAGAAAGAAATTATGTATTGTTACTATTATGCAAAAAGCACAGAATGTCCAGAAACAAGATATACAAAATGATTAAGAGAGAAATTAGAGGAAAGAAAAATACTTCCACAAGAAAAACTGTCAGAAGCTTCAAATGAAAATTTGCATTCATTAATACCACTGATTTGGGAAAAACAGTATATAAATCAAGAAACTTTGATCTGTTTGAAAAAAGAAGAATCTGAGGATGTGGGAAAATATAAACAACAAAACTAAGAGATATTTGAAAAGTATAAACAAGAAATATGGGCATGGGAAAGAAAGAGGTTTGATATGGTGCAATATTTATGCAAATGAGAAAGCCAAATTTATCAATATAAAGAAGGCAGTTCCAAAGTTATTTGAAGAGAAATACAGGCAAAATCATCTGGATATAGAACATTTAACAATAAAATAATAATATCACAAAGACGGAATGTAGAAAATAAGATTAGTAAAGTAGAAGTTAAAAAAATTGGAGTTGAAGTTATAGAGTGCCTGCAAAGTGAAGGATTTGCTGTAGTTGGTCTAACACAGATTACATCACAGCATGATGGAGTGAGTCACCAAAGTAAGGAGAAGCAGGAAGGGAGACATCTGAAGAAGAAATATGGACATGGGAAAGGAAAAGAGATATCATATGGTGTAATATTTATGCAAATGAAAAAGCAAAACTAACCAATATAAAAAAGCAGCACCAAAGATATCTGAATAGAAATACAGGCAAAGGAATCCAGACATGGAAAACTTTACAATATAAAAAAATAGGAAGACAAAGAGGAAAAGTAGGAAGGGAGATTAGTAATGGAGAAGTTAAAGAAATAGAAATTGAGGTTGTGGAGTACCTGCGAAGTGAAGGATTTAGTGTAGAAAATCTAATTCAGAAAGCACCACAACAGGCTAGAGCAATGGATATCCAAATTAAGGGGATACCAGTGGAACAGGAAGCAATTGGTCAGGCACCATATGAAGATAATTTGGAGCCTTCCACAGGAAACCAGTATAAATGTTCACTTGAAGCTAAACAGCAAGAGAAGGAACAGGAAATTGTGGAAACTCTGATGCAGTTAATGTTGAGGAATGATAGGCCAGTGAGTTCCCATATGACAGAGCAACGGATGGCACAGGACGAAACTGAAGAGAATGTGCCACAGGAAGATGATATAGAACCTTCTATAGAATTCCCGCATGAAATGCAGAACAAGGGATGTGCCCTCAGTTTGGAAGAAAATGATGAGCTAAGAGAAGAGTTGCTTGATTTAATAGACATAGATATATTAAGATCAATGAAAGAAATAGGCTGCAGAAAGTTAATAAAACCCAAAAAGTCAGAAGTCTGATAAAACAAATGAACACAGTAATTACGACTGTCAATAGAGATCCAAGCAATATAATAGAAGTAAACAGGATATATTACTGTGTGGGAAGGTTTTTCCCTTCTCAATATATAGGAAGGATACTTATTCTAATAGCTTATTGCATTACAATAGTTACCACCTCCATGGCAAAAGAGAAGCGTAGTTAAGGGTCAATTGATCAGATTATCATGACTCATTACTAAAGATGACATTTTCCACAAAGAATAGAAATATTATGTAAAATGTTTTTATACAGACAAAATTCTATAACTGAAAGAAGAAGAAGAAGTCATTAGGGATAGACGATGTTTATTAAACCAGTGCTTTGGATGGTTTTCATTATATAGAAGCCCCCAGGAGCACCAGTTTCATTGGTTTAAATCCTACAATGGCAAGTATTAATGATAGCAACATATTTTCCATGACCATGGCATGTGAGTTTAATGGGGTAACAAGGAATGTTAAGGATATTTTGGACAACAAATGGAAAAATATATTGAACGCCAGGGACTTCAAGCAGTTATTGATGAATGACCTTTGTTAGTATATAAAACAGGTACTAACTTGAAAAGAGTATTTCAGAAGGGATATAACAGTAAAGGAATGGGTAATTTGGTATCAAAGAATATGTCCAAATGTGAGAATTGTGTCTGATGGTGATATATTTACTAAGGGATAAACTTCATCCCAGGGAATTTCTCAAGTACAATCTATCCCAATGGAAGACTTATTTGTAACACTAGAGTGGTGGTTTATTTGGCACAAAGTTCTACCTGCCAGTGTTTACCTGGGCAAAATTGAGAAGGCATTGAGAACGATAATCTATTATATTTTTTTTTATTTTAGAAAAGATGCTTTTTTTGATACAGGAGGTAACTGGTCTGCTCTTTTAGAAAAGCATGAATTACATTGACCGTTGTTATTAGATGCAAATAATTCACCAAGTATAAACAATAAATTGCCTATTAATTGCTTATAATTGATGAAAAAATGAGAATATAAAGTTAATAGTGTTTGATTTAGTTTATAAATGTTATTATAATAACAGGAGAATTTATTATTTATTGTTATATTATTGTTGTATTTATTTTTGATGTAATCAAGTGAACATGAATTTAATGACGATGGGTTAATTTTAATTAATTAAAATGATACTGAGTGTTATTAATGTTTTGAAATATAAGTGTTGTATGCAGTAGTAATTTATGGGTGCTAGATGGTACCATTTTAAAAGTTATTTAAATGGGGCTTAGCGGGACTTTCTTTTTCTGATGAAGTTCATGTATTATGGTCTGGACAAAAGCGCTTATGTGTTTACAGTGAACAGACTGGGCCTGTTCACTGACATCTACATTTTTGTTTTATTAATCTTCTAGTTTATGTAGATAGATTTCTTGGTTGTGGTTATTTCATAAATGAGTTCTGCTATGATACCTTCCATGGATTTGCATGTAAGACAGGTGAGGCTGATAGGAGTGTAATTACCTGGGCCTGCAGAGGGGGCCATCCTTGTGCAAGAGAGTCACAGTGGCTATGCTCCAGGCATCAGTCTAATACCCTGTAGACAGGCTGAGGCTGAACATGTCAAGTAGAGGTGCACATAGTGCATACTTAGCACTGATAAGAATACAACCTGGTATGTTATCTGGTTACACAGAAGTAGTATTTGTAGCCTTTCATAAGGATTCTTAGACTTGTTCCAAGGAGATGTGAAGGGAAAGTAAATTTTGAGGGATAATGGGGGCAACAATGTGGGCAGACCTTTCAACCATCCTGAATTACTCGATTTTTACTGAGTTTTGGGGTCCCAATAATGGGGTGCCATGATTCCTGAGTGGCACCCCATTATTTCTGATTTTTCAAATCTATTTTTTCAATGTTTGCGCTTTCAGAGCTGACGTCATCACGTGCACAATGACATCAGCTCCATTAGCATGCCGCGCATCTGTTTGAATACTGGGAGGATGTTAACTTCAGGCAGAACACATGGTTTCCAAAGCTGCAGGAGAATTTACTTTTTAAGCAGAGGATTTTCTAAGCCGCCATGGGAGGTTTTTTTTTTAAGCCATGTTGTACTGAACGTAGGATTTCTTCAACTGCAGGTAAGCCGTGCGTCTGTTGCAGGAATTACTTTACACTGCAGAGCCAGACAGAAGGTGCAGTGACCATCTTCGGAATTATTCTGTGAACGGAATTTTAAAGTTGGCATCTTCTGAGCTAGTAAGCAAGTGGTGTGTGTGTGTGTGTGTGTGTGTGTGTGTGTGTGTGTGTGTGTGTGTGTGTGTGTGTATGTGTGTGTGTGTGTGTGTGCTGAGTAAGATAAAGAAACTGCTGCTGTCTGCCAATCGAGTGAATTGAGTTGGAAACCCTTAAAGAAAGTCCAGCAGGGCAAAAATGTCAGAAATGTTTTCTTTATTTCATGTTGGTTGGGTTATTGAAATGGTTCTGGCCATATTACTGCTCTTCCGTTCTAACTATAGTCTACTCTGGAAGATTAATTTGGGTACTAAAGGTTATTCAGATATTTCCTGACCCTGTCAGCACTGAGAAATATTACCTTATTCAGTTTATATATATTTACCTATCCCATATTAGTACATTTCAAAACAGACCAAATTAAAACATTTTGACTTCATAAGGAATTCACAAGCAATAAGTTACATTTCCTTGCTTTTGTAGTTTTTAGATTTTTTTCTGTAAAGGCACGTATATACAAAGTGGTATGCAGCATTATATCTTATCCCTGTTATGACAGTTATTCTATATAAATACATTTTCAAAGGTGTATTATTTACTATTTAAATAAGTGTGTGTGTGTGTCGTGAGTATGTTGTAATTACAGTTGAATGTATGTGTGTTTGCATGATCCTGTTTTATGGTGGTGTCGTGCAGCACTGTGAAAGGAAGATAAAATAATTCAGGAAGCAAAAATGTACTGAAATAACTATTTTTACTTAATCGGAATTGTTTTATATGTAGAAAAAATACACTGCTTATAGTGCAGTATAAAGCATATTCTTAGAATCGTATATGTGGGAACTGAACAGTATATAACTATTTGCTTCATTTACAAATTATACTGTTCTAGCCTATATTCCCTCCATTATCTCTTTTTACCTGTACTATGTTTTGAACTGCATTTACACGGCACATGAAGCATATGAGTTTTAAATGGCACCCTTCTTCTGACTTCATGATTGATGGAGCTAGCATGGGCTACTCTGCTATAAGGTTGTTCACAAATGATTGTGTTAATTGTCATCAATGTAACACCATCTGTTGCACTGTAACACCACAATATTAATGTGGACCTTTTTCATGGCTCAAACAAAATGTTCCTTGAATAGAGCCGTTTTGTCATTATTGGTTCATGCATTTTTGCTTCATTGCCTACTGGAAAAATGTTTAAACAATAAATTTAAAATGTGCTCTAACTTAAGTCTAACAAGTGTGCTGTATTATACAAGGAATATAATTTAATACAGTCAGGAAGGTGTATCAAAGAACGCATGTATGTTTCTTGTTTTGTGTGCAAGGGGCCTCTGATTTGAAAACAGCCCAAAGGTAATCTTTATCCACCACTGGCCAGATGCATTTATCTTTGGCTGTGGTGTGGGTTTCAATGCTGTTTCAATGAATGTGAGTTTTAAGGGCAGAGAAGTTTTAATGCCAAGTCTATTTTCATTGTGAGACAGTATTGCTTTGTTTGGCAGATATCTATTGTATTTGTGGATTGTGCTATAAAATGAAAAAAAAAAATAAAATTCAAATCATTGTAGAAGTAAAGCAGCATGTACACATTAGTGTTTATGGTAAATTGGTCGAAATAGCCAGGTAATGGGACATTGGAATGGCTGCAGGGGGACCCTGGTGCTATATTTTGGTTCTGTTTTTCAGTTTGCGTTTGAAAGTTGGTATCCCACAATTCCATTGGAGTGGGTGGGGTTGCGTAATCATGTATACAAATTTTACATTAATCAGTGTACAGATTTGTACCTATTTTTCATGGGCCTTGTCCAGATTTTTGATGTTTCCAGGTTGAGAGGTATGAATGTGGGTAGGTGAGGTAAATGCATCACTAAATTTGGGGTCTATATTATATCATCGAACGCTTAAAAAAGCAAACGCCGATTGATCGACCTAATTTAAGCGAAAGCTTACAATCTCAAACTGTCAGATCAGCGATTTTTTTCCCAGGGAAGAAAATCACTGATCCAAAACACATACACACAACACAAGCACACCAAATAAACAGAAATCCACACACATACACCTAAAATCTGATACCTAACCCTACACTAAACTATGCACATCCCACTAACTACCCACTTACCTTAACCCAAACCCTAACCCTAAGGTCCGTCACTATCGCACACTCACCTTACCCACTCCCTAACCCTAACTCACTTAAATCCGCCCTAACCCTCATGTCCACTCAATTGCACACACACCTAACCCGAGCCCTAACCCTAACTCACCTAAAACACCCTAACACTCACATCCACACAATCGCACACTTACCTGAATCCGACCGGTAACTTTCCACCATAACACTGAAAATACCGAAGCAACAGAAATGGACAACCGAATTCTTTCCCTAGGAAAAAATTTGAGTTTCTGCTGCTTCAATATTTTGCAGTTTCGCGAAAATAAGTTTGATCAATCAGCGTTCACTTTTTTAAGCATTCGAGAATATAATATAGACCCCTAAATTTGTTGGATAATTTATTGGCTGTATCCTTGGGATCAGAGTGCATGATATTATGGATGCGCTCAGTACATTGTTGGAAATTATTCTTTAATTTTCTGACATAGTTGAAAAATGATTTGTAGTTTCCTTTGGTATCTGTGGCAGCCTTAAGTTCATATTCTTATTTGTATTTTCTAAGAGTGCTCTCATGTTCCTTGCTGACATGTTTCATTGTGGTTATGTTGTAGGGGGTTAGGAGTTTCTTGCAACGTTTCATTATTTTCCTTTTGTTATACAAATGTTTATACAGGACTTCCACCAGAGAGGTTTATTCTTGAATTTATCACTATATGTAGGATGGATGGGTACTGATTTTTTATGTAGCTGTTTAGGTGCTGGTTAAAAGTCAGAGGTGAATGTAGCAGCCCTCTCAGTTAAATTTGAAAATGATTACTTTGGATTTTCCATATGTTTTCTAAAGCTGAAGTAGATTTGCCCTGGAGAAGTCCCTAAAATTATTTTCTAAAGTTGAAGTAGATTTGCCCTGGAGAAGTCCCTAAAATTACCTCCTTTATTGATGAAATAAAACAAGTAGGCCTTGACAGAGAAAATGACCACTTTATTGTCAGATTTAACCTGATGCAGGGTGTGGTACATGTTGGGGCTAGATTGATAAGGACCATGTCAAGGATGTTAGAGCCTCTAGTGATTAGCTTTATTGATCCAGTGCATTTGGTGCTAACAAAGGACTGGAAATTCTGAGCATAACTACTTGTAGAGGCATGTGTGCCAACTGATGCTTGGCTAATTGAAGCCCACTAACAAGAAGGTATTTGATTTGGTACTTAGTGTCTCAGTGGTGTTCAGGTAAGTTCCATGATATCTGTGGACCTTGATGGGGATCTGTAGCTAGCAATGAAGTAATAGCTGGTTTGTTAAGAGTGATTTGGATGTCAAGGATCTCAGCATTAGGATCCTGGTTAATTTGATGTAAGGTAATCTTGTTTTTTTAAGAAATACAGATACTTCCCTACAGTTATGCATGGGTTTGAAGGCAATGGTAGATGCTTAACCCTGGTGTAGAGAGAGTGTTGTCATTGCAATGAAACCATAAGTAACTATGTAAATATGAATGTGTTCAAGGTGCAGGAGGGCTTCAAGTTCTGGAATCTTTCTGTTTACACTCCTAGCATTGAGAAGTACCGTCATGATGTTTCTGAGTTTGAGTTTGAATCTGTTATGTAGGAATGTCAATAAGGGGAGTCTGCCTAAAAAGGCACAATGGGGGCAGCAAAAGGTTTAACCAATATGTGAAAATCCTAAGTCATCTCTGGCAAAATAGGAAGTCTTACCTACCCATCTCATCCCAGACTGATACATACTGAACTCCCTTAGAATGACGTCACTTACATAGCCAATTGCTAAATCCAATTATATTGTCTTGGCATCTCCACATCATTGTTGTTGAAGGCAAGATACTACTCAAGACCAGTGTCTTTCCTGCCGCTAGTACATGCTTAGGTAAAATCCATTGTGTCTCTCTTCATGTCCATCAGGTGGAGCACCTCAGGTCATTCACTCTCACATGGGCCACCACTAGATGACAGTCATGTTTGTCTGGATTTAGGGACCTTAGGGTCCTTGCAATATCACAGATCCTTGCATTGGACAAACAGCTTACAGTCACCCTGTTCTTTTCCAGTCTAGTGACTGTGGAGCCTGTATACCTAACTGTACAGTCACCCATGATTCAAACATTTTCTTGTGTGGAAGCAGAGTAAGTTGGCCTGGTCTTAAAACTGCTTTACTGAGGTGAGCTGTGTGGACCTGAAGTATGTATTAGACGATAAGGAGATGGTATGGTTTTGTGTCCTGGAGGCTGAGATATTTACATTATGCTCTAGGAGATTTTGGCAAATTTTCTTTACAGCCCCAGTGTAAGCCATGGGCCTAGTAGTGAGCTGTGGCTGATGTGGCATTCTGGAGGTATGATGCTTACCAGTAGTGAAGGGATGTCAGATTTTTGCTTATAGGTTTCTTAAGAATTTACCTCTCTTGCATGTTGTAATATCAATTGATACTATCAGTGACCATTCAGTAAACATAAGGCAGGTACTATTCTGTCTTAGAATACCTAATGCAACCAGACTGGCCACAGGTGATTAGAGAGCAGACAGCTGATTCAAGTTGCCAGAGGGTGGAGGACTGGGGCTTATGTGGTAGATGGGTGATGGAGAGAAACTCTATAGTAGACCATAAAGACTTATGGATGAAGTATTTAGGGTGATACTCTGAAGTTAGTTAAGAGTGTAGCTAATGTATCAGTACTTGATGAAAGGACCAAATTTGTCTATTGGTATTTTTGAATATTACTAATACTGGTCTCACCACAACTTCACGTAGCTATAAATTAATGTCTCTGCTCTTTCTTTCACCAGAAGCAGACAGGTAGCACTAATCCCAAGCTGGTTCACGAAAAGTGAGTCTCAGGCTGTTTAGTGATCATTAGCCTTATGCCAGAGGTTGCAGTGGTCTACAGGCTTGTTGTAGCCTTCTCTTGGCAGATATCTTGACTAGCATATTAAGCATCTCAGCACTAGAGCAAGACAAGCTGCACAACAGTAGAGAAATCAAACTAAAGTGGTTTCCACCAAAAACAGCAAACAGACCACATGGAGAAGTACCACTTACAGTGCCCAGTCAGAGACAGTCATGAATGTCTCCAATTGTGAGGTGTTAGTGTAACAAAGTTGTGAAACCCCCATATAAACACAAGTGTCCCATACAGTATAGTCACACAAAATGTGCGGGTTTGCGCACTGGTAAGCAGTGCTTAGCATCTACACCTTTAAGCAATACTTACCTTAGCTCGAAGTGTTTGCCCGTCGCTTAGCTTAGCTCAGGATATTCAAAACCATCCAATCATGGCAAAGGGCAGGAAATCAACCCTATTTAAACCCCACAGGTAGAATACAACTATAGCCAGTTATAGCTGATCACTGCAGGCATTATGGCTAGTGTTGGTGAAGGTGTGCGCTTTCGGGCACAGTGCTGGGGCATTCAGGAGTCTAAGGTCATGGTTGGACTCATAGTACAAAACCATGAAGGGAGACTACTGCAGGACCAGTACCAGGGCTCCCAATACAAAGCGGAGGCCTGGGGCCATCTCACACATGATCTTACCAGTGCCACTGGCATCCCTCAGACTGGTGAGCAGGTCTGGCACCACTTTGCTGACTTGAAGCATAGGAAGAGGGAGTTCTTGGACCAGTGGGTCCAAGATGCATGGGTGAGGAATGTCCTAGCTGTGTGTAAGTATCAGTATCAATAAGTGTTTTCCAAAGTCCAGCCTGTGTATGTAATGGATAGATATGCATAAATGTTTCTCTAGCTCCTGTACAGCTGTAGATGAGAGGGCCGCGAACATAAACACCCATGCCAGCAGGCTGCTAAGGTTGCATTGCAAGGCTGGTGAGTACAAATCTACCTTGTAGTATTCATGGCAAATAAATAGAAAGGAGTAGAATGTCACATGTCAGTATTTAAAAATGGTTAAGGTTTGTACTGAATAAATGAGACATTAGCAGAGTAATTGTAACACACAGTGTATATATCAATAAAAGTGTCATCACCTGTCAATAAAAGTCAAAACCCTGGACTAGTTGTGTTTACTTTGGCATGTGGTAGTATGAATCAAAATGTGTACAGTTTTTGCACAGCAACTATAGTTCTGAAAGCATTAAATAACCAAGGCTCATCTGACAAAGATTGTGGAGTTGTAAAACAGGAGATTAACTATATGAAATGTTCCATGCACCAAGATCTGAAACCTGAATAGTAATGTTGTGTTAACCAGTGTTTTTCAGACTGTGCTATATCAAAGTGTGAATACACAGTATAAGAACTATCTGCCATGCATGAATATCAGAATTACAAGGGCAGATTGTACAAGCAAGAGAGTATTAGCCAGAAAACAATCAACCAAAAGACAATAGTTTCTTAATAGTTCATTCTGATGAAACGCAAACTTTGTTGTATTTTTTTTTACACAAACAGGCACGGTTTGAATCCTGGGAGTGATACTAAGCTGTATGCATAATTTCACTCAGGAATATGTAAATATGTGTAGAAACAGTCCGGTAGTGTTAACAGCAATTTCCTTAACAGGTCTGCCAGGTGAGAAAAGGTATATCTTAGCTGTGAGAAGGCTGTACTTATACACTGTGTACAAGACCCACTGTCCAACCCCAAGGCTGCAAATGACAGCAAGATAAGTACATACACTAAGTATACTCCTCCAAGAAATGTCCCTCAAGTGTCACGCTGTCACAGCTAGTGGTCACTAATGCCAACACCTAGGGTGACTGATAGAAATCAAGGCGGAGTATGGCAGTAACACACACACACAAACACGCACGCACACACACACACACACACACACACACACACACACACACACACACACACACACACACACACACACACACACACACACACACACACACACACACACACACACACACACACACACACACACACACACACACAGTATGAGCACATATATAACCCTGACTATGTGAATATGGGTAGAAACTGTCAGGTAGTGTTAACAGAAACTTCCTCCACAGCTCTGCCAGATAAGAAAAGGTATAAATTAGCTGTAAGAAGGCTGTACTTATACACTGTGTACAATGCCCACTGTCCAACCGCAAGGCTGCAAATGACAGCAAGATAAGTACATACACCAAGTAGTCTCCCCCAGGAAATGTCCCTCAAGTGTCACACTATCACAGCTAGTGGTCACTGCCACCAAAACCCAGGGTGACGATAGAAATCAAGGCAGAGTATGGCAGTAGCAAACATATACACACACACACACACACACACACACACACACACACACACTCACACACACACACGTGCACACACAGTATGAGTGCACATATGTAACCCTGACTATGTGAATATGGGTAGAAACAGTCAGGTAGTGTTAATAGAAATTTCCTCCACAGGTCTGACAGGTATGAAAAGGTACAAATTAGGTTTAAGAAAGCTGTAATTAGACACTGTGTACAAACATACCACTGCCCAACCCAAGGCCATAGCTCGATGTAAAGTGAGGTAATACCTGGAGAGTAATGACTAGAGCAATGATCATTAAAGTTGTGAGCAATTAAAGCCTATTAATTCATTAATTGACATCTCTGTCTCTCCCCCACTCTATCTGCACCAGTAATCTAAACACATAAATCAATGGGTCTGTTTTTCACCAAACCTACTGTTGCGACATGTGTCCTATTGTTCTACAAATATTTAAACATTTGACTATTAATCTTCCCTGTTCAAATACTATCATTGGTGGCCTGTTACTATCAATGTAACCTGCATGCCATTATAAAGCCCACTGTGGTTCCATATATGCATGGGTTCTGTTTGCTATGCAACTGTTCCAAATCTGTTGGGAATACCTATGCATGCTGTTATAACTAATCCTGGAATGTGTTTTTCATGACTAACCAACATATGTTATAAAACTGCAACACCATAGCATGTCTGGGAAGGCCGATCCCAGCGGATCCGCCTGTCCCACCTCAACTGGCCATGGCACTGGACTCCAGCACATCTGGGACCCAACCCAGGGCCTCCTCTTCTACAGGTCCTGCACCACCATCGGGTGGAACCACCTCAGAGGGTGTGGCCTGTCCCCCTGGAAGCGAGCATGGACAGGACACTGTCACTCATCGTCAGGTCTAGGGTTTGGTGCATAGCAAGCTTTGAAAGGAGTTCGGAGATCTGCTATGCCAGCTTGAGGGTCGCATGGTGCATCTTGAGGGTCAGCCTGCCCCTCCTGCTCAGCCCCAGCACAGCCACCTTTGGGGCCCTGAAGGTGCAGTGGTGACTGCCCATGGGTGGGGACCTTAGTCCCACTGTATCCATGTGGGGGCTTGTGGGCATCCAATTTCCAACCACCCTCCATGTCCAAGGTGTTTAACCCCCACATGTGTTATATACCAGCCCTGTCTGTTTTCTTGTCTGTCTTGTCTGTCTTCTTACCCAACCTACCTACCCAAATATACCCACTATCCTTCTCCAGCATCCCACTCTCACCTTAAAAGGCAAGTTGTTCCTATGAAAAAATGTCCCATACATAGCTGTCCATTTTGCACTCATGTCCACTGGACAAATGTAATCTGGTCTAATTGGCTTAACAACACATTACTGTTCTCACCCCTCTCTCAGGGGTTTGTATGTCCAAATCCACCTCCAAATTCTGTGCAAATGCACAGCTGTTGCTGTATCAGAAATGGAGTGCTACAGACCTTCCTTACAGCCGTCCTGCACATCGCTAGCTGTCACATTGATTTTTCCCTCTGCATGCCCCCTTTTTCGCCACTTCCCTGTCACCCCTTTTTTCTTTTTTTTTTTAAAGAAATTAGCTCAGGGGTAAGCAGGAGTAAGCTGCAGTAAGCAGCAGTAAGTGGCAGTAAGTGAGTTTGCGTGATGCTAAGCGATTCCTACACAGATTAAGCAGTTTCCTGTTTAACTGTGTGTTGGCATCACTTACCATCATGCAAACCCATGCAAACCCACTTACAACTGCCTTAATCACCCTGTCTCCATCAGCCACTGTTCTGCCCAGCAACAAAATAATCCGCCCAGCCAAATCTTGAACCCAGGACCTGGTACAACAAAATCAGAGCTATTTACCACTACACCATCTGAGCTGTAATATTGAATGCTGTTTTTTCAAATATACCATTCAGTACAAGTATAGAATAGTAGGGAACAAGCACTGTGGAATCAGTCATGTTTAGTATATATAAATACACACATATAGAAGTGTATGGTGATAGATATTAAAAAGTGTATACATCAGATATATGGAGCTATACATATAAAACATATATGTATAAAATATAAAATATATGCATATATATTATTATATAAACATATGTATAAATATCTAAAAAGGTATATATATATATATATCATTATAGATATATCTAAAAAAAAAATTATATATATATATATATATATATATATATATATATATATATATATATATATATATATATATATATATATATATATACACACACACACACACACACACACACACACACACACACACACACATATATATATATATATGTATATATGTGCCCATAACATGAAGTGGAGTCATGCCCAGCACCATACCTCTACACCTCTTAGTGCAATAATTCTGGACGAAGGCCATCAAAATGGGGGGACAATGGTCCAAGAACAGGGACATAATTTAAGTACTGCAGTAATAAATCTAAAATGTTCCTACAGTAACAGGGTTCATGTCAGCATACATGTCCAGTAGGATATGAGTTCTGAAACTGAAATGTATGTCATCATCTACTGACAGAAATCCTGACATCATCACAGTGATTTACCACAGAAATGAAAATAATGATTCTGTGGAACAGACCAGAAATATGAACAGTAAACCTGGACAGACTGAAAACAATCTGGCCAGTCAATAGGTATGCTCATAACCCCTCAGTGCAACAAAGCAGGAACAAGCCTGACCGGGGGGGGGGGGTTAAAGCAATGAAGCAATGAAACTGGGACTGTATCCCAAATACTGGAGTAGATAAGGTGACACAGTTGATGCAGTAACACCTTCATGTTTGTTGTACCATATATTGACTGGAATAGCCCAAGTCCAGCACCAAATTACTCCCTACTGCTCAAAAACACACATCTTCACATCATCCCACTGATGTGTCAGACATACACAACACATATGGAGGCCAAGCAACACTACATCTGATAAATGTTGGAACATAGCATCACAGTAGGGAAACTACACTGAGCTGCTAGGCATGTCACCAAGTACTGTCTAAACTACAGGCCAACTGACACAGCACAAACCCAATTTTGCTATGGGGGAATACACATGTAATTGCAAATATATCAGACACTACAGGGATGTAACAGCACTGACCAACAGACACCAGCATGAAAGTGCATAGCCAGAACCAATCTCACCACATTCAAAGTGACATACTGGTAAGCCACCGAAACAGTAGAGTATATGAACTGTGTGAACAAAATCATCAGCATGTTTGCCACTCACACACTACCCCTACATATATTGGCCCAATTCACAGTGTAGTCTGACGCCTGACTGTGGTATGGGACATGTCTCAGTCTGCCCCACCAAACATATGCAGCTGATAGAGCACCAGAAACTGGAGCAGTATGCAAAGTCAGGCAGAAAAGGACCAGTAACACTTATATCTACCCTCCTCCCTACACAGGCCAAATAACACATGCACAATACACTGCTACACAATCATGACAGTCTGTCAACAATTGCTAGAAAGACACAGTCCTCTCAACTGTATAGAGTCCCACAGGACATCCAGGCTTCATCCTCATATATAAGGCCTTCTACACGTAACATGCTGGCAGTCTGATACATCACTGGGATGTTATCTGGAATGAAGTCACTATATAATGATATACTATACCTATACACCTCTTACAGCATGACATCTGGACAAAGTCTGACATATTTGGGGGCAGAGGCCCAAACACAGGGTCATTATTGACATATTGCTGTCATAAACTGAGGAAGTTACTGGTGTAACAGTGCTGTTGTAACATATATGCTCTGATGGATATGAAGTCAGAAACATACATGGATGTTACCATTTACTGACTGCAAACCTCAGAGTATGCTACTGAATTTCCAAGGCCAACAAATGTGTGAGTAACACACCAAATCTAAGAGTCCAAACTCTGGCAAGTCTGTGGATAAGCCGACATTTGGAAGTTATGTCAACCACATAACATTATCAGACAAATTCATGCAGAGCAACCATATCCACACAAACCCTGTCAAACTAGCATTAGTTCAATTGTATAACAGCAATATTTACATTCTGTCCCCATGTCTGGAACATTCTCCCCCAGTTTCCACAGGGTTTGTCATAAGAAGTATTCCCAACTACACTCTGTGATGCTGTTTGCCACACACACCTCCATGAAGTACTCCTCCCAGCAAGGAAAAGTGGTAACAACCACATGAAGTACTTGTTATAGGAGTGTGTTTCCATGCTATTGGGTATGGGAATGATACCACAGCTGTTCCACATACAGTTAGCAAGTGGGGGACTCCAAGTGGTGCACAGACCATCAGCTGCTCATGAGCATTACCTACTAAAGGCAAGATGCTGCCTATACAAAACAGATGTATATCCTACATCTGTCTCAGAGAGAGAGAGAGAGACACACACACACACACACAAATAGACAGACACACTGAGACTGATGGAGTATACCAACTGATCTGAAAACAAATAAACACAGTTATGTCAAACAATCAAGCCTGTAATGGAATATAGTAGGGGGCATGTAAACATGGAAAATATTAAGATCAAACAATATTATGTCTTAACAACACATGCTGCATTGATATCTTGCTGAGCAGAACCTATGGTCATAGAAACTGTGTCTTTCTGCAATGACACAGAAGACAGCTCAGGGCCCTGAGTCACTCCAGGAAAGGATGGCTCACATATGACCACTGCTGGAGTGTGTGTTGCACAATACCAACTGGGGCACTGCTAGGCCACACCTAGTACAAATCATACCATCAGCAACCCTGCTAAGTCCAGCTCTGACTTGTGCCTCTTTTTTCAGTGCCAATGTCTCCAACCCATACAACATAGCTGGTCTCACTACCCTCTTGTAGACCTTCCCTAGCACCCTTAATGGTACTTGTCTGTCACAAATCACACATGACACTCTTCCCCACCACCCACATCCTGCTCGTACACATGTCGTCAACTCTCCCCAGACTCGCCATTACTCTGAAATGTTGTTCCCAAGTATTTACACCTATCCACCTTTGCAAGCTGTACTCCCTACATCCTCACCATTCCTCCACCCTCCCTCCCATTCACACACATACATTCCATCTTAGTCCTGCTGACTGTCATTCTTCCCATCTCTAGACCATACCTCCACCTCTCCAGGGTCTCCTTAATCTGTTCCCTACTCTCACTCCAGACCACACTGTCAACTGCAAACAATACAGTCTAGGGGGACTCCTGTCTGATCATGTCTGTCAGCCTGTCCATTGCCACTGTAAATATGAAAGGGCTCATAGCTGTTCCCTGATGTACTCCCCACCTCCACCTTAAACACACCTGTCACTCCCAATGCCAATCTCACTGCTGTCACACTAGCTCTGTAGCATTCTTATGGATTCTTGTGCCACTCCTGACCACCTCATACAATACCACAACTCCTCTCTAGGCATCCTGTCATATGCTGTCTGTAAGTCCACAAGACACAATGCAGCGATGTCTGACCTTCTCTGTATGTCCCCATCAACACTCTCAGAGCAAACGTCGCATCTGTACTGCTGTATCCTGGGATGAAACCATGCTGCTGATCAGTAATCCTCACCTCCCTTCTTAACCTAGCTTCCACCACCCTTTACCATTACCTCATGCTGTGACTGATCAATGTTATCCCTCTGTAGTTACTACAGCTCTGCACACCACCCTTATTCTCATAATCAGTACCCAAACACATTTCATCCACTCCTCAAGCATCCTCTCACTTTCCTAGATTACAGTAAACAATCTGGTTAAAAAGACCACTGCCATTTGTCCTAAACACATCCATGCTTCCACAGGTATGTCATCTGGACCAATAGCCTTTCCATTCTTAAACCTCTTCATAGCTATCCTTACTTCCCCCTTGATAATCTGTTGCACATCATGATTCACCATATCCACATCATCCATCCTTCTCACTCTGTCATTCTCTTCATTTAACAGCCCATCAAAGTACTGTTTCCACCTGCTCGACACACTCTTCTTGCAAGTGATTGCATTTCCACCATTATCCATTCTCAGCCTTATCTGCTGCACATCCTTCCTAGCTACATGCCTTTGTCAAATCAATTGGTATAGGTCCTATTCTCCATCCTTGGTGTCCAACTTTACATACAACCCTTCAGATGCCCCAACCACAGCCTTTGCCACCACTCTCTTTGCCATGCACCCCATCTCTCTGTGAACCTGTCTACTTTCTGCATCTGTCTGACAATCCCACTTTTCCTTGGCCAACCTCTTTCACAGTATACTTCCCTGTACTTCCTCATGCCACCACCAGGTCTCCTTGTCCTCCTTCCTCTGTGCAGAAGTCACACCAAACCCCGTTATACTCATCTACCTTACTAGCTCGGATGTAGTTACTCAGATATTTGCTAACTCTACACTGCCACCCACTGCCTGTCTTAACTCTTCCCTGAACTCAGCCTCACAATCACCCCTTCTCAGTATCCACCATTTGATCTGTGGTGCCGCAGTCACACTCCTCATCCTCTTTATGATCACCAATGTCATCCCACAAGCCAACCTTCCATGCTGCCTAACTACACTTTCCCCTGTCACCACTTTACAGTTACCAATCACCTTCAAACAGGCCCACCTGCATAGGAGCTAATCCACCTGTGTGTATCTTCCTCAACTCTTGTATGTCACCCTATACCCCTTGGTCTTGTAATATTATGTATTTACCACACCCATGTCCAACCTCTGTTGCAAACTCCACAACCATCTCACCTTCTGCATTCCTTTGCTTAACACCATACCTACACATCACTTTTGCATCCCCTCTGTCCCCTTCACCAACATGCCCATTGAAATCTGCTTCAATCACCACTCACTCACCCTTGGGTACAGGCATCACCACTTCATCCAACCACACCAAAGTACGTCTGTCTCATCCATCACACATGCAGTTAGCAGAGCATATGCACTAACAACTGTCAACATTACACCATCAATACCCAGCCTCCTGAACATCACTCTACCCAACACTCTTATCACCTCCACAAATACTCTTGGTATAATGTTCCTTCAGGTTAACCCCTACACCATTTCCCCTTCCATACACACCATGATAGAACTATTTGTACCCAACTCAGATATACACAGCTGTACACTCCTTCCATCTAGTCTCTGACACACACAATATATCCATCTTTCCTCTGACCAGCATATCAGCTAGCTCTGTCCCCATACTAGTCATACTCACAACATTAACAGTTCCTACCCTCACTACCACACACCTAGCCTTTCACCTCTCTGCCTACCATATGATCATCAGACATCCTCCGGGGTATGTCTGTGAATGCAAAGACTAGTGCACTATCAAATGACATATGTGTGTTACAGCAATATGAAGAAAGTGTCACTAATTGCGGCCCATAACCCACCATGTATGTGCGTTGTCCTACAGATGTCCTGCCCTAACAGGCTGACATGACTGACTGAACAGCAAGACTGTCATTATAGTGTGCCATGCTGACATAGAACAGAAATGTATAGCAGGTATTACCTGTGCATAGGTATGTATGGGTAGGTCTACCTGGCAGCCTCATAACAGCTGACATGGGATGCAAAAAGTCAGGTGAATAAGCTGTACATGTACATGTGTGTAACCCTAGTTTCTGTGCATCCAATAGAGTTACACCTCTACAGCTACTGGTGTTGTCATTGCCCTGACACAGACATGGGTAGTATAATAAGCATGAGTATCATGTTGAAATTGTAGAGGTGGCCAGCTATGTTCTGACACTGTGTCCATGCCTGCTACAAACAGATATATGACCACTCACAAAGCTGTATGGCCTCAGCAAAACTGTACTTGTAAAACCTGTCTACACCAAAGTAGAGAAAACCCCTTTGCTGGACAGCAGCAATGCACAAAGCACATAATGTAATCCTATATTGGTTGTACAGGGCAAGGTAGGAGCAGGCACCAACTGGGTGGCATGTCAACCTTTGTCGGAATGAGCATACTAGGTCACAGGTGGATTACTGTAAGGCTGACTATGAGTACAAATTGGACACATCCACTAAGGGCAATCACAAGGCCATCTTCACATATGTCTGCAGTCTCAGAGGCAGCAACCCAACCCACCCTATAATGGTGGTCAATCACAGCACATACACACACACCATAGCTACAGCCAACCTACTGCAGACATGTTTAGGGCAAACATCACCACCTTGGCTCACCATCAGTATAGGTGGATATGCACAGCACTCGCACCCCTCCCCTCACCATCATGGGTCAGGTACAAACTGCTTAATCAAAGTTAACAAAAGCAAGTCCCCTTGGGGCCTAATAACATTCCTGTCTGCATCCTACATGAATCCGGGCATATTCTTCCAGCTCCATTACACACTGTATGCAAGAAAAGCCTGAGTACCACTGATATCCTATCTGCAAGGAATATGGCCAATGTCATTCCTCTACACAAATGTGGATGATGAATGGTGGTTTATGCAATGTACTGGCCCTCATTGGGGGGAACATGACACATCAGGACCAGGAGTACAATACATGTTTATACAGTGATGCCAGGTACAGGGGTATGATGTCTTTGTAAGTGGTGGCTATTGATAGTCCATATACATGTGCTGGCTCTGTAAAGAACTCTGGGCAATGTCTGAGGTCCTGTGATGTGTTTCCCTGTGTATGTCCTCCAGGTGCCATGCACTGGCAAATGCCTTATACTGATGCAGAGACAGCAGCCATCACAGAAGCTGTAATCTTAAACTATGCCATCCTTTCTGAGCATAGCCGGCAAAATCTGCAGGAATGGACTGCCCTGTCAGATGATATCATCCACAGTGTGAATGGGTTAGGCCACCATGGATGCACATATGATCAGGTCAGGCATAGAGCAACTGACCTGATACATTTTGCCTGGCAAAGGCTGCTGCTGTAGAGGAGGACTGTACTGCTACCAGTGGGAGCCAGACACATAGGCTCCACTTATGGTGACAGAGGAGCTCCTTGCCAACCTTGGGGTAGCCCCCACACAAACTCAAACCCAGGAAACAGCAGTTGTGTATGTGGATGGCACCCAGGCAAAAGGTGAGGAGCATTCAGGTAAGGCCAAAGTGCACATCAATGTAATGAGGTAGCATTTAAACTGTCAGAGTCTCTAGATGCATATGTCAGTGCAAGATGGATTAGTAGGTAGGGTGTAGTAATGCACACAAGTGGACATCTATGGTGAAGGACAGAAAATTGTGTAATATCATAGTGTGTACTGTACCTGTGCAGAAACGTAGCATTCATCTTGTACCAATGCCTAATGTGAATCTGCTGACAATACCTCTCCCTCACAATTACATAGGTTCCTCTGGTCTGCACATGGGACAGCAGCCTGAACCCAGTAAGTATGGGGTTTCTCTGTTGTGGCTCACCAGTACCTCAGGCATGCTAAAGTTAATGAATGTGACCATGCACACAACTGTTACAGTCAGCCATTTGGAATATCTGCATGTTCACCTGTGGTGTTTACTGCATTGCATCATGGTGGTCATGACAGGGGCCTATTTGTAGGAGATGTCACATATCTGTAGCATACCTCACAACCTGTCATTGCAGGACACCTGGACAAAAACTGACAAAATGGGGGGACAAAGGCCCACAACTAGGGTCATATTGTAGAAATTAGTAGTATACGGTGCATATAAATGGTGTACACACCTGTTAGAATGCCAGGTATGTCTGATATACAAAAATAAAATCTCCAAAACGTTCTGGTGTCCGCCACATAGCTGTGGATGGTGAGGAATTTCACCTTTCCACACATCAATGGCCCAAACCATACATCCATATCAACAAAAGGATGGCTTCACCAGAACACATGCAATGTTCTGCACTGGCCATGTCAGAGCCCACACCTTCATCCAATAGGATATATGCAGGACAATCTGAAGAGGGTGGTGCACAGGGGATGCCCTTGCATTCTGACATAGTTGGAGGTGTTTTGCAAGGGAGAGTGTGCAAACATTGGCAAATCAAGATGTGCCATGCTAATATGCACCATCCCAAAAAGACTGCATGCTGTGATTAAATCAGAAGTTGGTTACCAGAATATTACATGATGCTGAGGATCTGTCCATAGTGTGTATGTTATTGTCTGACTGTGTGTCGTGAATGCCCCCAGTTGGCTAATATGAGGTCTGTGTAATGCCTTTGAGGCACCTCACCTGTGTGTGTGTGTGTGTGTGTGTGTGTGTGTGTGTGTGTGTGTGTGTGTGTGTGTGTGTGTGTGTGTACCAGCAAACCTTATAGTGCCAGTAGTGATTTTCATATGTTGTTTTTCCTTCACAGGTGGACATGGTGGCTGCAGTCCCTCCTGCTCTGATACTGATGTCAGTGTCTCTGCAGAATCTGACCATGATGATACTCATATTGAGGCACAGGTGTGGTTATCAGGGGCTGATACTGTGTCATCAGTTGGCATCCCACTATTGTCAATCTCATCCTCACACGCAGTCACAATGCCCACACATACACCTTCACCAGTGGCCACAGATAATGGACAGTTGGTGGGTGGTGGAATGGAACAAGCTACTGTGGTGACTATGGCAAGTGAGGGTGCAGGCACTAGCCACAGCCAGAGTGCTGGTGAGGTCCCACACAGGCAGATGGGCAGGGGTGCTTGGAGGAGGGAGGAGGATTGCAGCCTGTCATGCCCCTGTTGCAAGTGCCATGGCAGCAGTTACCAGACACATGCTTCAGGCTGTCATGGGGGCAAAAGCACGAAATGAACATAATACCAGACATATATGCAGGGTTGTGGATGAGTACGTCCCTGGTGTCCATGGCAATATGAACTCACTGCAGCCATCTGTGAGCATACTGGGGTCATGGGTAGATGGTGGGGGGAGACCTTGGCACTCAACAGTGGAATATCTGTGCCTGAGTGTTTGGTGGACACTGGCCAACAGCCATGTGGCCGTAGGACAGCACCATGATCAGCTGAGGGTCTACGTGGCCATGCACCATCACATTACCATGCTGGCAGTACCACCAGCACTACTGAAGGGGGTGTGTTATCCACGCCATGACACAGCAGGCCATGGGCACGTGATCCTGGCCAGTGCCAAGAGGGATGTATATCCAGCAGGCAGCAGTCACCAGCGGGGAGTAATACTGCATCTGGACTTGGCCCTGGTGATGCTGGTGATACCTTCAGCAGGCCCAGTTCCTGTGTCCATGGCCAGAGCTGATGAACTGTACACCCTGCCATGTATGGCCCACAGCTGTCCAAAATGCCCCTGTGTAGGGTGCCCACATGGTTTGACTGTGTGCATACAAACACACACACACATCACCATAGGAAAAGTCACCTACACACACACACACACACACACACACACACACACACACACACACACACACACACACACACACCACCCCTACCCTGCCCATTTAGTGAACATCCCCCCAAACACACACACATGATATCAGCCATGTGGCCCAGCCTAGGCTTTTGACAAACCCACACAACACCCTGTGCATATGATGATACCTATGCCACATCCATGCCATCCATACCATTGATGCAGGGACATGCTTATATGAGTTTGATGCACAGGGTGACTTTACTACAGTGTAGCTACTTAATGCTGTGTAAGGTGCTATCATCTGGCATTTGTAATGGGTACACATCAGAGTGTGTGGGTACCTTTTCAGCTATGATGCATCATTGGTGCTAGTAACACTAAGCAAATGTGTTTTCACATGCTCTATTCTGTTTGTGTTCCAGGTGTCTGTGTGTGTCAGCAGGATGTGGCCCTGCAGACATCACCAACAAAGGGTGTGGCAGAGTAGTAACACATCAACCATGTCATTGTCAGGGTACAGCTGTATCTGCACACATTTCCCAGGTCTGCGTAACAGTTCTTGTATGTGCCTCACAGATTATAGGGCTGAGAGGTTGTATCTCTGTCTATGGTGGTTGACATCAGCTCCAGTATAGTGGAGTATAGTGGAGTATAGTATAGTAAGTGTGGTGGGTGGAACACACCTCAGATTGCTAACACCCTCAACCCCCGAGGATATTGTGTTGACCAAACACACAGTGAATACTGTTCACACACACACACACACACACACACACACACACACACACACACACACACACACACACACACACACACACACACACACACACACAGGATCCCAGTTGCCAGTGTTGTGTTTGGAACCCCTACCCATCAAGTTGTGGTACCACACTATTATGCAGTTATTGCAGGTGGCACAGGACTGCTAGTGTGATGAGTGTTACAACATACCTGTCAGGTGAATAACATCACATGGCCTTGAGAGGTATGGCAGTAGTTACTGTACTGGGTGTGTGAGTACTCATAATAGTGTCGCATGCAAGTCTACACACTCACAACCACTGCTACACACACACACACACACACACACACACACACACACACACACACACACACACACACATACACACACACACATACATACACACACACACACACACACACACACACACACACACACACTTGCCAGTACTGACAATAGCAGACCAACCTATCTTGTTATTCATACCATACTATTCCATACTGTTGCACAGGACTTATAGGGTGGAAGAGTGTCTACAGATACCACTATGCTTGATGTGAATAGTGGACCTCATACAATAGACTTAGGAATGTGTACTGTGTGTACCATGGCATAAAGTATTTATCCATGCCCATTCAATGGATGTCATTCACACACAAACACACAAGATACTCTTTTCTCACACACATTTGCCAGGACTGGGAGTAGAACTCCTACCTACTTATTTATAGTTACTACATTGTTACGCATTTATCGCATGCGCCACTGAGGTTATGGGGTGCCACTTGTCTAAAGGTACTTCTAAGGTGAGGAACATCACTAGGCCTTGCAAATTATTACAATGGGTGATGCACTGGGTGAGAAAGGCCACAAAATACTGTAACTTACACATATACACACTTAAACACAATAATACACACACGCACCCACACACACACACACACACACACACACATACACACACACACACACACACACACACACTTGTCAAGAATCATATTAGAACCCCTAGCTATGTGGTTTTTGGCATTATAGTGTTATGCAGTTACCACATACACCACAGAGCTTATAGATTGTGGAGTGTCTCAAGGTACCTTTATAGTGAATAACATCTAGAACACTTGTAAGGTATGGCAATGGTAGTTGTACTGGGTAAGACGGGCCACCAATTTCTTTCACCCACATGTTTACCCACTCCCCAGGGTGGGTATTCTATTCCCCATCCGCTCCTCCTGATTTCTCTTGAAGAGGGCCAGTGATGTGCTTGGCTTAAAATGTATGTGGCATCTATTCCATGGCATGGCCAGTCTCTGGATTGTGAACCTGTTCCTCCAGCATGTCCTGTTGATTGTGAGGATGAGGTTGAGGTATCTGGGGCATGTTGTGTGGACAGATTGGTGTCCTCGGATGTAGCATTCCTAACAGGGTTGGGTCAGACATGGCTGTGTATGTCAGGCAGAAATCACACATAAGTAGCCAATATGAGACAGAAATTAATTGCAGTTGCTGGAGTCTGTCCATATGCGGCAAGTGTGTAGTACCTAAGATCCTCTCTGTGAGGTACATTTGCAGCCTCTCCTGTTGTTGCTGGTGTCCAGTGGGGTACAGGGCAAATGGGCCATAGTACACACTGATTGGCCTACTGAGGAGTGTGTACAGGGAAACACTGTCCTTTTACTTCCCGGATTCAACACCCTGAGTCAGGAGAAGTGACACATGGAAGGATGTTCGGAAGACAGTGTCACTGTGGTGGTCACCATACAGCTCACTGTCAACCTGTGTCCCCAGTTCCATTATACCAACATCAGTGTTCAGTGGACTACCACAAATGTATAACTTTATGGGAATCATGTACCCAAAGGGGATGGTGGCGTATCATCTGACATTGAGCTTATGTCCAAGGTTCTGACAACAGTCATAGGTCTCAGACAGGCCTTTGTGAAGGATGTCAGCCTCATGTAGGGGATAGCACCCACCTTGTAGTCATCTGCAAACATTGTCAGTGAGGGTGCTTTTGTATTGGGCTAGTCCTCAGAGATGTGGATCCTAAACATGAGGGAATCCAGGTCCACAATCTGTGGGACTCCACTCATGACTGTTCAGCAGTCTGACATGGAGTCTGCTGCTTTCACACTGCGGGTTCTATCTGTGAGCCAGTTTGCAGGCCACCTACTGATGTAGGTGTGGCTGCCTACCTGACTGTGTTTGTGCATGATTCCTGAGTGGGAAGTGATATCCAAGGATTGGATGGGCAGCCTATCTTGTTATCTGTTCCATACTGTCACATCGTTATTGCACATGGCACAATACTTATGGGGCTGCAGAGTGTCTACAGGTACCTCTACAGTGGATGACAACTGTGGGCCTTGTAATGTGGACACTGGGACATCTATTGGGCGGGCAACAGCAAAAAGTAAAAAACCCATCCCCCATGGTATGGTTCTCATACAACCACAACAGCCCCCCCACAGACAGGATACTACACACACACACACACACACACACACACACACACACACACACACACACACACACACACACACACTTGCCTGGACTGAGATTAAAACCCCTACCTATCTATTGCTACTACAGTGTTACGCATTTATCTCATGTGCCACAGAGCTTATAGGGTGAAGGTTGTCCAAAGGTACTTCTAAGATGAGGAACATCACCAGCCCTTGTAAAGTATGGCAATGGGTGATGTACTAGGTGAGAGAGGCCACAAAATACTTTAAACTACAAATATACATGCACACGCACATTTGCCAGAACTGGGATTAGAACTCCTACCTAACTAGTTATTTGTACTATAGTGTTATACAGTTATCGCACACACCACAGAGCTTGTGGGGCTGAGGCTTGATGAAAGGCACTTCTAAGGTGACTGATATCTACAGAACTGCTAAAGTAGGGGAAGGGGAAGCATACTGGATATGAATGGACCCAAAAGCTTTAACTTGTAAATACACACACACAAAACACACACACACACACACACACACACACACACACACACACACACACACACACACACACACACACACACACACACACACACTTTTACATTTTCCAGGACTGAGATTAGAACTCCTATCTAATTAGTCATTTGTACTATAGTGTTACTCAGTTATCGCACACACCACAGAGCTTACAGGGCTGAGACCTGACAAAAGTGACTTCTATGGTGACAGATATCTTCAGGACTGCTAAAGTAGAGCAATGGGAAGTGCACTGGGTGGGGAAGGCCTGTTCATTCCTAGATCCTACTGACATTTCTTGAAGTGTATGAGCATGCCCAGTGTGACCTTCTTTAGTGCATATGGGACTCCATTCCAGGAATTGTTGTACTCCAGTCCAGTTTGTTTTGTGCTACAGCCATACCTCTCAACCTGTTGGTGCAGGATATCTGGAGAAAGCCAATCAAAATGGGGAGACAATGGGCCATACAGTGATTGTGACTATTTCTCTCAGTAATCTATGGGTTGCTAGGGTTACAGGGCTTGTTTTAGCAGATATCTGACATATATGCCATTTGACACTGTCATGTATTGTTTCAGTACTTCGTGACATACATCCTCAGATCATCACAGTGGTTTACCAGAGGAATACGGAATGGATGATGCACACACCAGGATTATGGGCCAAATGTTATGCATTCTTGCACAATCCAGCCTGTTGAGAGGTGTGCCTACAAGCAATTGACTGCTGGGGCTGTGGAAACGGTCCAACATCTTGATGATATATTACAATGTTGGAATCTCTGTGCATTTCTGTTCTGGCCTGGTATGATTTCCAGTCCACAGATGGGTAATGTAAGTCAGACAGGATCAGGATAACAGGCAGACTCCGGATAAATTTGTAGGGGATAAGATATGGGTGTGTGTCTTGGGTCAGATATGTTTGCCTATAACTACATAGGGGTCTTCTCAATGGTTGACTGCACTTGGAGGGTCTTGTGTCTGTCAGACTGTTTGACCAGCCTGGAGGTGTGTGTTTGTCTCACATATATGTATGGCCCACCTCATTTTGTTTGGATGGCCACATTTTGGGGTCAGGATGTTGCATAGAATGAGTGATCAGGGAAGGGTGTTTTACTCCCCATGGCTGTGGGCCAGGGTTCTGTGGGTGCAGACATGTCACCATCTTCCAGGGTTAGGACTGCCCGCAATGAGTGCCTTTTCATGCTTAGACTCCTAGCCCTGCCTGTCGACTCTACAGAGTATCACAGAATGTCCACATCCATGACTCATATATCTTGTGGTTAACCAAACAAGTGTGGTTTTCAAGGAAAAGTGTTTTGCAAGTCACTCAGGGTTGAAGTCAGATATTACTAACAGTTGACATTGCAGTTTCAGACTTTGTACTCATCAGACATTCCATGCTACTGGCTCTCTGACACTGGCAGGTTTTCTCTTAGCAGTTAGTAGCATGGCCTTTCTTTGCATTTTGTAGACTGAATTATGTTGGTGTTATGGAGCCCATGACACTCTCTAACAGGGCACTGTGGGTGAGGCATAGGCATTTGCCACAGGCCTGTAGGCCAAGTGTGACAGATGCAGGCCATCTGTAGCAAGGCAGTGCATTCTGATGATCCTATGTTCCCAGGCTGCCAGCAGTGGACAACCCTGGGATGGTACCTGTAAGTTGACTTTGGGTGTTACTGATAACTGCCTTCTGTTTGTGTTGCACCATAACTCTGGTTGATGGCTGGACGCTGCTTAAGGGTAGGGACATGTTACTGAATTTCTATGGGAGTATGAGGGGGGCACATCTGCACACAATACACATTTGCAGAGTCTGTGCTGATATTTGCTTAACATTTTGGTCCCATTTAGCATAGAGGTATGCCCTATCTTTGAAGCTACAGGCATAACAGTATCAACCACAAGTCAGATTGTTCTGGCATAAACATTTGCAGTTTCAGACTTCTTACCTTTCAAAGCCATACTACCACTGCCAGACCTGCTGTGATATCACTATGTAAAAGTCTATAGGTGGGGATTTCATGGATGTCACCATGTGGGGCCATTGCCAGACATTTCTGTATGGTTTTCTACCACTAATCTGCTGCGTGAGGCTGGGGGTGGGTATGGGACCCCGCACTTTGACATCCATGCATGTGACCTATGACCCCCCCGGTTATTTGGCTCACCACATATACTGCAGTGGTATTTGTCAACTAGGGTGGTACTGCATGGTGTGGGTAGGCCAGTACTGGGGATACACTCCCTGTTGTCCCACAGAGCTGTCAGTTGTCTGCTTCTATCCCAATAAGCCACTCCATTCCCTTGCATGCTTGATCAATATTATAGATATGGTATCAGAACATTCTACTCCATTCATTTAGTTTGTTAAGGAGACTGACTTTCCTTGTGCCTGAGGCTGTTGTGAGGATGGTGCTTGAGGGCTAACTATGTTGGATGCAGGCAGTACACTGCCTATACATGGTAAGGTATAGGTGCTGTGATGTTTGACATCCATTTTACTCTGTGTGCAAGTCAGAGAGAGAGAGAGAGAGAGATCAGTCCCTCGGGCCCTACAGTGTCAGAGTATGTGCTATGCATTGCCTCTTTGCCAAGGCCAAGGCATGCTGGGCACGCCTCCATCTGCCTACAGGGGCAGGCTTAGGATGTTCCTCCTCCAATTCCCTCTGTGCTTGTGGAGAGCTTGGCAATGGTGGGGGGCTGTGTGGCCCTTCCCTGTTTTGTTTCTGCTGCAGCTTTTTCCACAGGATCATATTGTGTAGCATGGCACATACTATGAACTTGTGTGCACATGTGGCTGGGGAGTACTGCAAAGCTCCACAAGATATGTCAAGGCAACTGAATCGTGACTTGAGCATCCCAAATACTTGCTCTGTAATGATCCTGGTTTGTGCATGTGCCTCATTATGGCGTTCTTGTGTTGTTGCTGTTGTTGTGCCACAGTGAACTCTGGTCCACTAATGATTGGTAGTTGAATTTTACATGCTGAGTTACCAGCCCTGACGCACAACCTTCTACGAAGGTACGCTCATTCACACGTCTCCATGCAGAAGATGCTCTAGCTGAGAATCGAACTGGACAGCGTCTTACTGTGAGGTGACAATGCTACCGCAGCACCACCACCGCAAGGGTGTGCATTTTTGATGGGTGTCATCATCCATTGCTCCAGTGCGTAGCCAGCATCCCCCTCCAAATGGCCATATGGGATGTCCATACTGGCAAATGTCTGGTACAGCTGTGATGAATGCCAGATGTGGGAGGCATTATAGCTTCCAGGGCTGCCAGCACACACATTCATGATAATGCCCTGGGCATCGCACATGACCTGGCAGTTGATGGAGTGGAACCCCTTACGGTTTAGGTAGACCCTATCCTGGTCACTGGCTGGTTCTTTGTTGTGGATGTGCATGCAGTCTATGGCACCCAGTATCTCAGGGTATTCTGCTTCATGGTGGAAGGTACGCATATTGCTGGTCTTCTCCTCACGGGTTTTGGGGAAGTAAATATGCTCAGCGGCATGTGGTCGCATGGCATCCAGGAACTAGTGGAGCATCCCGGATGCAGATGCCTGTGAGACCCCCATGATATCCCCAGTTGTTCTTTTCAAAGTACTTGTAGTTAGTTATCTTAAGGCTATACATACCTTGGTATCCTCTGGGATGGGTTCCCCTCTGTTGGCTCTGGGTCTGAGGTGAGGTCAGCACAGCTCAACGAGTTGCTGAAGTATGTCCCTGTCCACCCTGTAGTGCTCTACAATCTCCAGAGTTTGTAGCCCTTGGTAGGTTACCCTGGGTCTGAATGCTCTTCTCCTCCTCCTCGGTCTGAGTTGGTTGTCAAAATTATCCTCCTCACCACCCTCAGTCTCTAGCACATACTGATAGATCAGAGCAACAGCAGCCCTTAACATGTTTTGTTAGATTTGTCAATTTAAAATTCCCCCAAATGTGTACACCAGTGATGTAGATTTTGTGGGAAAAAAGCAGACTGAAAGGTGTTTGCATAGTTTATAATAGTGTGCTGGGCTGCTGCCTATGTAATTGGCTGATTCTGATTCATTCCACCTGCCAGCTATGGTAGTTCTCATTGATTGCCTTCCTTCTGCTGTTTCCCCTTCCCATTTCCTCTGCCACACATACTCAGTGCTCAATTGGAAACAGTTCTGCTATTTCTGTTGTTTTTTTTTTTTTTTATTAGGCCCAGTGCATGCCGCGCACACCTGTTTAGCTAAAGTAAACAGTTTTAAGCAGAACTGGCCCTCCCCAGATGTGAACATGCTCTGCATTTCATGGAATAAGACAATAAAGCCTCAGGCACACCCCTTTCCTTATCTGTGCTTAGCTAAGGGCAAACTCGGGCCACTGAGCTCCAATGTGCTTACAGCAAGCATGATACACACCCTTTTCATGTTAGCTGCTCCTCCTGTCTACATGGTGGTGTTAGAGCACCTACATGGTTAGGTGCAGTCTGACACTTAGAAGAAATTTGTGATTCAGTATAAATCCCCTCATTTGCATACACCTGCCCTACTCCATAGTTACCACACTTACACTGGGCCTTTCCCCTTAGCAACCACTATTCCCTGGTATTGTTTTCATTCTGCATGCCATTGACTATAATGGCAAAATGCAGATTTCTGTAAAAATTGATTTTTCCTCTTTTTTTTATTTTTGGTACAATCCGGTTTGTGTGCCACTGCCCTATGCTTAAATGGCCGAGATCTGCCAAAAAAAAAAAAATAAAAGTTTTATTTAAAAAAATTAAAACGATTTTTCATGCCAATGGCCATATATTTGGCCATTGGCATGCCTACTAAATATAATGCATGCTTTCTTTTGAGCTGTCATGCCTCCATTTTCTCATTTGCAGAAATGTATTCAGCTAGTAACTGAATACATTTCTGCAGGTTACACTATTCCTGCACGGACACCTGCCTGCTTTCTGAATCGCTAATTCACCTCATTTGCATGGTTTTTACCAGCACATGAGGTAATTAGTATAAGGTAGTGGTGTCTGTGCAGGAATAGTGTAGGAGTGCTCGTGCACGTCCCGGGACCCCTTTGCTGAATCACTCAACAGCCATGTTCTGTGCAGCAGCTACTGCACTATTCCTACACTCCGTGTAGGATTTAATGAATCCTGAGGATAAACTACAGGGATAAAAGCATGAATCACAAAACCAGAAAAATCACAATTGACAGAAACACAACACAGTAAAATCACGCAAAATTATTTTAATTGCACATAGAACAGCATTAGCTTACAAAGAAAATGCATTACAATTTTAAAAAAGTCCAGAAACGCATAGATGAATGAAAATAGTCAGAAAATGTAGAGACTCCAGCAGACTATAACACTCCTTATTTTGTTGAAATGCCTTGATATTCTGTTCCTTATCACAAAGCTGACACGAAAAAAAAAATATCTGCATTTCTGAGTTATAGCAAAAAAGTTCTAAAATGGGATAAGCAGATGTCTGCTTTATACTAGCATGCATGAATTTACCATAGGTTGAGCATACCCCATGCAAAAGCAGAAGGAGAAGGATCCTAAGCTCTAGAGGTTAGGCCAGGTGTCCAGGGACAAAATTCAGTAGTAAGGGCTACTGCAACAGTGACCTAAATGAAGGGGTGGGAGGTTGGCGTAATGGTTAAGGTGCTTACCTTAGAAACACAAGGTGCAGGGTTTAATTCTGACATGGGGTAATTGGCTAGGCTTATAATGGCCCATAAGGGCAGTTAGCCTAGTACTAACCTATGAAGCATATTACTCTAATGCAGAAAGCTCGTCTCCTTATCAGTGTGCATACTGCTTTTTCTTTGACCTAACAGAAACACTGAGGTTATGATGACATATGCATCCTCTGCGCTGCTCTATTCCTTTATGAAAACAGGCATGACAGTACCCAAGATGACTGCATGCCTTCCCCATAGGCATCTTAAGCAGCAGTGACAATCATTGACAAAGTCCTGTGTGTGTGACAGAAGACATTACAGATCAGACCATACACATACCAAACAGTACTGGGAAAACAGCTGGAGAAGGAGAAGTTTTCTCAGACCACATGGTCAACTATCAAAGCCTATAAATAAATCTCTTTGAAGTACTGAAAAAATGACCAGTAGATCCAGAAAATACATCAACTTTAAATAGGTTGATGAGATCTCAGAATCAGTCAAAATGTTAAAACCATTAACTGCTTAACACTGGTGTGCAACTTGACAAAAGTACCATACAATTTGGGCAGTCCAATGGTCTGTAGCTTCTTCCATATATTATTCACAAAAATGGAAATAACCATTTGCCAGAGCAGGCCGTACATTACCAAATATGCACGTTACAGCACCAGGCTCAAAATCAGTACAAAGGCAGGAGCATCATGAAATCCAAAAAAACTCAAAGACCTCAAACAAAACAAAACAATTCCAAAACACATTATATATCCAATAAAGCTGGACGAACACTTTCATAAGTGCATCCTGAATTTAGAAAAGCATTCAGTGTCTGTAATTGGCAGCATAACTTACCCCTGTCAAATGAAAGCAACATCTACAGTTGAGATCACAGTTGTCACTACACCAACATAATTCTTTGAAGTCAAACATGCCATAATATTCAGTGCAGATCTGCCTACCTCTCAACTTCTTGGAGCAGGAATTCTGGATAAAGGCAAAAATGATGGACGGAAACAAGGCCCAAAAGGAGGGACAGATTTTAATTTTTGTGCTCATAGATTTAGAAATGTACTAGAATAACATGTTCTGTCATCAGCATCATCAACCCCCTTTTCCCATTTTTCTACATGGGGTTGGGGTATCCTGTTAACTGTTAGCATCTCTCTCAATTTAATGTGACTTCTTCAACACTCATGCCTGACGGTTACAAATCTTCTCTCAAACAATTCATCCACCTCTTTGCTGGATGCCCTTGTTTCCTCTTACCTTCTTCCTGCCTGTCAGAAATCATCTTCATCAGATTGTCTTCTGCTTTTATGCACCTGCCCAAACTACTGTAATCTGTTCTCTTTCATCTTTTCTGTAATTGGACCTACTTTGGCTTCTGTTCTTATGTCCTCATCTCTTTTTTTCTATCCCACAGTGTGCATTCTACCACCCATCTAAGGCACTTCATTTCCATCACCTCTACCTTCATCTGCTCTGCCTTTACTGCCCAGGTTTCTGTACCATACTGTAGTACTGATCACACCACTGTTTTGCATACCCTACTTTTCAGCTTTTTTGGAATTCTTCTGTCATATACTACACCTGACACTTTATGCCAGTTGGCTGCAGCCCCTCTGATTTTAGTTTTGACTCCTCTTCCTTCAGACTTCCCTTCCCTTCAACAAGCCCTCCCAGATACTTGAAGCTGTTAACCGGTTTCACTTTCTTCCTTACTGTTTCAATTCTCAGCTTCTTCTGATTTCCCCAATTTGCTGTCATTACCACTGTCTTATCTGTACTTAGTTTTGTCTCATGTGCTTTCAGTTTTTCATTCCATTCCCCTATCATTTGCTGAAGTTCTTGCTGACAGTCTGACTGTAATGTCACATTGTCTGCATACAGCAACTTTATTGATCTGTCCCCTCTGACCTGTTTGTTAATGTAGTCCATAACCAGTATGAACAGCAGTGGGCTCAGAGCGTACCCTGATGTACACCTAGTCCCACTGGGAACCCCTCTGTGAAACCGAACACTGCATGCACTTGAGTCACTGTGTCCTTGTACATAGCCTGCAGCAATTCTACCAATGTTTCTGGGACTTCAAACCACCACAGTACTGCTCAAATAAGCTTTCTTGGAACCTTGTCATATGCCTTCTCCAAGTCTAGGAATGCCCAGTTGGACTCATTCCTCATCTCTAGCTTCTTCTCAACTATCTGCCTCACTTCAGACATTGGGTCATTTGTGCTGCATACTGATCTGAAACCAAATTGCTCATCTCCCATCTTACGTTCTACCACTCTCCGTATCTGTTTATAAATCACCCTCTCCAGAACTTTCATGCAATGTGACAGGAGTTTGATACCTCTGTGCTGCCCATGGCTGTGGATGTCCCCTTTGCTCCTGTACACTTGCTGTACTTTGCTTATCATTCAGTCATCTGAGATACACCTTTCTCTCCACACTGCTATTAGTACCCTTAGGAGCCATTTCTCCCTATCTCACTCAGCATCTTTATCATATGTGCTGTGACCTCATCTGAGCCTGCTGCTTTCCTTGACTTCATTTTCCTTAGTGCTGTTCTTACTTCTTCTAAGGTGGACTCCTTTTCACCTCTCATTGTAAGCTGTTTCTGGGACTATACAGCTTCTGTGGGGTTTTCTTTATTTAGAAGCTGCTGGAAGTACTTCTATCAGCCTTTGATGTCCTATGAGCTGGTGATCAGGTTGTTGATGGCATCCCTTATGAAGGGTGTCTGTCTTCTTTATCTTTCTGTCTTTGCCTTGCAACCTGATATAGTTTCTTTATGCCACCTACTGAGTCATTTTCCAGAAGCTGGTAGAGTTCCTCCAGTGCCTGTTCTTTGCTATTGCAACTCCTTTCTTAGCTTCTTTTTAAGCCAACCAGTATTCCTTCTTAGCCTGGTCCGTCTTTTCTTTCTCCCACTTTTTCTACACTCCTTCTTTCTTTCGATAACTTCATTGACTTCTGCATTCCACCACCAGCTTTCATCATGTACTTTATTTCCATACCTGGCTCAGCCAGAAACCTCTTCTGTAGTTCTCACACATGCTGTTTTGAAGCACTTTAATACGGTTAGCGCTTTCACATCACAGATGCTTCTTCAGACCATGAATGAAACAACATAAGCTAAAACCACTTTATAAAGTTCCAAAACTACCAAGTTGCTGTTAATTAACTGATTACATCTATTCAGCACTCACGTTAAAGAGACAGCATATTAATAGGTATCTATGTTCAGAAATTAATTGTTACAAAGGAAATATCTGAAAAGTGAGGTAGATACTGGGATTCAGCAAGTTAAATCTATGAGGAAGGGTAGGGCAAGACCATACATCAGCAATACCCATGATACTTCTCCCAACAGCTGGAAGAAAATTATACTGCTAAAAATCTACTCATTTACTTAGAATATGCTGGGAATGTTAGAAAGGTACAAAATGTGATTGATAGAAACTGGTCTATCCTGCAATCATACCCTGAGATAGCTATGATTGTAGGGCAGAGGCCAAGGTATTGTTATAAAAATAAAAAGAATCTCAAAAGGTTACTTTGCCAACCAAAAAAGTCCAAGGAGATGTGGGAAATGCAGTGTCTGTGATGTTTTGAGTGACAACAGGAGCTTCGTACATCCCATAACAAATAGAAAGTATGAATTCTAAGTGAAGGCAAACTGCAAAACAAGGAATTTAGTATACCTGGCTGTGTGTTTAGCTTGCCCTTCCTTTTATGTTGGCATGACCACTCGCTCATTGAGAGAAAGGGTCAGAGAGCACCTGGCTGCCATCAGAAATAATGAACCAGATAGAAGTGCTCTAGCCAAACATGTTATGTGTGCAGGAGGAATGCATAATTTCCAATTCAAAGTTACTGAGTGTATCTTTCAAGATTCAAGGCTGGGTGATATGAAAAATAAACTGAACTAAGAGAGTTAAAATGGATCATTGAGTTACAGGCAGAAAAAGAACCGGGCTCAGTGATAAAACATCTGTTAAGCCCTATCTAAAAACAAGATGTCTACAAAATCTGCATATATTCTTAATGTTTTATTAAAAACTTTGTACTTGTTTTGTGTATATATCCATTTTATTTATTTTTATTTCACTAATGGATTGCCAGTTTGTGTGTTGCATTGTTGGGGTTAACAAGCTGTAGTATGTTTTTGGCTAGATACCTACTACTATGCTATCTCTTTAACTCGAGTGCTGAATAGATGTAATCAATTAATTAACAGCAACTTGGTAGAGTTTTGGAAGTATATAAAGTAGTTTTAGCTTATGTTGTTTCATTCATGGTCTGAAGAGCATCTGTGATGTGAAAGCACTAACCTTATTCAAGTTTTTATATTATTTCTGCCGTGTTTCTCCCTCTGATTCATTTTGCTAAAGAAAATTTGTTCATTGGTGTGAGAGGGAGTTAATTCAGAGTGGCTACACTATTGACTTTCATTGTTTTGAAGCACTGCCATTCTTCTTCAACTCCACCTGTTTCCTCTTCTTGGGGTACCCTGCATAATTCCTTGAACTGTTGTGCTTTCTCTCCAGAAAACTTCCAGGTCTTCAGCCTAGTCTTTGTTGACCTTAGAGCCTTCTCTGCCCACTGCTTGTACTTGACTGTGGCAACCAGTGGTTTTTGCTGTGGGCCAACTGTTTCACTGGAAATGACTTTGCAATCACTGATTCTACCCCAGTGCCCTTTCCTTACTAGGATGAAGTCTACCTGAGTTGCATGTTGGCCACTCTTCTATGTGATCTTGTGACTGTCACGGTTTCTGAACCATGTGTTGGTTGCTATCAAGCCATTTGCCAGACAGAAATCTAGAATGGCCTATTCTTCTTTATTTCTGTTGGCCCACCCATGTGGACCTAGACATTCCTCATATCCTGTTCTGCCTGTACTGATATGTGCATTCAAGTCATCCATTATCAACATCAATTATTGTCCTGTTTTATCTACTAGGTCCTGCAACTGCTGCATGAATGCATTCTTTTCCTCACTATCACAACCCTGCTGTGGGGCATAGACTGATTTATGAATACTCTCCTATCATGACACTGGAGTCTGATTGCCATGCATCTGTTTCTAATTCTGATGACATCCCTCATTGCCTTCTGAAGCCTGTCTCTCCCACAATTCCAACACCATTTTAAGCCTGTTTTCCTCCTTAGTAGTAGACTCACAAGTAAGTGGCTTTGTTGCCCTGCCCTTCCATCTTGTCTTTTGGATATATAGAATTTTCAGCCTCCTCCATATCATCCTGTCATCCACTTCCAAACTCTGTCCTGTCAGTAAACCTACATTGAGTGTAACAATTCTTAGTTCATGCTTGGCAGATAGATTGGTTTTATGTCCGGCTTTCCCTCAACACAGCTATCTCAGGTAACCCAGGCTGGGAAATTGGACACCAGCTGGCCAGTAGCTTATTGACCCCCAGCTGCTGGGCTTTATGGTGAGCACACACTTGTCAACAGGTGGTCATGCACTCCTCCCACCATTAGCATGGGTCCTTGGCATAGATCAGAGTAGGCCAAATCCTTAACCCACATATCACTGGCAAATACTCATGCCCATTTTGGTGACATTAGTCAGCATGATTGAATCACCTAGAGCCATATTTTACATGACTGAGGTTTTGTATTACCATGCATTTTCTGGGGGATATGGAGTATGACTGAAATGTCTGCCATTATTTAATGACTTCAATTCTCAATTATTTGTCAGAAAAATCACATATTTTATGAGCTGTAGACCAAAAATATGACACAAAAATCTGGACATTCTATGTAATTATGGATTGGTGACAGGTAAAGACATATCACCTGTAACAGATTAATCCATTAGTCATCAAAACTCATTCACTGCAATTCAAGTTGGGAATACAGAGGGAGAACAGCTTCAAGAACCTTCAGTCCCATAGAATACATTCAGTTAACAGTCAATGCTCATCTTAAAAACAGTCAAACAGCAATATCCTCTGGAGCTGTCATCATAATCTCTGCAATAAGAGCAAATAAACAATAAGGTGACATCAGTGAATGCTGTTTCAACAAATTTATTTCAGTACTCTTTTCCACCTCAGGCACATCTAAGAGCTTCTTTTCTAAAAAAAAAAAACAACAACAAAATGCCAAGCAACAAACTGTGCCTGATTTTTACATTTCTCAGCAAGGTAAGAGCTGCAGTACTGCTTTACATTTGTCAGTTTTTAAGACTGTATCACTATAGGTCATACCTCTCAACCTCTTAGAACAAAACATTTGGACAAAGGACCCAACATAGGGACAAATGTTGCTCTTATAAATGTAGAAAGTTGATAGAATAACAGGTATTCCATTAGCATGAATTTTCTGAGATGTATGAAGTTTGAAACTCAAAAGCCTGTCATTATTTTCCATCCTCAAGGATTTGCCATTCATTTGGCAGAAAACCAAAAATTTATGAGGAACAAATCAAAAATATGATGCAAAAATCTGGACATTCTGTGAGAGGTATAAAGCAGGTCTACTACCAGCGTTGATTAGCCTCACTAACTTGGTAAAGTACTATAAATAAAAATGATTATTGCTAGAACATGAACTACCAACCAATTTTTTCCACTGTTGCAATAGTTATAACCTTAATATGAGACACAATATGTCCTTAAATACCTACAACACCATAATAGACAATAGCTAAACAAAGCATGAGCGATTATGAGAGCTTTTTCCTCTTTAGCCCCTTACAAAAACCCATTCTCCATATTCACATAACCATAATGTAAGTAACTATCCATTGACTAAAATGCAATTGCATAAGTACAGAAGTTGAGATACTGGGTAAGTTAACCAAAGAGTAACAACTTGAATACTCTATAACATGTACGGTTCAATAAATTCATGCATACACACACACACACACACACACACACACACACACACACACACACACACACACACACACACACACACACA
>NC_056725.1:1265732221-1265877221 GCF_019279795.1 Protopterus annectens | reverse complement strand
GGTTCGGATCTAATTTGGTTTTGGTTTACAGCTTATGCTCATACTTGCTATCACTTCATGTAAATGCTTCATTTTAATTCTCAGGTACCTACAAACTTTAGCAAACTATTCTTCTCAAACCACCCTTTTTGTTCGAACTAATTAATTATCCTTCCTAATGAGGAACTCAGCCAAACACACCCACCAAAACAGGATCACTTAATCATGCAAAAATGTGAAGTGAGGAATCTGGATCCCATATTATGAACATTCTAATCTCTAAGCAGAAAGTGATAACCCTTTTTAATGTTCACATTTGTGTTCTAATCTCCATTGACACCTAGGGCTGGGGTCTGAATGGAGAGATGGCAGGGGTCCAAAAGGAGAGATGATAAATCAGCAAGCAAAGGAGAGTAGTATTGCTGGAACTGAATTCATCCTCATGCCTTGGTGAGTACCTTCATGAGTTAGACCTTGTTTTTCACAAAAAAACTCACCAAGATGATATTGATATATACACTGTATTTTTTATTCCATATATCATGGACAAAAGTAAGTTAAAAATAAAAAGACAGCTGGGTACACAAGACCCAGGATAAAAATGCATCCAATCCTGGTAGGCACACTGGTGCCAGGACTGCAAGAAATGACAGTGTAGAATCCTCAAGACAGGGAAACATTCCTACAATGGGGCATTTCCAGGCTCGGGGGGTGGCCCCCTGTTGTAGCAGGAAGTAGTAGTCCACAAAAATCACAAAAACTGATAGGCCCAAAAAGAGCCACAAAAATGATAGAGTAGACTATTGAGGATAGAAAGAAATGATGTATTGTTACTATTATGCAAGAAGCTCAGAATTTCCAGACAGAAGATATACAAAAAGATTAAGAGAGAAATTAGAGGAAAGAAAAATACTTACACAAGATAAACAGTCAGAAGTTTCAAATAAAGATGTGTGTTTATTAATACAACAGATTTATGAAAAACATTATACAGACCAAAAAACCTTGGGCCATTTGGAAAAAGAAGTGACTGAGGAAGTGTAAAAATATAAAGAACAAAATCTAGAGATTTTTGAAAGGTATAAAAAAGAAATATGGAAAGAAAGAGAAATCTGATATGGTGCAATATTTATGCAAAGGAGAAAGACAAATTAATCAATACAAAAAAGCAGCTCCAAAGATATTTGATGATAAATACATGCAAAGGCATCCAGATATGGAAAATTTCAAAATACAAAAAAGTAGGATCAGAAAGAGGGAACACAGAACCGAAGATTAGTAAAGTAGAAGTTAAAAAAATAGAAGATGAAGTTATGGAATATTTGCAAAGTGAAGGATTTAGTGTAGAAAGTCTAACACAGGTTATATCACAGCATGATGGAACAATGAGTCCCCCAAATAAGGAGAAACAGGTGGAGCAGGAGACATCTGAAGAAGAAATATGGACATGAGAAACAAAAAGAGATGTAATATGGTGCAGTAGTTATACAAAGGAGAAAGCAAAACTAATCAATGCAAAAAAGCAACACCAAAGATACTTGAAGAGAAATATAGACAAAGGCATCTGGATATGGAGCATTTTACAAAACAAAAAAAAAATAAGAAAACAAGGAGGAAAAGTAGAAAAGAGGATTAGTAATGGAGAAGTTTAAGAAATATAAACTAAGGTAATAGATTATCTGTGAAGTAAAGGATTTAGTGTAGAAAGGCTAACTCTGATAATATAACAGCAGGATAGAGCAATGGATCCCCATATTAAGGAGAAACCAGTGGAGTGGGAAATATCTGATCAGTTGCCATATGAAGATACTATGTAGCCTTCCATAGGAAACCGATACAAAAGTTCAGTTGGAGTTGCACAGCAAGGGAAGGAACAGGAAACTGTGGCAGCTCTGATGTAATCAGTGTTGTGGAGTGACAGGCCACTGAGTTCCTGTATGAAAGAACCAAGGATGACACAGGATGAAATTGAAGGGAATGTGGCACAGTAAGATGTTCTGGAACATTCTGTAGAATGCGCACAGGAAGGTGGAGAACAAACAATGTGCCCTCAGTTTAGAAGAAAATGATCTAAGAGGAGTTGCTAGATTTAACAGAAATGGACAGACATATTAAGGGAAATGAAAGAAATAGACTACAGAAAGTCAATAAAACCCCAAAAGTTAGAAGTCTGATCAAATAAATAAACACAGTAATTAGGGCTGTTCATAGAGATTCATGCAATATAACAGAAGTAAATAGGATATATTACTGTGCAGCTAAATTAATAACAAATAAAGCCGTACCACAAAAACACGGGGCAATAACGGAAAAGAAGGGAAGAAATCAAATGTCATCATGGAGAGACTGAATAGAGAAAACTACAAAGCAATTAAGGCATGAAGTGTCACTATTAGAAGAGGGAACAGATCAACAAAAATACTCAGAAAGTTAGCCTTAATAAAAGCAATGTGCAGTATCAGAACTGATCATAAACTAAAAAGATCAGCACAGGCAGAAAAATGTATTAGATATGCAGATAAATATAAAAGAAAAGTACAAAGTAAGCAATTTATTGAAGATCCAAAAAAAATATAGATAATTGGAAAACAAGGCAAAAAGGAATTGAAACTCCACCAAGAAAAGAAGAAATAGATACATTTTGGAGAAATATCTATGAAGATCCTGTGGAACATAACAAAGATGCTGGATGGATAGAAGAAGTAAAAGAAAGAATAAGAAGTTCAAATGTACAGGATATGAAATGGGATGAAGTAATGGCCAGAGAGATTGAAACAAAGTTAAGAAAAACTTCTAATTGGAAAACCCCAGGCCCAGATGCAGTACCTAACTTCTGGCTAAAAGTATTAACATCTTTGCATTAAGATTTAGCCCCGAGTAAGAACTAATGTATGCATACCCCAAACAGACACCAACCTGGTTAAGAACAGGAAAAAACAATATTCCTTCTTAAGAGCAAACCAGCAAGCTATCCTAAAAACTATAGACCAATAACGTGCCTTCCGACGACATATAAACTATATACTGGAACTGATGCCAACAGAGTTTATAGTCATTTAGAAGAAAACTCAATCATGGCAACAGAAGAAAAGGGTAACAAAAAGGTCATATGGAACAAAGGATCATTTGTTGTTAAATAAAGTCATAATGGAGAACTGTAAAAAGGGGAAGAATCTAAGTATGGCATGGATGGACTACAAAAAAGTATTTGACAGTATTACAAATTTATGGATAAAAGAATGCTTAAAAATGTATTACAAAACACATTACACTAATCCATTACTTTACAGCGACCATGAAGCAGTAGCAAACCACTTTGCAGTTAAGCCATGATAAAGGACAAATTATTATTCCAGGAATAAAAACTCAAAGAGGGTATTCCAAGGTGACTCCTTGTCACCGCTGCTTTTTTGTCTTCTCCTTAACATATTAAACTCTCTACATAACAGATTAGGTCATGGCTACTATTTGGCTCCCAAAAAACAACCAAATATAAAGACTTCTCATATTCTTTTTTGTGGATGACATAAAACTGTATAATTCATCAGATGAGGAACTGAAAGCACAACTGCAAATGGTCAAAGCTTTTTCAGTTTATACAAAATTTCATTTGGTCTTGATAAATATGCAAAAGTAACCTTTAAACAGGAAAGCTACAACACCAAGAAAACATCATCCTGGGACAGGAATGTGACATAAAAGAACAAGTGCAAGAAGGAGTGTATAAATATTTTGGAATTGATGAAGGATCAACAGCAAACCATGAAAAAATGTGAGTAAAATTTAATAAGGAATATTTTAAAAGACTAAAATTAATACTGAAAACAACGCTGACATCTAAGAACAAAGTCCAAGCTATAAAACAATGTGCTTTTCCTGTTCTAAGTTACAGTTTTGGAGTGAATGACTGGGCCCCAAAAGGTGTTGGATTGGTTGGTGAGGAAAACAAGAAGGATGCTTCATGCTTATCAAATGATTTATAAAAAAACTCAGTGTATACCATTCTGAAGGCGGTATGGGACTCCATGGAATTGATTACATGTATAGAATGGAAATCAAATCAGAAGTGGATAAAAAACAGGCAGCAACTGAACGTGCCAAAACAAAACAAAAGAAAGAATATAAGGTAAAGGATCAGATGAGAAGGCAAGAAATGTGGAAAATGCATAAATATAGCTGCAAGTATATGAAATTCTTGGAACAACCTCATGTTGATTAGAATCTAACACAGGAATGGTTAAGGAAAGGTGAAGTTAAACCAAAAAACAAAGGTTAATATTGGTGGCCCAAGATATTGGACTAGCTATACATTGGTTTACATAGTCCATTGAACATGTGAAAGAAACAGACAAATGTAGGTTTTTTAAAACAGAATTGGAAGCAGTTGCAGATCTTGTTGCTACTTGTGCTATACTAATGGCAAAAGGACTGTGTACTGAAATGCATAATAATATGGCAAGACCATTGCATTGGGGATTGTGCAAACATTATAATATTGAAGTAGCTGAAAAACATTGGAAGCATGAGCCACAAAGCATTATAGAAACTGATGAAGTTTATTTCACATGAAATCACCCATTACCAACATTTCAAAAAATATATGCTAGAAAAACAGATATAGTAGTCCATGAAAGGAAGACAAAAGTAGCATTGATCACTGAAATTGCTACAATCAGTGACTACAATGTCTTACATAGAGAGAGAGACACAAAGTTATAAAATACTGTGATTTTCAGGCAGAAATGAAGACAATGTGGAAGAAGGATACCTAGACAGTTCCAATAGTAGTAGGAGCAACTTGTCTTATAAAACAGAATTTACATTCATACTTAGATGTGTTGCCAATACATATAACTCCATATGAATTGTAGAAGGAGTCATTATTGTGCACACTGTGGATACTGCAAAAACCACTTCTGGCTAGCATCAAAGACTGAAACAATACTAATTTCATGAACTTTAATCATACTTTGACTTAAGAATGGGGTCCATTCCCATCATGGTATTAGACACCCAAAAGACTTGGAGAAATTAAAAAAGGGATAAAGCTATGACAATGGCTCAAGGTATCAGAGCTGAACTAACAGCTCAAGTACCTGTACGATCTGACACTAGGATGAGTGGAATAAAGAGGCTTAACTTGCTCCTTTGTCTTTTTGGGGATGGCTTGCTAACACATCCAGGTAAACTCTCCAGGATTGAGTCTTGGTGTATACCATGGAGCATATGGAGATTGCAGTGTTAAGGGAACAGGGCCACAGCAAAACATGGAAGCATGGACATACATTACAAAGGTACATTATACCTCAACATCTTTATTATAAATGCATGTGCAGGGGATGAAAGGACTTAATAGAAACTCCACCCAGTCAGCACACAGATAGAAGCTCCCACTCTCATTTTGCCTGTCTCTTACCCCAGGGAATAAATGAGTGAAATGGCAGTCACCCCAAAGGAACAAATGAGGCAAAGAGTCTTATCCCAGGGAACAAATGAGGCAAAGAGCTCTCACTACAAGGAAAAAAATGAGGCACAGGGCTTTCACCCCTGGGAACAAATGAGGCAAAAGGCATTTATCCCTGGGAACAAATGAGGCAAAGGGCTCTCATCCTAGGAAAAAAATGAGGCAAAGGGTTCTCACCTAGGTCACAAATGAGGCAAAGGGCTCTCACCTAGGGGAAAAGCAAGACAAAAAAGTGAGCAGAGCAGTAGTTTGATGGTTAGGGTGAGAAGACTGGAATAAAACAATTATACTTGTTCACTGCACTAAACAATGACAAACAGTGACTCCCCATTGGGGAAAGTGATGTCCCCACAAATTATCATATTGATAATAAGGTCCTAAGCATGCAGTCAGTCGTGAGGGACTTGGGCACCCAGGTTGATAGCAAACTGACTTTTGACCACCATATTGCCTCCGTTGTATGGAAAGTTTTCTACGTGACCCACCTCATTAGTAAGGGTATCTCATCCAGGGACAAGGTGTTCATAACATCCCTGTACTCTTCCCTTGTAAGACCCATTATTGAGTGCAATGCCTCTTTTGGCACATACCTCACAAAGCACATGCAGCAGCTGGAGAGACCACAGAGGTTTCTCACCAGAAGAATCCAGGGCTTCAAACATCTGCCCTACACAGATAGGCTAAAGGCCCTGTCCCTCTACTCAGTCTCCTACAGACTCCTCAGAGGTGACCTCTGTCTGGCATACAAAGCAATCTCAGACCATGCCCTGATGGGACTGCTGCATATCCGCAAGTTAAACTCCACTCAAGTAATCTGCATGTGCAACCTCAACCTGGTTTGTGACATAAATAGTACTTGTTGGTGGGACAGATTTGTGTCCTAGGACTCCCCCTTTTGTGGAATAGACTCCCTGTCCACGTCAAGCACAGTACATCATTTACCCTTTTTAAGTGCAACATGGATAAGTGGATGGGGAACAGAAAATATACCCCTGGAATTCCACCTGTGTCCCTGCTGGACAGTGGCATTGGGTAGTGACTTGTTGGAACATGGGCTAAATTCTTTGTTAGGCTTGTAAGGGCCTCAGGGCCAATAGTCTAGTAACTTCCTATGATCCTATAAGGTTGCTAATAACTTTGGCTGATAACTGTTAATGCTGATTATGTAATAATAAGTAATTACTAAGTATAATAAGTTTACTATTGCTTGACTGGCCACATCACCTTACCTAGCTATATATTTATCTATCTATTCATCTATCTATCTATCTATCTATCTATCTATCTATCTATCTATCTATCTATTATGCCTGTCTGTCTATTATGCTTGTCTATCTGTCTGTCTATCTATTATGCCTATCTATCTGTCTGTCTATATGCTATGTGTCCTATGCTAACCTTTGACATCCACAAATATTGTGTTTGTGCTCCTGCATGCATATCATTGTATGCATGTGGCAGTCATTGTGTATTATCAACACATTTGCATGCTTTCTGTAATTGGACTGTTGGAACTGGACTGTTGTGCATTTATATGTAAGATAGCTGTTTCTCACTATGGAATGTTACCTTTTTTGTTTGAGTCTGAATACCCTACATATATTTAACTGTGTGTTCCTTTACATTCCTTTTCTATACATTTTATAGGGTTGTTTATTTATAGGCTTCTTCAACTTCAGAGAGTGGTCAATGACAAGGCAATTATGCTGCTTATCTGTCTGTATTTCATGTTAATAAGAAATGTGTAATGCTAACTACCACAACACTGCACCATGTTTTAATGAAATAGCCTAAGTATTGATACTTTTTTGTGTGTGGTGGTGGGGTGGTGGGGTAGGACCTTTTTATGTTATTGAAATGCAATCTATCTGTAATCCTTGTCCTCTATCATCTATCCTCTATCCTCTATCCAGTAATCTCTAATGTCTAATCATTATGCTCAAATCTCTATCCCCCCAATCTCTAATCTCTAACCCTTTAACCTTCTAGCCCTCTAACACTCTACTTACATATATTTGAGTAATTTGTACTCTTCGATATAGGAAGAATCACCACACATTCCCACTATATGTATATCTGTAAAATGTAGCATAACAAGTGCAGTATCTTAAATTTTATCCAAGAGCTTCAAGGTCTATCAGAGTCATGTAATACGATATCACTTTTAAAGGAGCATGCATGCATGTATGTCTGCAAGAAGAAAATATTGCTAAGAAAGCAGTAGAAACAACGTGCAGTCATGATGATAAGAAACAAGCTGCATTTTGAATTATGGTCCATTCACTTTCTGTCATTCCCAGTTTAACATATGGCATGCTAACAGGAAAATATTTCCCTACTTTACGCAGCTGTGAAGGCAATGGGAAAAAGGTACTTGTCTTGGTAGATTGCCTTGTCAGCCTGTGGATTGGGTCCAGAAGGTGACTGAGCCTACAGATGTGCCCGTCTAACCAAATAAAGGAAGGCTCAACCACCAAATTCACTCATTGCAGGATATAAATCCAATAAACATCAAGCCTAAAGTATTCATATGCCCAAAAGGTACATTCATTTGCCTGAGAATACCAAAACAGGAAAAAACTACACTAATCATGTATATGTCAAAATGCACCTCTGTCAATACCAGACGAAGGAAAAGACTTGCAAACCAAAAATAAGTGTTGCAAAGCAAGGAGTAGTATCGATGCGGCATAAAAGTATTACAGTGCAGGGAGCTGAAGTAACTGGCAGAACAGTTGAGAGGTGTGCACTCACTGAAAGTGTTTTCGATGGAAATGAAGTTAGGAAGCAAACTATCTGTCAAGCTGAAAGATAAAGCTTAAGAAATGGAGAAGTCTAAGCAGGAGGTGGATGTTACATGCGAGAAATGTAGCAATAATGTAGATTTCACTACAGTAGTTAAAAGAGAGAACAGTATGCGCTCAAAGCTAAAAATCCATTTCTGTCAGAGCAAAACAGAAAATTCAAATAAGGGAAGACTAAAGAACAGGCCTTTATAAGGGTGAAAATGATAAAAGTGAAGACAGTATGTTTTAAAGTTCCCTTTTCAGAGGGAAAGGAAGCTAGAGAAAAAAAGACAGTGAGCAGATGGTGTTCTTTCACACCGAAACAAAAGGAGATCAACAAAGAGAAGATAAGAGAGAGGAAAAGGCTGTACATACTAAAAGACAAAATAACTGAGCCGAGATCTAACAATACTGCTGCTCAAATTCAGAAGGCAAAAGGAAGGGGTTTATGTGTCAAGTTCATAATCAAAAGGAGTAAGAAAGTTAAATAAGGCAGAGATAGCAAAGGACACTAAAGAATTCTGTTTTGAGTTATCTGTTATAGGAGAAGACTTAGGCATTGAGACCCCAGTACCTGTATTGATATGACAGGAAGCAGTTTTGTTTACCCCAAAGCAGTCTGACCCTGAAGAAAGAACAGTTAGTTGCCCTTCGGGGAAACCATTTAAATTTTAAAAAGGCACAGTGGGACAACGACACTTTAAGTAGAGGTAGGAACAACATAGATAGATATTTAGGGGAAGAAGATGGACAAGACATTCCCACTACTTACACATACGTTGAGTTACCAAGTAACTTGTTATGCAGTGGAAGTAAGGATCGAGAGGAAGTAGTATGCCAATTATTGTTGTCCAGCCCTCTAATAAACCTAGTAATGTGATTTACATAAAAGCCACATGCTGGGAGAACCTAGAAAAGTACCAGAATAAAGCACATATTCTAGCACGGTTTTATTGGCCTTGAATAATGAAAGAAATTGAGAACTTCTATATTGGCTACCCTGAGTGTCAGAAGACAGACTGTCATGCAGGCTTTAAAAATCCTTTGATTCCAATACCTATCACATAGGTTCATGTTGGACACATTGCAATGGACAATTCATGGCCATTGATAAAATTCAACAATGGCGTCATAAATTTTGGACTATGAAAATAAATATTCTAAAGTCTTCAGTCATGTAAATATGCTTAATCTACAGCCATGAAGATAGTCTTTTTATTTTGCAGGGTAGGAATACAGAAAATACCCAATGATCAGGAGACTACCTTTATGTCTAGAATAATGTGTCGACTGTGTCCGTGTCAGTGCTCTAAGGTCAAGCTCCTAAAAATCTCAATGCACTATCTCCAGATGGACAGATTACTGGAGTGTTTTAACTGAGCATTTAAGGTCATTGATGAGGGCAAAGCTGTGCACACAACATACCTCGACTTGGCAAAGGCTTTCGATACAATCCCAAATTCAGGCATTGCCGATAAACTTAGCAAACTGAATGTAACCCCCTTCATTGTAAGATGGTTGCCAAATGGCTCCCAAAAAAGACACACAGTATCAAAGTGGGTGACTCCACATCAACCAGCACACCTGTTACCAGTGGGGTGCCACAGGGGTAAGTGGTGGTCCCCCTACTGTTTGGTATATACTTCTCAGAAGTTCAGGTCAAAATTAAGGGTTGTGGCTAACCAAGTTTGCAGACAACTGCAAACTAGATGCAATCGTTGAATCCCCAAATGATGTCAGTATACTCCAGGATGTTCTCACACAGACCAACGATTGTTGTATTAGTCATGGTCTCAAACTGAATGCAAGAAATGCATCATCATTCCCTTCAGCACAAACAATGTCCCTTCACACTATCAAATTGATAACAATACAATAAATGCCCATGAAGTGGTAAGGACCCTGGGATCACAGGTTCATTGTGACCTTAACTTCAACCACCACATGTCTACCATTGTAAGGAAAGTTTTCCACATAGCTCACTTGATTATTTAAGGCATCATCTGAAGCAAAAGAAGTTATAACCCCCCCCCCCCATACTCGGCACTTATCCATAATTGAGTATAAAGCCCAATTTGGTATGCACTGTACTAAGCACTTATATCAATTAGAAAGACCTCAGAGGTTTCTAACAAAGAAGATCAAGGGCTTCCAGCATGTGCCTTACACAGACCGACTAAAATCCCTGTCACTATACTCCATATGGTATAGACTTCTTGGGAGAGACTAATGGCTGGCCTACAGAGCAATCCAACACCCACACCTAACGGACTTACTCCACATCTGTAAATCAAATGGGTCTAGGGCTACCTATTCCAGGGACTTGAATATGGTCTGTGACTTAAATAGGACATGCTAGAGGGACAGATTTATCTCCCAGCGACTGCACCTTCTTTGGAACAGGCTACCCTTAGCAGCACATCTACATTTACATATTCTTGTGGCTAAACATGCATTTCAATAAACATGTAAATGAACTTATTTTTTATAAGTGTTACTGAATGTGCTATAAATGACCTAACTAGTTCTAAATGTAAATGCTTACAGTTTCTCTTTTGTATCATGATACCTGAATACATGGCAGTAGTTTGAATATCTTGTAATAAAAATAAATAAAAATATATAACTTTTGCATGTAGTCTAGATAATGTTTGAACAGTATTAGCTGTCTCAGCCCACCAACCTGCATAATACAAAAACAAACAAAACAAAACAAAGAAAAAAAAGCAGGATGGTGTTGCAGGCAGTACAAGAAATGCCTGCTTCCTGTCATAGGATATGTGAAAGCATTTAGGTTCTACAGACGGGTCTATATTATAACATCGAATCTTACAAAGATCGAATGTTATAATATTGAACACGTAATGTCGAATGCTGAAAACAGCAAAGGTGCAGAACACCGAATTCTTTCCCAGGGAAAGAATTCGGTGGGCCGTTGCTGTGGCTTCGCTGTTTTTAGAGTTCGATATGTTGGAGTATTACGGGTCAGGTTCAGGTAAGTGTATGATTGTGTGTAGGTTAGGGTAAGGGGGCGGGTTATGTGAGTTAGGGTTAGGGAGTGGATCAGGTAAGTGTGCGGTTGTGTGGACATTAGTGTTAGGGCGTGGGTCAGGTAAGTGTGCGATTATGTGTGGGTTAGGGTTAGGGGACGGTTTAGGTGAGTTAGGGTTAGGGCACGGGTCAGGTAAGTGTGCGGTTGTGTGTAGGTTAGGGCTAGGGGCGGGTTAGGTGAGTTAGGGTTAGGGTTAGGGCGTGGGTGAGTATGCGATAGTGACGGACTTTAGGGTTAGGGTCGGGTTAAGGTAAGTGGATAGCTAGTAGTGTATGTAAAGTTTAGTTTAAGTTTAGGCGTAGGATTTTAAGTGTATGTGTGTGGATTCCTGTTTTTTGTGTGTGTTTGTGTTGTGTGTATGTTTCTCGGAATAGCGATTTTTTTCCCAGGGAAAAAAATCGCTATTCTGACTGTTTGATGTTTGTGGATTTCGGTGTTTAGGGTTCAATATTATAACATTCGATCTTTGTAGATTTTGATGTTATAATATAGACCCCTACAGACGTAGTATGGTTTCACTTTTGTTCCCAGTAACATCTTAAGCATCATTCCTTCGGCATCTTGGTTCCTGATACTATGAAGCATCACAACTAAAAATACATTACTTTGCACTTACATTTGAAAGCACATAAGTTAGGTGTGCTTGATAAATCCAAGCTCACATTATGAAAGCTTTACAAGAAAAGATCTTAAATGATGTATTCAAAGATGAAAACACAACTAACAAAATGTGTATCTCAGTTTGTCATAATATCGGGAAATGCAGAAAATAAAATATAATTTTTTTTTGCCAGCAGACATGACCCCTGAACACCACTATCTTAGTTTATTTTTCTCCCTTTGGGGTTGCTGAACCTTGCAGAATGAATGATCCCTGACAAGCAGTGTCACATGTTTCCCTCTTCCTTCAGGAGGGTATGGGATTGGACCTCCCACTAATGAGTAAAGTGGGACCAGAATAATTTAGCTTATATGTAAACCCAATAAACAAAACCAAAAGTGATGACATTTTACTTGTGAAGTGAACAAAAGTGTTAATCTTGACATTTAATTTGTAAGATACTAATTTTAAATACAGTTTTTTTATTAAATGCAAGTCGAGCATTGGTTATTCTAAGTGGCATTGTTTTTTTAGCTGTATCTAAACCCTACAATTGTGACATGAGCAACTGACATCTCAAGTCAACTCAAACTTGGGTGCCAAAGCTAGAATTTAGCAAGTCTCAATAAAAAAAAAAAAAGTTGTTGTCATCATTCAAAAATCTTATAATGAACAGATCTTGTATTATATACTTTTCCCTATAATGATTAAGCAATTGTGATACAAGCCTGGGTGATGTGGGCAAGTGACTGCAGAACTTTCAAGGCTGTTGCTAGAAAAATATTTAAAGTATTTGTGTGTAGATATTAGGAAAACAAGGCAGATCCTCAGTATATTTATTTTTATTAGCTAAATCACCTAATAAACATTTGTGACACAGTTACAGAGAGTGATGGCACAGTGTCAGTGTTAGTGTCTTAGTGAGTTCTGAATCTGGACTGATTCTGGTCCCAGAGTTCATAAGATTCCAAAAACAATTTAAGCTACCACTTTCTTAATAACCCTCCCAGTAAGATTTGAGCCAGGGTCATTTTGAAAAGAATGAAGGATCTATGGTAGAGATCTTCAGAGGTGCTGCAATTAGAGCATTGGATAAAACGGATGGGAAGATATGATTTTGCAAATAGGACTGGATAACTCAACGATAAATCATCTGATGATTTCCAAATAAGGATATAGGTCCTGCAGTCATGTGGGATGAAAACGTGGAAGAAGCAGCATGAACACGTCAAAGCTAATTATATTAAATGAGTCTTAAGTCCAGTCACAACAATATTCACTTGAATAATATATTTGCCCAAAAAGTACATATTGGAGTGTACCTCTCAACTGTACAGATTTTTGCAGAATTTTCAGATTTTTGCCTCATATTTTTGATCTCTTCCTTATAAAAATTGTGTTTTTTTGTCAAATCATTGGGATGATCTAAGGATTAAAGTCACTAAATAATAACATGCATTTGATTTTCAGACTTTATATCCTTCAGAAAAATGCATGCTAACCCAAATGCTGTTATTCTAGCAACTTTCTAAGTTTATAAGAGCAATATTTAAAATGTGTCCCTATTTTTGGGCCATTGTTCCCCCATTATGTCAGGCTTTGTCCAGATTTCTTGTACTAAGAGGTTGAGATGTATGAGTGTTTCAACTTACTTATTTATTTTAAGTATTTAACATTTGTTAACTGGGAAAGTCCGACTTGGAACAAAGCCAATTTTCAGCAGAGGCCCGGGGAGAAACACTCCAGACGTATGTCCCCAACTGAAGAAGTCTAATACATGATCAGATGAAAAAGCTTTCTAAGTGATCATAGGTTAGACTGCACAGTCTGTCTACTAGTCTGAAAAGTTAAGCCAGTTTTTCATAGCAGAGATTTCCATGGACAGATAAGATTTTTTTTATGGGAGATTTATGGCAGTCACTGGGAATAATGTAGGTCCAGGACTGCTTGTCCTGCAGGAGGTGGGAATGTCTGTAATACCTCTTTATCCTGTACCTTTCCCTCCACTGGTACTGGATACCTTTGTTCAGACACACCAGTCAAGTCTGGATATATATATATATATATATATATATATATATATATATATATATATATATATATATATATATATATATATATATATATATATAGAAAGAGTGGTAAAAAATTCCAGAGCAAAAGCTATGATACATTTGCTGCACGTAACAGCAGCCTACAGCAATTATTTAAAAATATAAAATGAAAATAATGAGTTTAATTACTTCATTTTCTATTCTTGACCAATATAACATGGGAGAGAAAAAGACAGGTAGTTAAAAGTTGAAAGGGACCATGTGATTATCTGATCAGGAGTCAGGTCCTATCTATATGTCTGAAATGACCACACCAACTCTAATGAAATGCAATAGTTATGAATGGGAGCATTAACAACATGGATGAATCAAACTCTTTCATAATAAGGGCAGTCTTTTAGAAGATGCATTTACTCATTATCAAGGCAGACACTAAAATCACTCAGAGCAGGAGAGTTTCACTGGTTCAGCATTAAGTTAATGAAAAAAGTCCTTGAACAACTACAAAAGACCTTCATGTCCCAAGCAGACAGTAAATGAGAAAGATTGTGCTTCCATTATACATTCAAAGGTACTAATGTTACTGCAAGGAACCTGGACCAGAATCAGCTCAGATATAAAATATAATGTCAACTCAGCTGCATATTTTTGTGATATTTAGAGTGCTGAATTACCCAGATTCTAGTAGGTATAAAGGCAGCCGTGGGTGCCAAAGCTAGAATTTAGCAAGTCTCAGTAAAAAAAAGCAAATTATGCAAAAAATCAGCAGTAGTGCTCTTCTTATTATGAGCAGACCTTGCATTATATACTTTTCCCTATAATGTCACCAGTGGACAACAAATGGCTTTTAATTTATGAAAAGGTTAGGCTCTCCAGACACCATACAAAGTCATAGTGCTTTTTCTTTAATATAGAGTTTTATTCCTGGGTGGCTCATTGTTACTTTAATTCTTATGTATCTTCCGACCAGGAAGCAGCACCAAATCTTACGTAAGTATTACTCCACTCTTAGCCTTCTGAAGGAACCCCAAAGGATGGCAAAAATTACAAATTCTGAAAAGGGTCTTTACTGATATAAATGGATGAAGTAAGAACTGAAGGTGCTCACATAGGTTCAGTCCATAACAAGGTGTGACGCCCGTGCACTGGACCAGCAATCAAGGAGCCTCAATCCTCACCACTGACACCAGTGAGGAGCATCCATATAGGGAAAGGATAATAAATATACATACAGTAAAGTAGAATTTCCCTTAAGAGCACACAGAGATCACAGTCAGCCTGGGACTAGTTTCTTCCTTTCTCTCCAGGTCCCCAATAAGACTCCCCACTGGCACAGCTATAGGGTCCAGATCTCAGCCTAGTGAGCAAGCTAAAACCTCTAGCATCCTCTCTGTCCAACCAGTGCTTTATGTCCCTGCCCAAGTAGCTCTCTCTCTCACACACACACACACACACACACACACACACACACACACACACACACACACACACACACTTTGAGATAAGACATATACAACCACACAGACACTCCCGGAGAAAGCTGGCACAGGTTCTCCAGCTGTGTCCCTTTTACCCAGACTATATGGTAGCACCACTTGCAACCACCCATTAATATTTATCAGCTACCAAAAGGCCCTTATGAAAGGGTGTCCAATTATACTGTGCAATATTATTATCCAAATACTAAGTACAACTGAACAGTCAAGGCTTATTTGGAGTGACTTTGTACAGTATTACTATATATGTGCAATGTACTCTAGAGATTAAATTATCTCTACACAAAACAACCACAGTTGAAAAGTTTAAAAATATTTAATAATAAATAATAAAAACACAAGACAATACTTCTTACTACACAGTGCTAGTCAAGAGTTCAGAGATCACAGAGAAATACTTAAAATAATACAGTTGAAAAGTTCTGACATCAATAAAGAAAAATAAACTAATCTAATCTTCCTAGTTCCTAGCCAAATCCAGGGATTGTTGGACTCTTGAATTATCCCTAGTTCCCAACATTTCTTGCATCTCCTCCCTCAGAGTATGTTTGACTCTCTCAGGCACCCTATAAGGAGCCTGGCTAATAGGCCTTTGTGGGTCCTGTATCCACCTGGTGCTGCATCAGGTGGGTGCACCCTGGTTTCCCAGTGAACATGTCCCCAAACTCTTGTAACACTGCTCGGATTTCTTGAACCTGGGTAGGAGATAGCTGCTGGGACATTGCTACCCCTTCCACTGAGGTGTCAGTCCGAGCTTCACTGAGGAGATCAGTCACCAGATCTTACTCAAACTCCTCCTGCAATCCACTGAAAATACTCAGCACAAGGGTCTCTCTATCATGGTAAGGTTTCATCATGTTAACATGGTACAGTTTTTGCCCCGGCCTCCTGCCTAGCAGTTCTACCATGTAGTTAACATCACTTACCTTTCTTACCACCTTGTAGGGTCCCTCCCAAACTGCTTGCAGTTGTTGTGTCTGACAGGAATAAGAACCATTACCTGCTGCCATACAGCATACTCTCTAGCTTGAGCATTCCTATCATACCATACTTTCTCTGTTGTTGGGCTTCTGCCAGGTTCTCCTGGGCAAAGCCCATGAGTTCCATGAACTTTGTCCTGAGGTTTAGGACATATGCCACAAGAGACTCCTTGTGAGATTCACACTCACCTTCCCACTCATCACAAATTAAATCTAGAGGGACGGAGCCAAGATGGCCAACTGATAGCAGCAGTTTTCAGTGCTCCATGAAACTAATATAAAAACAGGAAATAACTTATTTTATTTTAGAAAAAATACTTAGAATTGATAGATGAAAGTATAAACTATATTATTAGTAACTTTGGTGAACTTAGGAAAGTTTTCCTGTCAAATTATAAGGGAGAATATATCATTTGTGGAGATGAGCACTTCAAAGACTTCTCATTCTGACATGGCTTTAAAAAAAGAAATGCAGCTTGTGACATCTGCTCTACAAGAACTCTCACTAAAAATTGATGATTTTAAGGAGAATTTACAAAACCTCAAGGAAAACTGTAAGAAACAAACAGATTCTCTCAAGAAACTTATACAGCAGCGTCACTCCAGAATAACACACTTAGAAGCATCCCGGAATGATCTTGATGGAAGACTGAAGGAAGAAGAAAGTCAGAAAGATTTTCTCATCAAACAAAACATTTGGCTTCTCTATAAAGTGGATGACCTGGAAAACAGGGAGAGAAGGTCAAATATAAAGATTTTTGGCATCCTTGAGAGAGCTGAAGGAGAAGGTATCATTTCATCTGATGTTGTAAATCTTTGTTTATTAATTACTATTAGGACCTCAATTCCATCCTTGGAACCAATACAGCTGTTTCCCAGCTTGCACCAGCCAAAAACTCTCAGCTAACACCTACCCACAATGCCCCTCTCCCAGTTACTCCAGATCTTGTTTGCTGCATTCCTAGTCAGATGTGCTAGCCATCTCTCTCAAATCTAAGTAGAAAATTGTTATTTTTAAGACACTTTCTCTTCAAAATTGTTATTTTTTTAGTCAATTTAGCCTTTTCTCACTGTCACCTATAACCTAATTCTATTCCCGTCCATTTACCTTGGTAATTTAATTTCTACCATTATTGGTACTGTCCCTCTCTCCTGGCTTTGACAGGCCCTTCCTTTCCACTTGTGGCATTTTTTTAAATACCATCGTTGGTATTCTCTTACCTTTTCTCTCCCTTATTTTGTTTTTTCTATAGGATAGCCTTGTTGCCTTACTATGTCAGACAAAGCAAAGTTGGGATTTAAACAGTGTGACAAGTGTGGGCGTAAGATGCCTAACTCGGATACACATGCTCGTTGTGTCTACTGTTTGGGGGTGGCTCATATTAAAGCTGACTGTGACATTTGTGCTAGTTTTAGCAATTGTACACTCACAGAACATAAAAATAAATTTATTTTAAAAGGTTTAATCAAGACACCTTTTTCGGAGGCTCTATCTGGGTCGGAGATCTTACCCCCTCCAAAGACCAAAAAACATAAGGAAAAACGGAGTTGCTCGGTTCCTGCATCTCCATCAGTTACGGAACAGAGTCTGCTCCATGCTTCGCTGGTGACCTCGGCGCAGACATCTTTAGCACTAGGCTCTGTATCTTCTCCCTTGGTGCCATCCATGATATTCACCCCTATTTTGCTTCCAACCTCGGCACCACTAACTTTGGTGCCATCCTTGGATCCGACATTGGCTCCAATGACTGTACATGCTTCAGCACCATCCCCAGCCATGATGCTGACAGTTTCTTCAGCTCCAAAACTCGAATATCTGCCAAGGACAAGATACTCTCCAACTTATGACCCTTTTTTGGAGCAGAGGTTTAGCCCCTTTTTAGAAAGACCTTATTCTCCTTCAGCAATCTCCTTTAGATCCACTAGGAGTTTTTCTGAATTAGATCTAGTGCGGGTTGTAGACCAGCTTCTGGCAGTTAGGGGATTGCCCATTCCAGCTAGACCTTCTATCCCTCTTGGCTTGAAATCTTTTACTACATCTTTCCCTGTTTATCTTTTTCCAGCCTCTACCCAGATTCCGGAGATCCCGGTACTGATGTCCACTCCAGTGCATACTGTCTCAGCTCCGACAGCAGTTTTTCCCCTGTCAGCACCGACCACCCTTGCTGCATTGGCTCTGGTGGAGCTGATGCTCTCTCAGAGCAGTGCTTGGACCATCCATACCTTGGTACCTGGCCTGGTGCCTATTTTCTCACTGGCGCCATCTATGTCCATGGCTCTAATGGCTTCCAGTCCTCTTGGAGATCCTCACCTGGAGGTGGGCTCCTCAGGAGGGGTGTGACCCCGGTTCCAAGGTTGTCCTTCCCAGTTCTGGGCTCCCATCCCTCCTTGGGTGGGCCTGCTGTCCAGGTGATGGAGAGGGTCCTTCACTCCGAAGGCTTGCAGTCAGCACCAATGACATCAGTATCAAAAGCCCCCCTAGCATGCACCTCTCCCAACCCTCTATTTCAGGAACCCAGGCATGGGAGTCTCAAGAACCCCCTTTGAAGGGAATCACTTCTCCAAAGTGCTCCTCAGACGATCCCACTGGGGAGCCACTATGGAATAAATGGTGCAAGAGGAAGCACCTTGATTCCCTGGAGGAATCTATTACCAAAGACACTGATTGTGATGAGGGGGAAGAGTCCCCACGGTCTCCCCCAGATGACATCTCATTCTGAGACATTCTCAAAATCCTCAAGCAGTGGGGAGACTGGAAGTCCTCTAACCCTTCTTCTGAGAAATCGGTGTTCTTGCAGGCCTTCAGTGCCCGGCCATCTACTTCCTGGGTGACCCCACTGGCAGATGATCTTGTTAAACTCATTGTGCAGCATGCCTGGAAAGACCTGGACACTGTAGAACCTGTCCCCCGGAGGACAGACAAAATTTTAACTACTCCATGAAGACCAGCCCCACTGTTCTAAGCAGTTGATGATTAATTCTATGGTCATGGCGGCGGCCACCACAGGGGAACTGGCAGAATATAGTTACACTGTCCATCCTCCAAACAGGGAGTCCCAGACCATAGACAGACTAGGGAAGTGGACCTATGCTTCAGCATCCTTTGCCATTCGGTCACTGAACTATCTGGCACACTTTACTCGCCTCCAAAGAGACCTAATTTCCAAAATGTCTTCCTCTTTGGTGCGGGTACTGCCTGATGAGGTACATGATACTGTCACCTCACAGCTAACTACCCTTGAATCCATCTCAAACTCCTCGATCCATTTAATGTCTCATATCACCAAGGGGGCAGCTCGAGCTGCCACATCAGGCATTGTCATGGATGTGGTTGTGTGACTTCACAGAACCCTTTAAATCTTCCTTCGTCAATGCACCTTTCGACGAATCTGCACTTTTTAGACCCAAAGTACGACACACTTGCACATAGTGAGAAAGATGGAAAGACTTTGTCTGCTGTGAGCATATGCTTTTCCAACCCCCCCAGAGGTCCTACTCCATGAACTAGAAGGGAGGAAAAATGTGGTTCAAGAAATCCCAAGGATCTTTTCGTGACACTCGTGGTGAACAATCCCCCCAGGGCAGAGGGGGAAACTCATATAGAAGACACCCCTTTCAGGGTAGAGGGGTTCTGCAAAACCAGGGCACTAGAGATTCTTTCTCTGGCAGACCCTACCAGCACTCCTGAGCAGCAGCCTGATTGCTTTCCTCTGGAAGCAGTCAGGGGTCGTTTTTATCTACACCTACCAGCCTGGCATTACTACTGATGTTTGTGTGCAGAGAATAATATCCAGAAGCTACCAAATACCATTCAATTTAATTCCCAGACCCATCAAACAAATCCCAGATGTACCACCCATCAGAGGGAATTGGCAGCCTTAGAAATAGAAAAGCTGCTAAGAAAAAGACTAATCCAACCAGCCTACCAGACCAGACAGGATCTGAGTTTTACTCAAGGTTCTTTTTAGTGTCAGCAAAGATAGGGGACTGGAGACCAAGCCTGGATCTCAGCCTATTGAACAAATTTAGCAACCCTCAAATATTCTGGATGGTCATGGTTCAGTCTATTTTTCCCTTCCTAGGGAGGGACAACTGCATGTGTTCTATAGACCTCCAGGATGCATACTACCACATAAAGATGGATCACCGCTCCCAGAGAAACGTTTCTCCACTTCCAACTGGGAGCCAATCACTACCAGTTCAGGGCACTGCCATTCGGTCTCTCCACAGACCCCCGGGTGTTCACCAAATGTAAAGCAGTTGTGGTAGCTCATCTTCGACTACAAGGATTCCAGGTGTTTCCCTATCTAGATGATTGGCTCCTTACAGCTCCAACCAAGAATCTCCTAGTCTGCAGCCTCTCTTACACTCAAGGTCTCGTTCTCCGCTTGGGGATTACAATCAACAAGGACAAATCTCAAATGTCCCCAGTGAAGACACTGGAATTTAATGGAGGGGTCTTTGACACAACATCCTGTCAAGCTTATCTCCCCCCTCACAGGCTTTTGAAAATAAGACACCATATCCAAGACCTTCTTCCTCAGACCTATGTACCAGCATGTCTTGTATTGCAACTCATAGGCCCCATGGCAGCTGCCATTATGTTAGTACCACTGGCAAGACTGCACATGAGAATCCTACAGTGGCTCCTTTCTGCACAATGGTTGTTTCTAACTCACCCACTCAACCACATGATACGTCTTACAAACTGTTGCAAGGAAAAAATGCTATGGTGGATGAAGCCATAAATTAATCTTTGGTGTCGACCATTCTGTCTTCCCCAGCCCACATCCACAGTGACCATGGACACTTCCCTGTTAGGGTGGGGGGATATTTCCAGGGAAAGATGGTCCAAGGCACCTGGTCCCCCATGGAGGCCAATTTGCACAGAAATGTCCTGGAACTGAGGGCAGTTCTCTTAGCGTTGCAAGCATTCCACGCTTCTCTACCCTCTGGGACCTTTGCAATTCAGTCAGATAACATGCCAGTCATCTGGTATATCAGCAAGCAAGGCAATTACAGGTCTTACCCCCTGTGTCAGGAAACCATGAGGATTTGTCACTGGGCGATAGTTTCCAACCACTTTCTTATAGCAGCGCACATTCCTGGGAGTTCTAACCTTATTGCAGACAATCTGAGCAGGAACATCCTGATGCCTCATGAGTGGTCCCTCAGCCCTGTAATAGCAAATCAGATCTTCCAACGCTGAGGCAAGCCTTGCTCTGATCTGTTTGCTTCCCCCCTAAACTAAAAATACAGAAGCTACTTTGCCCTGATCCCCCCTCAGGGGGAACCACCGAGGGACGCTCTAATGCACAATTGGCCCCTGGCTCTTCTGTATGCCTTTCCCCCATTTCCCTCATTCCAAAATTTCTCCAGAAAGCTCAGAGGTTGAGAAGCAAAGTGATCCTCATTGCCTCCTACTGGCCCCATCAAGTCTGGTTCCTGTTTCTATGGCCTCATCTGATTCACAGCCCATGGATCCTGGATAATTCCCAAGACCTGTTATCTTATTCTCAGGGACTGATTCATCTGAACCTCCACAGTCTGAAGCTCACAGCTCAAGTTCCTCCAGTTCCAATGATTGCCAGGCTGCCTGACATCCCATCTCCTGTTCATGAAATTCTTCTGGCTTCACACAAACCTTCCACCAGGAAAGTTTATTCTAGTAAATGGACTAGGTTATCTATTTGGGCCAAAGATCACAACTTAGACCCTTTCTCTATGCCTATTCAAAAGATCCTACAATAACTGACTACTCTTTTACAAGCAGGAGCCTCAGCATTGACGATTACCTGTACATTTAGCAGCTATCACCAATTTTCATAATGGACTTGATAATTCTTTGACTATGTCACACCGACTATGCAAGACTTTTTTGAAAGGAGTATTGCATGCTAAACCTCCGGTCAACCCTCTCTTAGAACCCTGGGACTTGACTTTAGTACTTCAATCTCTCACAGGTCCTCCTTTTGAGTCCTTTGATTCATGTGATTTAAAATTTTTGTCATGGAAAACCTTACTTCTAGTAGCACTTACCACAGCGAGAAGAGTATCTGAGTTGCAGGCCTTGAGTGTCAAGAGATATTACTTGATTTTCCACATGGACAGGGTGTCCCCTCGTGCTAACCCTTCTTTCTTGCCCAAGGTCATTTCTGGATTTTCCATTAACCAATCTATTGACCTGCCAGTTTTCTTCCCTCAGCATTCTAATAGAGGGGAGTACCTTTTCCATACCCTTGATGTGCATCAGCAGCTTTGTTGTTATTTGGACAGGACTTAATCTTTCAGGAAAACAGATCAATGGTTTGTGGCCTTTGCAGGACCCAGATTGGGTAAACCTGTTTCCAAAGTGACTTTATCCTCCTGGCTTAGAAACACCATTACATTCATCTAGCTACATAATAAACTATTCTTACCTTACAGAATAAAGGCTCATTCTATCAGATCTATGGCTACTTCTGTAGCATTTAATTCCAGAGCCTCTATTGAATATATCTGAGCAGCAGCCACTTGGGCATGACCTCATACCTTTACCTCTCATTACAAATTGGATTTGGCCTCCAGGGGATGAGCATCTTTTGGTTCTATGGTGCTCATGAATATCCTTCCTTAGGGCCACCCAGGACCCAAGTAGGTGGGGACTCAGTCTAATAGTAATTAATGAACAAAGATTTACAACATCAGATAAAGAAGTTATGTCTTACCATAACGTTCCATCTGTGTTGTAGATCTTTGTTCATTCATTACTTCCCCCCTCCTTCCCCCTGCCTGGACTCCTGGTGGACTTTAGGAACTCCTGGTTAGGGTATTTGCTCAGACAGAGCCTGCTACTATTTTTTCTATTTACTACGTCTATTATATAGGGGTGGGCAAACTCGATCTGGAGTAACTAGGAGAGGAGAGGAGCATTATGGGTAGGTCTTAGTTGACAGTTTTTGGCTGGCACAAGCTTGGAAATGGCTGTATCGGTTCTGAGGATGGAACCGAGGTCCTAATAGTAATGAATGAACAAATATCTACAACACAGATGGAACATTATGGTAAGAGATAACTTTTTTCCTGAATATCTGGATTCCAGAGATTTTAGATTTAAAGGAGGGTCTGTCCTTTGGTATTGAAAGGGCTCATAGAGCTTTAGGAAAGCCAGTGTCAACATCCTCCTCTACTCCTCCCAGAGCAATAGTCATAACGTTTCTATCTTATTTGGACAAGACGTTGGTCCTAAAATCTGACTGGAGGTAAAAAGTCCATTAAACTGTAATGAAAACTCAACTAGGTTTGATAATGACTATTCTACCAGAGTTTTGGAACAGAGGAAAAAATCTTGGCCATTAATAAATCTGTTAAACGCAGAATAACATTAAAATTCAGCTTGTCTTTCCTGCCAGAATAAAAATTCTATATCAGAATGAAATGAGATCATTTAATGCTCTAGAGGAAGCCATTGCCTTTGTTAAAAACAATAACATTATTTCCTTACCTGAAAATATGGAATGGGCATCTGCATCTCTGAAGAGAGTTACTGATAAATCTTCTTGGACTGATGTTAAAAAAAAAAAAAAAAAAAAGATTGCTGTTCCCACTAAATCTCTCAAAGCATCTACTGCAACTGGACTTTAATTTGTTTCATACTTGCTAAATCTTCAAGTAAGGTATGTCATGTCAATATTTTTCTTATTGCTTTTCTTTCTCTTTGTGCTTTTTCATTTCTATACTTTTTTTGTTCATATAGAAATTAAATAACTGTTTATGCTTTTAGTATATTAGTATAATATTACTGGTTTATTGAGCGATATAATTGAACAATAAGCTATCTTTGCTTTTATGACCTTAAGATGACATGCTTTATTATAAATAATATACAGCCCTTTGCCCTGCTGAATGTTCTTCTGAGTTATTACACAGGCATAGTCACTACTTAGATTATTTATAAAAACTGTTTTGGATACATGGGGTAACAGGGCATATCTATGGTTTAGTATATATTAACTTGTTTCTTTAATATTTATAACTTCTGATTGTTTCAGAATATATATTGGTACCTGTGTGAGCAAAAAGCTGTTTACTGGCTTTTGACATACATTGGGTCTCTCTGACAGATTCTATGCTTGTATGTTTTATGGCACAAGGTTTTTAAATGGTTACAAGTTATGTTTCCTGTAGGACTTAATGTTAAATTACTGTTTTCTCTCTCACTGGCATTGAATGTTATTTTACTGTTTGGAAGTATCTGACAGTTAAACTTTGCATTTGTTACTGTAAATAAGCAGACTTTGTGACACAATTAAAGTGAGGTTAGGAAAATTTACTGTCTAGTGTACTGGGCGGGAAAATGTCAGTTTGAAATCTAAGAAGTGAAGCTTTCTTACTTAGCTCATGACATCATGCATTCTATGCATGCAGATCAGATTATATTACATCTAATGTGTATATGCAAGCCTAATTGTGAATGTCAAGTCTCTGATTGGTTAATATAGCATAGTAGGCTTCTTATACAAGAATTATGAGCTACACTGTCTGCAAACATATTCATGGTTCCCTTTTATAATAGTGACTACATTTTGTGATCAAATATATACAGACATTTTATTTTTTCTTGTAAACAATTATAGCCACTATTTCTAGTGAATACACTGGAGTTTTTTTATAAATCGATCTTTATAAATAAAACTTTCCTATGCAGTTAGCAAGTGTTTAGTATATGCTTATACATTTACAGGAAATGTTTATGACTAATGGTAATAACAGTAAGGATACTCAAACACCATACTAAATCTTAGCAAATATATGTATGAATAATTTTGTTTGAACTATAATTACTTTGCATTTAAGATGTTGATTTCCTTATTGTATCCTAGATATTATTTATATTTCAAATGTCATATTTTCAGTTATAAAGTCATGTCTTTTATGACAGGGAAAGAGTTCAGTAATATCTATGACTTGTGATAACACAACAAACAAGTTATGAGTTACTGTATTACCCTATTACTATGGTAGATATTTACAGCTATCTCTATCTTAATTTTGTCTTTGAGTCATTTACTTTTAAGATCTGTTATCCATAGTAAGTTTTATATAAATAATGTTTTTTACTATTTTTTTTTGTCATTTTAACTGATGCCAGTTAATTATTATTGATTTTAGTCAGTTATTTAAACATCTGCTATTCCAAAAGTTTTGGAGTTAATTAAGAACAAACATGTCTTATGGAATATTTCTAAAAATCTATGTTAACATCTTTTGGGAATGACACACACTCACTATGTGCTAACACCCAAGTCTTGTGAAGTTGTTATTTAGTTGGAGTTTGTCATGACAAGATTTATTCAGAGGGCAAGTAAATACAAATGCTAAATGATTCTTTGATTTGTTCTGCCATTTTGAAGTTTTTATTAGAACTAATACAGATGACATGCTTATGTATTTTGGGTAATCATTTAGATTGTTAATAAAGCTAATGTTTCCTTAGTCTATTAAGCACTAAATTCAGATTATATATATCCTAATATGTCTCTTGCTTCCTTAGTGAATAAGTACTGTATAAATGTTTAATGCTTCTAATAATAGTGTATGTAACTTATCTCTAAAACCTAACTGGAATCAATATCTGATTAGTTGTTTATCACTATTTTTCTCTTAATTTATAATGTATTCTCCATGTTTTACTTTGTTTTCATGGGCTCAAAGCAACAAAGGTTGGTGGTTGGGATAGGTAGTCTAGCAGATTTAGTTTTGTTTGCTAGAATAGGAATGTATCTCATTCCATGTATAGGGTGTATTAAAGTTTATATCAGAGTGAAATATGATACTTTTTTGTTATTTAACTGTTTTCTAGTTTTGAAATGCCTGACACAACTGTTTTATCTTTCATGGGGAAAGTTATTTGGATTGAGATAAATAGAAATACAACAATTGATATTATATTGTCTATTTAGGAAGAGTAATATGTATACAGGATTCTATTTATACAAGTTCCTTTATTATTTGTTATCTTTAAACAATTCTGATATGGCTTTAACTTTGATATCCTTAAATACTAATGGCTTAAACAACCCATATAAGAGAACCAACCTACTAAGGTATCTTAAATTAAACAAGCCTCAAGTAGTTTTTCTCCAAGAGGCACACTTTAAAATAAATGACACATTTATTTGGGACCATAAGGAATACACAATACTTGCTCAATATTCTTATAAAAATCAGACCAGAGGAATAACAATTCTATGGAAAAAGACTTTCTTAAATCCCTAAATCATTTACAAACATGTAGATAGTGATGGACTCATGGCCGTAGTTATACTTAAGTTTACTAATAGAATGTGGACCCTGGTTAATGTTTACTGGTTCCCGGGTATGGGGGTTGGACTAACTAAGAAACACTTACACTTTATTACAACTACTTCTAAAGGGAATATTATACTAGGAGATGATTTCAATTGTATCACAGATATTACAGAAACTACCAATAGGAAATCTCCTAGACTATTGTCCTCAGCCAAACAGTTAAAAAATGGACAGCAATGTTTAAATTAAAAGATACCTTTAATGCTTTGGGACCAAATTCTTTACGATTCGCACACCAGGACTATAGACATGGTACCCACACTAAAACAGATAACATTTATATCTCACAAGATCTTTATTCTAAAATCTTGAATTTTTCAATACAACCTTGTCCCTTTTCAGATCATAATCCCCTGTTGTTAACAATACACTTGGAATTCAATCAATTAGTTATTACTTAAAGGATTCCTTCATATATCACAAAAATTAAAGACTTTAAATCTTGGATAACTTTTGAACTATAGCTTTTCTTAGAGATTAATTATAAACCTGAAGCAAACACAGTTATGGTTTGGGATTCTCTTAAGGCCTATCTATGTTGTAAAACCATTAGTTGGTACAAAAATAAAATTAAAGAATGGGACTCAGAGTTACAGTAACTCCAAAATCAAATATTATCTCTTAAATTTAATAAAAACTTAATTGATACAGATAATAATAAGAAAATAGAAGAAGCAAATAAGAAATGCAATGAAATATTATCCCATAAAACTAATTTAGCTATGGAAAAACTGAAATTAAATTCTTATGCTACTTCTCCTAAGCATCTTCATAACCTATCTATGAAAGTTAAGATACAATCAAAAATTAATAACATTGATAGTATCTTTCATGAAGGGAAAAGGAAAAAAGTCTCAGAAATAGGGAACATTCTGGAGGCTTTTAATTATCATTATGCAGAGCACCATAAAGATAAAATAAGTACAAATGAATGTGAGAAGTTAGGGAATATAGTTCCCAACATAACAAGAATTCCTGAGGAACTTAAGCTAGATCTACAAAAACCTATTTCTCAAAAGGAAATTATAGATGGGATTAAAGGAAGTAAGTCTAATAAAGCACCTGGGATAGATGGCTTAATTTTCAAAATGCATAGATTGTTCCCTCCTTCTATAATCTCTCTCCTACATAAAACCTTTCTTGAAGTTCAAACATTAGCAAACATTCCTCCTTCTTGGAGATATTCTCTAATTTCCCCTATATTAAAAGAGAATAAGGACCCTAATCATTGCAACTCATATAGACCAATTTCTTTGTTGAATAATGATTATAAACTATTTATGTCAATTATGGTCAATAGATTGAAAATACATAATTAATGAAGACCAAACTGGTTTCATACATAACAGGTATACTCAGGATAATATTAAAAGAGTATTAACACTGATAGATTACCTCAATAGAAGAAACCACGAAACATTGATAATAGGTCCAGATATTTAAAAGGCCTTTGACTCCTTAAATTGGGGTTATTTATTTATTTACTTCCAAAGCAATCCAAATCACTAGAGGTACTAGACAAGGATGTCCCATGTCCCCTATCCTATTTGCTCAGGCCATATAAATACTTCCATTTTAATACGCAATAATCCAAGGATAAGAGGTATAAATATTTATGATCAATATATTTCTAAAATAATGATGTTTGCTGATGATGTCTTACTTACCTTACCCAACTCTAAGGAAGTGTTAGGTGAAGTGGATATAGTAACAACAAATTTCCAAAAAATCTCAAGACTCTCCTTCAACAAATCTAAATCCATATATTTATTATTAAGTAAAAAAAGAGCATACAGGTTACAGTTAATCATATTATTGGAAACCAAGTTTCAACTCTAGACAATTTAGGAATAGTTCTAGGCAATAATATAGAGGAAACCTTACAGCTTAACTATGCTAAAGCCATAGACTTAATCAAACCATTAATAAGCAAATAGAATAATTTTTTTATAACATTTGATGATAGGTTACAACTGATAAAAATGGTTTTGTTACCTAAAATATTATATATAGCACAACCCCTTATACTTCCACTAGGAAAAAAATCACTTCAACTCTGATGAAATTCCTATGGTACCCCACAAGAAATAGAGTGGCATATTCTCATAATATCAGAAAATGAGAAGAAGGGGGGGGGGTTAAAATTCCCAGAGATTGAAAATTATATAAAGGCATCTATAATTAAAATAGTGATGAATTGGATAAATCCTAGATACTATTCCAATTGGAAACAGTTACACTCCATTATACTAATGAATGAAAATTATTTATCAAAGAATGCTTTGGTAACTAACAAAGATAACAAGATATGGCACTATTTAAGTTTAAATTTATGGTATAGTACAACAAAATGAACTAAACTAACACTAATAAACAATATTTTTGATGTGTTTAGAAAATTCATTAACACAAATGTATATAGAAAACCGTGGAATAGATTTTTAATACCATTTACTATTACGAGGGATTTCCCTGATAAAACACATAAAGAGATTTTTGGTTTATGGGAAAATAATAAACTATTTTGCTGGTTGCAATGTATTGAAAACCAGCAAGCTTTGAACACACAAAGTATATTGTCAACCTATGGCCTATCCTCTATTGACTAGTTGGTTCTTCAGAGTGTCACAGCATACACTAAGGATCTGTGTAGAATAATACATAACTCATCCTTCAAAACGGTACCATAAATTATAAACTGGATTTTTGGAATTCTATATAATAATATCAATGTTAAGAATGAATTATCATATTTATATAACACTTTAATTGTCTATAAGACAGCTCCTAAAGATTCTTACTGGCAATAACTAACTAAAGGGTTTCAAGTATCACTATCAACTTCCTACTTACAATTCTGGAGGATTTTTCATTGGAAATTTCTACACAGATACTTTTTGACACCTGAGAAACTCTCAGAAATGAACCCTTCAAACAACAAGTTATGTTGGAGATGTCATCTGTCCACTAATGCTGACTGGTGTCATATTTTTTATGACTGTACTAATATTAAACCATATTGGAATGAGATTAACAAATTTCTTCAAGCTATCCATATTGATATATTTGTTTTGACAAAATCTTTAATTTTATTAAATATTGTTAATAGTAATAATATGAAGAAAGATGACTTATATTTCTTGTGGACAATGTTAGCAATCGCCAGAAAATGTATAACTAGAAGATGGAACTCTAATGTAGCACCCACAATGGAGGAATTCCTATAATCACTGAAGAAATAAAAAGAAAGGTACCAACTGCAGACCAAACGAAATGTTAAGACCAAAATGCTTTACTTGCTAGTGCTTTCATGCGGATATTCACCACACTTCTTCAGACAAGTTTACAAGCATGTGACATCAAGTATATATACTTTACATAAATGATTAAACAATTAATCTAAATAACAATTAAAACATTAATTAAATCATTTGTTGAAGAAATTATCAGTGGTTTATCAGTTTTGTAGTTTTATCACTGAAGAAATGCATACTAATGGTGAAAATTTTATTTATTTTATTTTATTTTACATTTGTTAACCGGGCTGGTCCAACTGGATATATGTCCATTTTTAGCAGAGGCCCTGGGAGAAAAGCACCAAGAGAAAAAATACATAAGTATTAATAGCAACGTTACAAAAATTCACTCAGAAAAAATATATAAAATAGCATTGACATATATTACTGAAGTAACACAAAATATCAGTGACACATATTACAGAAGCAACAACAGGAAATTAATTACAGGATGAGGGAGTTCAAAATTAAGAAATATAGCAGAAAAATAAGAAAAGAACTAAAGAGTTAAGAACTTTTCCTAAGCCATTGGTTAATAGTCTGTGGAGGAAAGTTTTGAACTTGAATTGATACCCTACAGATGGAACCAAACTCTGCCAATCATAGTTTATATATTACCTTATTATTTAACTACAAATGTTTTTATCTGAATCCTTTTTGTCAGGCTGAATGTAAATACTGTAAATAGTTATTGAATGTTATGAATGTATTAAATTATTGTGTTATTTCATCAAAATAAAAATCATTTGAGTAAAAAAAAAAATAAAATCTAAAGGTCCTCTCACCCTATGCCCATACAGCAATTCAAAGAGTGAAAAACTTGTGGATTCCTGGGAACCTCTCTGTAAGCAAACAACAGATGGAGAAAATATTTGTCCCACTCCCTCTTAAACTGGTCTGCAAATGCCTGTAGCAAGGATTTGATTGTAGAGTATAACATCTCAAGAAGACCATTAGTCTGGGGATGGTAGGGGGTGGTCTTCAAGTGCTTCACCCCACAGTACTTCCACAGACATGCCAGCAGGTCTGACATGAAACTGACACCTCTGTCAGTCAGTATTTTGGGAAAAATACCCTGCTGAAAATCTCTAACAAAATATTTGCCACCTTTTCTGCCTCAATGGAGAACAGAGCCACTGCCTCAGGGTATCCTGTAGCATAATCCACTGCAACTAGGATATACGTTTTCCCTGTGGAACTTGGGCTACTGAGAGGCCCCACAATATCAATAGCTATGCTCTGAAATGGCTCCTCAATCACAGGCAAAGCATCAAAGGAGCTCTCACCTTGTCTCCTGCCTTGCCTACCTTTTGGCACTGCTCACAGGTCTTGCAGTACCCTGCTACATCTCTGGAAATTCCAGCACAATAGAAGTTCCACATAATATGTCTCTTTGTCCATTTTATGCCCATATGACCTTCAAAAGGAATATCATGGGCTATGGCTAGAAGCACCAGACAGTAGGGTCTAGGCACTACCAACTGCTATATCCTCTCACCTTCTAGCCCTCCCTCAGGGGTCCACTCTTTATACAGTAACCCTTTACTCTAGTATACAGATTCCTCCTTCCCTTGAGAATCAGGTGACTCACTAGCTACCTGCCTCAGGCCTTGAAATGTAGGATCTGAGAACTGAGCCTGTCTCAACTCTCTCTTTGTAACCCTTTCCAATCCCCTTCCACAGGAAGTCTGGCATCCTCTGACAGTGGTGCCTCACTGTCTGCCTGGGTACTACTACTCACCTCTATCTTTGCAGTCAGTCTGTCCAAGGGAACATCAGTACCCACAAGCAGCTGTGGCTCACCTTCAGTCTCACTGCTACAGCATAGCTTCCTCCCAAAAGTAACCACCTCACCAGTCCTGGCTGCAAGTATGTAGCCTTTCTGGGTCTCTGCCAGGCTACCATACCCAAATGTTTGTCTCCAAGCCTGACTCCATGTAACTGCATGAGCACATAGTACTGCCTCATCAAAATATTTCCCTATCAGGACATCTGCAGGATGGGAGTTCAGTATCCCTGTTGTTTCAAGACAACCTACTATTGGCATTTTGTCTTTCCCACTTACTGGCTCTCTCACCTTTTGTTCCCCACCTTGCCTCCATGGACATCTGTATGCCATATGCACTGGTTGCATTCAAAACATTTAACCCTAGGTCCTGGTTGTGTACCTGGACTAGTGGTTTCCCCTGCTACTGGCAGATTCTGTTGGGGCAGTCTGGGCTTCCCACCATGGGTTCCTTTAAACCCATGAGCAGTACTAGGGGTCCTTTTCCTGTGCAGGGATGCCTTGGTTGCTAGGTATAGGTCTCCCTTCTTCCCCAACTCTTCTGAAGTAGCACATTGTCTATCAGTTAACCAGATCCTCATGTCCTCAAGCAAAGTGCTAAGGGCTTGTTCCCCTCACCAAAAGGTCTGCCAGCCCTTCAAAAGTGGTGACCTGACATCCACTCACCCACCTATGAAAATAAGTGCTCAGTTTAGCAACATATTCACACATACTTTCATCTGCCTTGCGTCTATGCTCACTTTCTACTATACATTTCAGGTGTTAGCTTAAAAAATTCTAACAAGCAGTTCTTAACAGCAGGATAATCAAAACATTCCTGATCAGAAATTTTAAACAACACAGTTACAGGTTTATCATGGAGTAAGGTGGTCAGGAACCATAGCCAGAGCCTTTGATCAACATCATACTGTTTACATACCCTCTCAAACATATGAATGAAACTATCAAAATTATCCCCCTCTGTAAACTGGGGAAGAAATTTACTGACCTTTTGTCCTTTTGGGGTCTGGTTACTCCCTTCCCCATTACCTCCATGACTCTGGGGAAGAGTCAGCATCTCCTTTTCATGCTGCCTCTGCCTTTCCTTTTCCTCAGCTTCCAGGAATAGCAGTTTCTCAATCTTCTCAGCCTGCAAACATCACAGTATCTCATTGTCCTCACTCTATAGATGCCTCAGTCTCTCTGCTGCTTCTATTTCCACATGCTTGGCCTCCAGCTCAAGTTTATTTATCTCCAGATGGATTTTTAAGTCCTCTGTAGAAAGGTTGAGCTGTCCATTCTCTGATTGTGGTACATCTCCACTGCCAGTCTGATTGTCTTCCTGGTTGCTGATGCAGCTGTGACCAAAGCTGCAGTCATGTCTGCCTTAGTCAGGTTTCCATGCACCAGTCCCCTAGTCTGGCACATCTCAGCCAGCTGGCTGCTTGTCAGCTTTCCGTACTCCTCCGCTGACATGCTTGCCTGCTCTCCCTAACTAACTAAGCTAACAAAAGAAATAAAACAATTGTGATCTGAACTCTGAGTATTCACTGCATGGCTGATTTAGAGTACAAAAACACCTTCAAAGATCACTGTACACAAGCTATAGGAATTCACTATCCACACCACTACAATCCAATTAGTATTTTCCAACCAATTAATATGTGGTGTGGATATCCCACCACTGCCAAACAATAAATATGTGACACCTGTGCACTGGCCCAGCAATCAAGGAGCCTCAATCCTCACCACTAACACCGGAGAGGGGCATCCATATAGGAAAAGGATAATAAATATGCACACAGTAAAGTAGAATTTCCCTTAAGAGCACACAGAGATAACAGTCAATCAGGGGCTGGTTTCTCCCTTTCTCTCCAGGTCCCCAATAAGACTCTCCACTGGCACAGCTATAGGGTCCAGATCTCAGCCTTGTGGGAAAGCTAAAACCTCTATCACCCTCTCTGTCCAACCAGTGCTTCATGTCCCTACCCAAGTAGCTGACAGACATGCACACTTTGAGATAAGAGTTATATACGACCAGACAGACACTCCTGGGGAAAGCTGGCCACAGGTTTTCCAGCTGTGCCCCTTTTACCCAGACTATATGGTAGTACCACTTGCCACCACTCACTAATATTTATCAGCTACCAAAATGCCCTTATGAAATGGTGCCCAATTATACTGTGCAATATTATTATTCAAATGGTAAGTGCAACTGAACAGTCAAGGCTTATTTGGAGTGACTTTGTACAGTATCACTATATATGTGCAATGTACTCTAGAGATTAAATTATCTCTGCACAAAACAGCCACAGTTGAAAGGTTTAAAAATATTTAATAATAAATAATAAAAACACAAAACAATACTTCTTACTACACAGTGCTAGTCAAGAGTTCAGAGATCACAGAGAAATATTTAAAATAATACAGTAGAAAACTTCTGACATCAATACAGAAAAAGAAACTAATCAAATCTTCCTAGTTCCTAGCTATATCCAAGAGAAAACACAGTTCTAAAATAAACTTACATATGGAGCAAGGCAGTGCTGGTGATGTTGGATGTTCTGAAGACAAATAAATGCTAAATGCTCTGAGTCCCTCTGTTCTTAAATTGATAACACAGTACCACTAATTCTTTTCAGATTACATCATTATTTTCTGTTTCCCAGGCTAACAGTAGCTCAGCATTTACATTTTAACACATCTTTTGTTATTTTGCACCTGCAGGAAGCTACAGCAATAAAAGACATTCCACATGTAAACTCTAGTAATTATTTCTTAAGTTTAAAGGATAGAAAGAATGTGCTAGCCCAGATGGACTGACTCCGAGTTTTATATCAAAGAATTTCACCATGCTTGACTTATCAGCTTTCTTACAGCTGAGTGCACTATTGTTCCATTTTTTTCAGTTCAACATCCAATACAATCTTTTCACATTTAAGAGAACAAGCCTATGGCTTACATTAATATTTACAAATGATGGAATTATCTATAAATTTCTATCTAGCTAGGCTGGCAGCCTTCACCTATCTTCACGCAAGGCACTTGTAGAGTTAAGCCTAATAAAATAAACACTATTAAACTTATTATCAAGGCGTAAGTTATTAATTGAAAAGGTAATACAATTAAAGTATGAAATAAAATCAAGTCTATAAGGAATTAAGCAAAAATCAGAGACAGCCTGATAATACAGAACAAACAGCAATAAATTAATTTTAGTCTTTCAAGTCTAAACAGCAAGTTTCTAGCATGCAGAAGTCTAAAATGGATTTAAATTACAGTGAACTGAAAACATATTGAATATAAAACTGAAAATAGAACAATTCAACTAGGGAAAAGAGATCCTTGAGGACATGAATCTCAAGTATCTAATTCCATGTAGATATAGTTATAAAAATCCACCAAGTAAATACCATTTTGTGCACCAACTGCAATAAGTGTTCTTCAGTAAAACTTTGGCTGAGAAACATCATTTTGTATATTATAAAGGTTCATAGGTTCATAGATTAGTACTAGGCTAACTGCCCTTGTGAGCCACTTTAAGCCTAGCCAATTATCCCTTGTGAGACTCAAACCCTGCACCTTGTGTTTGTAAGGCAAACACCTTAACCATTAAGCCACCTTCCCAACCCTTAGGCCACCCTCCCAACCCAAAAGGTTGCTCCTTCCCAGGGAGACACACACACACACACACACAGTTGGCAAGTACAGGATTCAAACCCCTACCTAACTACATTATGATATTACAGCAGTATGCATTTACATGACGCACTATACACATTACTAAAAATATCAAGTTTGATTTAAAAAGCAGAAGCTGCAACAGCTGGTTTAAAATAGCTCATAATAGTGGTTAACTGCATCAAAACAGCCTTTCTGAGGCTCTGTAGTCACCCTAGGCACTTAGCATTAGTTCAACAAAAGAAAAGAGAGCCTTGAGAACATGAATGCACCAACAACTGCAATAAGTATTATTGAGTAAAATTTTGGCCGAGAAACATCACTTTGCATACTATAAAAATAACAAGTTTGATTTAAAAAGCAGAAGCTGCAACAGCTGGTTTAAAATAGCTTATAATAGTGGTTAACAGCTTCAAAGCAGCCTTTCTGAGGCTCTGCAGTAACTCTAGGCTCTTAGTCAAAACAAAAGCATACCTCCTGTATTCTGAAGTTATATGTTGAGCATATAAATCATGCAAACTGTTAAGGATTTCCAACAATGATACAGTTATTTTTTTTTTTATTTAATATTTTCTTATCTACCTTATCTAGTACTAGCACTGCCCTTCTAACCTATATAGATACTGTCAGCAAAGCTACAGATTATGGCAAACTAGTCTCTCCCTTATTTCTATACTTGCCTAAAGCTTTCACAACAATTTGCCATAGCAAGCTTCTACTTCAAATAACCTCATTAGATCTCCCTCAGCCCACCCTTCTGTGGATCAAAGGCTACCTGTCCAATTGGTATCAGCTGGTAAAATGACACTCCACGTTCTCTCCTTACCTCCCAGTCATCACCGGTGTACCACAAGGCTATGTGCTTGGCCCCCTCCTCTTTAACATTTTCACTAACACCCTGTATACATCCTCACAACAAGCTACCTCAATACAATATGCAGGTGATTCCACTCTCAATTGCACATCTGACAACATAGTACACCTCCATAAAATTATTTGGGAAGCTTTAACTGCCACTGAAACATGACTTTGTAACTCACAACTCATGCTCAACTCAAAAAAAAAACTTTTACCCCCCCCCCCCAACTCTCTCTCTCATGAGAAAACAACATTTTAACTCCTCTCTCTGGATAATACAACCATTGCAGTCACTTTTCTTAGCAAACTATTAGGGGTGACAGTGGATGATAATCTAACATTTGACCTGAATATACAAAATTGCATAAGAAAAACTCATCAAAAACTAGGGATGCTTTACAGAGTCAAAAACTTTTTCACTGACGCATCTAAAACTACACTTGTCACTACATATCACCTCCCCGGTCTTCTTTATAGTGCTCCCATCCTTATTAACCTCCATGCTTCACAAAAATGAAAACTTGAACAAGGCTATAACAAATTTGCTAAATTTGCAGCAAACACCCCTTTCAGAACCCACCACTGTATAGCACTTCTTCTTCTTCTTTAAAGCCTAAATTGGTTAGAACTGCCTCATCAACTAACATATACACAGTTTGTTACCACCTATAAAATTATTCAGTAACCATCTGCCTGTATTCTATACAGCTATGTTTCCAGTCGGTCATTGCAATCCAGTGACCAAAAACTCCTGTCTGTCTACGAACTTAGTCAAGTCAAGTCAAAGTAAACTGTAGCCTAAATGAAATTTTGTGCATCAGCTCAATTCTTGAGATTACAAAGGAAAGTGAAACAACACATACAAACAAATAAACATAACTAACAAATACAATACTACTCCCAATATACGCACGAAAGTGCAGAGAAATTTACCAACACTAATATACAAAAAGAATAACTTCCCCTGAGTTAAAATAACTACCTTTTTTAAAGTAAAGCAAAACACACTACAGATTGAAATGCCTAAGTTATTTGTTGAATATTGCATTTGAGTGCGTTAAATAATATTGACTATGGATATAATAAATAAGTATTGCACTTACTTGGAATATATGTAAATATATAATGCACAAATAAATACAAATTGACTTATTATATGCCCAGACCCCTTGGACTAGTGCCCCAGTTCAGAAGTCTAATGACTGTAGAGTAGAAACTGTTACTGAATTTTGTAGTCCTGCAGGGATATATCCTGCCCAATGCCAGATGCTTAAACAGTCCATGCGCAGGATGCATGTTGTCCTGTATTATGGATGCCTGTTGTCCTGCATTATTTTGGATGCTTCTTGCAGAATAAAGATGATGTATCAATGGAAGAAAGGAACCTGTTACCTTCTCTGCAGCCCTCACCACTCTTTGTAGCACCTTCCTTTCTGTAACTGTGCAGCTTCCAAACCACACTGTAAAGATGCAGGTGAGGATGCTCTCTATTGCACCTCTATAGAAGGTGGAGAGAATATGAGGAGGAAGCTTAGCTTTTTTTCAGCTTTCTTAAAACATGGAGGCATTGGTGCACTTTCTTGACCAGTTGGCTGATGTTTCCCAACCACGAGAGATCCTCTGATATGTGTACACCCAGGAATTTTGTACTCTTAACCCTCTCCACACTCTCACCATTGATCCTGAGCACTGGGTGGTTTGTTCTCCTTTTCCTGAAGTCAATGATAATTTCTTTGGTCTTCATTCATGTCAAGGTTGTTCCTCTCGCACCAACTGATCAGAGATGCCACCTCCTCTCTGTATGCCCTTTCATCCTCGTTTGTGATGAGCCCCACGATTGTGGTGCCATCAGCAAACTTGATGATATGGTTGGACTTGTGCTTAGCATAGCAGTCGTGGGTCAGGATGGTGAATAACAGTGGGCAGAGAACACATCCTTGTGGAACCCTGGTATTAATCGTGATGAACTATGATGTATTCTTACCTGAACACACCCTCTGTGGTCCCTCAATAACGAAGTCCGGGATCCAGTTACAGAGATGTTTACTAATTCTTAAATATGCCAGATTTTCTATCAGCTGTATTGGTACCACCGTATTAAATGCAGAGCTGAAGTCTGTGAACAGCATCCTCACATAGTTTTCTTTGCCATCTAAATGCTCAAGGTAGATGTGTAGTGCTATTAATATGGCATCAGCCATGGATCGGTTAGCTGTGTACACAAACTGCAGAGGGTCAAAATCAGGTGGTAGGCATGATGAAAGATGCTTTTTGATCAGTCGCTGAAAACATTTCATAACAGTGGATGTCAGAGTGACTGGTCTGTAGTCATTTGGGCTGGAGAGAGTGGATTTCTTAGGTAGCTGAATGATGTTAGTTTCCCTGTAGCATGGAGAGAACTTTTACCATGGCAAGCGAGGTGTTAAATATTTCCTTGAGCACTGTGCATAGTTGATCAGCATAGCCTTTTAATATCTTTTCCAATAAGTTGTCTGGGCCAGCAGCCTTCCTGGGGTTCACTCCCTTAGCTATCTTCTTACCTCCTCTGTACTGATGCTGAGTACTGCATCCTTCTCATCAGTGGGTAGCTTTAGTGCCAACCTATTTTTTCTTTCCTCAAACCTACCAAAGAAGATGTTCAAACTGTCCAGGAATTCAATACTGTCCTCACACTGTGCTGACCTGATTTTGTAGTCAGTGATCTTCTGTCTGCCTTGCCATAGTCTCTGTGCATCCTTCATGTCTTCAAAGGGGTTCTGTACCTTTCCGTCATACTCCCTGTTAGCCTCTTTTATACCCTTCCTCAGATTACCTCTTGCTACACTTAGGGCTGCTTTGTCCTTAGCCATTTAAGCTGCATTTCTCTCCTTCAAAAGCTCATATACCTTAGGGTGAGCCATGGCTTCTGGTTAGCTCTAATAGTGATACTCTTGGTATTTGTTACCCCATCAATACAGATTGAAATGTATGCCATCACTACCTCAGTGCATTCATCAATGTTCAGATGCTGATTCACTGTGGATGCCTCCTTGAACATATCGCAGTTGGTTCTTTCAAAGCAGTCTTGGAGGGCTTCTATAGCTCCCTTGAGCCATACACTGATTTGTTTCTTTGTGGGTTTCTCTCTAACCAGTGCAGGTTTGTAAGCTGGCATTAGCAAGATAGTGTAATGGTCAGAGATTCCCATTTGTGGAAGTTGCACTGCCTTATAAGCTTTCTTTAAGTTTATGTACACAATGTCCAGGATATTATTACCCCTTGTAGGAATGTCCGCATACTGATGGTAATGTGGGGGTACTTCTTTCAGATCTGCTTTATTAAAGTCACCAGCTGCCACGTGTACAAAGTCAGGATATTTGCTCTGCAGCTCACCTGTGTTATCGCATAGTTTATTTAGAGCCTCAGTGGTATTAGCACTAGGTGGGATATACACCACTGTTACACTGACCCCATTCAGCTAACTGGGCAAGTAAAATGGTCTACATTTAATGGACAGGAACTCTAAGTTCTCACTGCAGTGTGATAGTATGATTTCACAGGTGCTGCACCATCTTTTGTTACCATAGATGCAGACTCCACCCCCTTCGGCCTTTCCACACAGTAAGTTTTCTGTCTGCATGAAACAGCATAAAATTCTGTAAGTTTACTGCATTATCATTTATCTTGTCATGCAGCAAATGTGCTTGGCATTATTATGTACTTATACAAGGTTGCTAAGTTCTGGAACTCTTTACCTGTATCCATCAGGTTAATACTCTCCCTCCTATCTTTCAAAACCACTCTGAAAGATGTCCTAGCAAAAATATGGCTCTGTTTTTGCTCATAACCAGGATAAACTATATCCCTAAATGTGAACAAGTAGCTTTTCATTCATTATACCTCCTTACTCTCCTTTCTTCACTTACTTCCTTACTGCTATCAAATTCTCCTCAATGACTTTCTCTTTAAATATACCATAAACCTGTTTTCCCTCACTTCATTTTGCAATTCCTGTTTGTATTAGGCTAACTTAACCTTTAATTTCCCTACAAACTGTCTAAAATTTCTCTAAATACTAAATGATTGTCATATAACTTGTATTGATTCTTAATCAGTGTTTTTACATTATGGCCGGGATTCACTAATCCTCCGTGTAAGACTAAATAAGTCTTACTCGGAAACTGCAGTTGAAAGGTATGACGTCAGCATGCCATGCATATTCATGAGGGCAGGCTGACTCCACTTCAAGTCTAACATGGACCATGCAGGAAGGCAGGGGGCATGTCTGACTGCCGAGCAGTCCAAAGGTCCATGCCCCTGCAAGTGTCTGAATTGTGAAATGTCAACATACATGAGCGAGTCCGCTCAAATGTCTACATACCCAACACTACACTCCCTCACATTGTAAACCCCCAGTAGAGTTATAAAATGTAAAACTTTTATTTTTTTTTTATAATTCCCGATATAACTGCCCATATTTGCGTGTGTTTGCGCGGGTGTGCTCATGGCTTAGCTGCAGTTAGCAATGTCGACATTGAAGAGCATAATAAGAAATGTTTATGCAAATCAATCCAAATAGCAATAGCGTAGTGGTAGAGCCTTCGCACAAAGAGGAGGCATTCACGGTTCGAGTCCCACCACTCCCCTTTCTATTTTATGTTTTAAATTAGTATATGAAATAATTCCTGACATATATGAATAAAATTTTACTAAAAAAGCATTGAAATGGCCTATGTATCAGTGAACAAAATGTATATATAGAAAAGTAACAAGGATCTTAAATGCCTGTAGCTAAGCAGCACTTTACCCAGCGCAATATAGTTGCCCATAGCTAAGCAGCGCTTTACCCAGCGCAATATAGTTGCCCATAGCTAAGCAGAGCTTTACTCAGCGCAATAAGTTTGCGTGGAGCTGTGCACCACGCTAACCAGTGCACCGTAGGGCAACGTGGAGCAACGTGGAGCAACGTAGAGCAAAGTTGCCTAAACACAGCCACACCCCCTAGCCTGTCTGGACAGTAGTAAAATAAAAAGCAATGACAAGGTTCGAACCCGGGACACTGTGCACCATAATCAAAGTACTGAACCACTAAGCCATGACAGCTTAGGATAAGCATCCACTGTTAACATACATATACTTATAAATGGTAGATTAACCATTGCTAAGCAGGTCTGCAGTCAGCCGAGAACTTTCAAAAATGGCCAACCACAAAAAAGTGCGGGAAATGCGGCATATTTAAGCTCCATAGGTGGGAATACTCTCCATAACTGATTGTAGCTCCCATCTGCAGTTAGAATGTCTGGTGCTGGAGAGGGTACTCACTTTTGAGTGCAATGCTGGGGCATCGAGGAGTCAAAATACATGGTTTGGCTCCTTGTCCACCGTCATGAGTCTGGACTCATGCAGGGCCAGTTCCAAGGGATGGAGTACAAAGCAGAGGTTTGGAACCGGTTAGCTCATGATCTCACCAGTGCCACAGGCGTCCCTCGGACTGGTGAGCATGTCCATCACTGCCATGCAGACCTGAAGAGATGGAAGCAGGACCTACTGAACCAATGGATCCAGGAGGCCCATCACATGCAAGATGCCCCACTAATGAGTAGGTAGCCATGGAATGCAGTATGTAAGACATGCTAATATAGTCTATATAATGGATAGGTATGTCTCAATATCCCTTCATTTACTTCACAGCTGCAGGTGTCAGTGCTGCGAATCAGCAAGCCTATGCAGATAGGCTGCTAAGGCTGCTCCACCAGGCAGGTTAGTAATTATTCTGCATGCATTGTTATATAAAATATGTGAGAGAGTCTAAAAAAAGTGTTGTAGCCCAATAATACAGCCATAAAATGCCCTGAATAATTTCTCTGCATGTACTGTTATATAAAATAAGTCAGAGAGCCAGAAATAGAGTGTAGTAACCCATTGATAAAGGTAAAATAAGTCTGGAATAATATCTCTGCATGTACTGTCATATAAAATAAGTGAGCGAGCCTGAAAAAAAAGTGTTGTAACCTATTAATAAATGTATAATAGGTTCATAGGTTCATACTGGCTATCTGCCCTAGGGCATTTATAAGCCTAGCCAGAGTGTGTTTGGCTTTCACCACCCATTTTAAATTAATTTTGCTATGCCCTTTTTCAAGGTTATAGGTTCATATGTCTTGAATAAGTCTTCTGTATGCACTGTAATATCAAATAAAGGAGAGAGCCTGTAGAAAAGTGTGTAATGTAATTAATAAAGGTATAATACTTGGAGTGTGTCTGTGTCACTTACTTTGAAATGTTGTTGTACCCTTGCATTAAATAAATAGTACTGTTGTATTAAGTGCTGTCAACCCACAGTTGGGCAGTCCCATATAAAGTGGATGAAGGAAGTGCCAGTAGCTGTGAAGCATATATACAGTCCTCAACAGTCGGTAAATGGATGGCATACATAGGTAAAACTGGCACACGAGTAGCTTGTCAATGTGTTCCCCAGAAATGTGAGTGTGCTACATGAAATATATGGTTCTGTAGAAATTTAACTGAAAATGTCACGTGAACACATCCAGATATGTAGATACATAAATATAAATAAAAAATATAACTATGTAGCAGTAACATCTGCATCTTGGACAGTTAGTATGTGAGATATAGGTCAGGTATATAATGAACTAGCCAAACCCATTACACAACCTAATGCATATTGCCTAGTGTAATAATACATGTAGGGGATATACACCTGCAGTCAATAGGAATGTAGTGTAGAGTAAAAGTACTTATAAGATGTTAATGGAGGTTTCTTTTTACATCCTACTGTATGTGCATAAACAATGCAATTCCACACCTCAATGGGTATGTCTAATCTCAAAACATTTGTTGGGACATATGTCCTATTGTTCTATAAATATCTGCATTTACTATGATGCATGTGCCCTGTTCAAACACCACAATCTTGGTGGCCTGTTGCCACCAATCATCCCTGCATGCTCTTGTAATGTCCACTGTCGTTCAATATATGCATGTGTTATGCTTGCTGTTCAACTGTTGGAACCCTGGTGTGTTGGGTTAATGGGAATATTACTGCATGCTGTTAAAACTAATTTGGAATGCTGTTGTCTATGTTGTAATTAAACACACCTAGTCACAGAACGTATGGGAAGGCCGGTCCCAGTGGACCCACCTGTCTCTCCTCAGCTGGTGATTTCACCTGGCACCAGCAGGTCCGGTGCCCAGCCCGGCCTACCCTCCTCCATTGGTCCTGTGCCACCTTCGGGTGGAAGCGCTGCAGGGGATGGGGCTCATCCCCCCTGTAAGAGTGGGCGAAGAAGGGCCACCTGTCGCCCTCCAAAGGGTCCGGGTTGTGGTGCGTAGGGAGATCCAGTGTTTAGTCGCTGATCCCCTAAGCCAGCTCGAGGTGAGAGTGGCGCGACTCACGGGTGAGCCTGCCCCTCCTACGCAGCCCCCAGCACAGCCACCCTCGGGGCTGTGAAGGTGCAGTGGTGACTGCCCATGGGTGGGGATTTCAGTCCCACTGTTACCATCTGTGGGCTCATGGGCTTGCGATTTCCAAACATCCATCCCTATCAATTGTGTTCACCCACCCCATGTGTCATACTCCTCCCCTGTATGCATCTTGTTTGTCTTGTCTGTTTACCTCCCCAGCCTACCTCCCCAAATATACCTACTTCCTCTACCTCACATTCCACTCGCACCTGAAAAAAAAAAAAAGGGCAATCTGTTCCCACAAAAAAAGACGCCCCATACGTAGCTGCCCATTTCGCACACATGTCTGCTGGACATGTAAACTGATAATTAGAATTGGCAGTACAACATACTTTTTTGTCCTCACCCCTCTCTCAGGGGTGGAAGGTTTCAAATTTCACTCCAAATTTATAACATATGCACAGCTGTTGCTGTTAAAGAAATGGGCAGCTATGGACCTTCCCTACACCCGTCCTGCACATCCTGAGCTGGTTTCCCCACTGTCTTTCCCTCTTTGTGCCCCCTTTTTCACCACTTTCCTATCTCTCCATTTTCTTTTTGTTCAAAGAAATTAGCTTGGGGGTTAGTGGGAATAAGCACTTTTAAGCAGTAGTTAGTGGGTTTGAGCGAGTGTGCCCATGTGTGCGCTAAGCTTAGCATCGCTAAGCGCTGCGCAAACTCACCCAAACCCACTTACAACTGCTTAAAAGTGCCTTAATCACTCTGTATGTCAGGGCCCTTGTTCTGCTCAACAGCAAAATAAAACACCTCTATCAGTCTCGAACCCCAGACCTTGGACACACTTGACTGCATGAAGTACCACTAAGCCACAGCAGATATACAATAATTTGGTGCTGAAATAAATATATCATGCAATACAATGAATGAATGTAAAGGAAAAATAGGAAGGCCATAACACAAAGCTTGTTCTGTGGATCTTTACCAGCAATTGTTGTGGAATTGCATTACATGACTGTGATAAGAGAAGCAGCCATTCTAGCAGCAAATAATGTTATAGAGGCACTTTACACCCCCCACACAGTATCATAGCAGGATAAACTGGCATATCTGATTAGGGCAGAGGCTATACTTCCTAACTGTGACTACTTTTCAGGGATGTCCCTGATTGTGAAACATATTTTAGATGTGTCCCTCTGAATCCCTCTGAAAAGTACTGTCGTTAGTCAGAGAGGTGGTGTATTACACAATGAATAATCACAATAATAACAGTAGACACCACTTGTACTTTATAAAAGGAGTACTAATCCATATGCACTGCTTCACTCAAGTCTATACTTACTGTCTCTATTAGTTGGAAGGTGTATCTCACTTTTAACTACCTATCCCTGACTCCAAGCAAATATGTATCTGAGTGTTTCATAGGCCTGGCAGAGGCACAAACACACAGGCATATCAGCTTATCTGCTGTTACACACTCTGCAAATAGCTTTGTGAGGACTTCCACAAGCATAACCTTATGTAGGAGTACAGCACAGAAATACCAAAGGATGTAGCCATGTACTGATAGCAACTGACTGCAACAATGCCATTGTAACAGTGCTGAAAACACCTGTGGGTTGCAGAGACAAAGAATAACAGGCTAACATCTGGCTACCATCTGGATAGGTTCACAGTTGGGAACTATGCAGACAGACCACCTGCCTTGATAAACTAACAGGTACACACCGATCCTTTAAGTCCAGTAAGATAACACTCACACAATAAGACGTAATGCTGTCTGTATGTCTGCATCCCCCCCCAAATTTTAAATATACGTGTGTGTTTAGGGTCAACCAAGGATGTGGGTAGGCATACTCAGTAGTGGAATTGTCCAGTTTACCTGAGAATCCTGTGCTAATGTCAACAATAAAAATACACAAACCCCGCAGAAGTGAGTACATCAATATGCGCAGTATAACAGTTCACAAACAGTTCATGTGTCAAAATAATACTTCTCAACAACTACTCTTGTATGGCAGTTAATTACATAAGTAGAAAAGAAACTACATACTCACATAAATATTGTGTAAGCATTTGTAGGGGTGAGTTAAACTCTACACTGATAGCTCTGTACTGGAAGTGGCAACAGTCATGTCTGAGTACAACATGTACATCAGTGTCTACACCTCTAGCTTCAGATATAAGAAGTATACCAACCTTCTGACTTCAACAACAGTGTCCACAGCAAACAAGCATGGGCCCCACTCTGGAAATCTGAAAGGGCTACGCCTATAAAACTTAGCAATTTATAGCATTGGGTTGCTATGACAGTGAGTACTGCAATTACCACACAGCAGGCTGTATGCATTTACCAAATGCTGGGCACCAATTGGTGCAGAGGTCATCACATGCACATGTGCAGATACCTATAAAAGCAGACTGTACTTACTATCCCCACATGCAATCCTTACATTGCACGTGTTAAAGCATCACTGAACTTGGGGAGGAGTAAAAAAGAATTATTACTTAATAACACAAAAGTTTAATTAAATAAAAAGACTTGACTGAATTACCAACCAAATATATTAATTAAGTAAAAAAAAAAAACTTAATTAATAACCAAAAGAAATTAAGTAAAAGCAATCTTTACTTAAGTAACACAACAAAAAAATTGTCAAAACATACACAGACGGACCTGACCTGACGGAAGTGACAAACAGGTATGTAACAGATATGTGATTACCGGCAAGTAGTAGATGTTTATGAAGAGTACTGTAAATACTTTGAAACATGCATATGTGGCAGCAGTAGGTATGTATGCACTGATGCCATGCATGACTACTGCCATGGACAAATTAGTGTGTAGCTGTGTGTAGTGGGACATAACTGTGACATATGTAGCTCAGCATTTAATGTCAAACATCCGATCATGTCATCTATGTTCTGTACAGTACTGTGTATAATGGCTGTCTTGGGGAGTAGTGCAAACAACTATATAAACCTGGATGTGACAGAGTAACACATACATGATAGTCATATAATGTGTAGCTTAGCATTGGCACCTGCTGTACCAGGCTAGTATAGTAATGTATAATTAGCAGCTATAAATACACCCTGTAATATTACTGTTATGCACACATGTGACAACTGTTCATGTTGTAGCAAGGCCCAACAGGTCATCCGTGAGGTCTATAGACTTACAACAGTGTGGACCTTGTGTGTGTATGGCACACACATATGGAGAGATATTTATGTGTCAGATGTATTAGCATCTTAACATGTGCATAGAGCAAGATACATACTGCAACTGTTTGTGAAGGGTGGACATATATATGTTGGTGAAGGTTGTTATGTGCATATTTTCATGTAGGTTGTAGTGTGTGGCAAACAAGACAGCATACCGTGCTGGTAGATGACATGTGGTGTTTAAACACTGTGGGTATGATTTGCTATGTTTTTAGTCTTCCAGACAGGGAGTCCTGCTAAAGATACATGGCCTGAGAATACCCTCAATGCATTCTGCACAAGACTGTGCAAAATTATTACATAACTGTATCTCTCTCAACCCTTGCATAATTGATATTCCCATCATGAAAGGTGGACTGTATATGTGCCTACATGTAAATCTATATGTACACCAATGGATGTTTATATGTACGCTCAAGCTCAATGTTGTAAATGTATTGCCATCCCTTTTGTTAAAAACCCTGTACCCATGAACTACCACATAGGTGGTAGTCTACTCAACACCAAAAGTGTGATAAGAGACCACAGGACACAGATGGACAGTAGTGTGCATTTTGATAATCACAGTGCCACACTAATCATGTAAACTGTGTACGGTCCACATGTCATCACAAAAGGTGTGTCATCCATGGAATAAGAGGTCAGTGTTCCACTCTACTCATCAGTCATAAAACCCATCATAGAGTACAATGGCTCTTTTGGTATGTACCTCAGAAGACATCTACAGCAACTGTAGACGCCAGGCACAAACACCACAAAGAATATTACCAGACACAAACAGATGCCCTATGCAGACTGCCTTCCAAAACCACAGCTACACTGTGTCGCATACCGCCTACCCAGAGCCAACCTCTGCCTAACATACGAAGCTATGCCAAACCCACAGGTGTTGGACATGCTCCATGTAAACAGATCAAAATCCCTACAAGCTACACACTGTACTGATCTAAACCTTGTAACATCAAAAAGCAGAACATGTTGGAGTGGTACATTCTCATCTTAGACACATACCATACTCTGGAACTAACTACCTATCAATATCAAAGAAAGGTCCTCATTAGCAGTCATCATGAATAATCATGATGAATCGATGTGAGATAGGAAATACAACCTGGGAATCATGTCTGTGGCTCTAGATGACAGGGGCACATGAACTTAAATTTCATGGGTGTTGAAGGGCAGGGTACTGTATGGCTAGGCTTCGATAGGCCCTATGGCTAATAGCCTATGAGCTACCTAGGACCCGATACACACATGCAAGTACATGTTGCATTCATTGCTATGTGAGGTTGACTGAGTGTGATGGTGAATGTCTAGGTGAATATGTCAACATTGTGTATATGTGTGATAGCCTAGTGCGAAACTGTTTATATCATGGTATGTAGTGTTCTAGCTCTGATCCCCGCAAAATATATGTATGCTATTGCTAGGCAGGAAAAGCAGTATGGCATACAGTGTGACGTAGTCCCTTGGTGTTGACTGGAGTGTGCCATTGTAGGCTAAAGCAGTACATGTATGCTTATTGATTGTTAACACTAGTGAATACAAATCCCATATGAACTGTAGTACTACCTGAAGCTGTAGGCCTAAACAGCACAGTATGGTGTATATCCAAATTGCTTGGAAACACTGTTTTTTTGTTACCTGTAGTCCTCACACATTACATACCTCAGGCATAAGGTTTTGTAAGTGCTGACATACAGTACTGTATGGTACACAGGTAGAGCTCATCTGGGTTGCCATACCTTTGTGTCTTGTAGGTATGTCTGATGTGTGTGTGGGTATGCCTGTAACATGGCCTCGGTCGTATGTGTGTTACAGGATATAAGTGCATATCTAGCAACATGTATATTGTAGTGCAGCAGTATGCCACCTATATTGATGAATATGCACATATGTTACTTAGGGGTTTGCTATCAACAAGTAGTGTGGTGTACTGGTAGTACTGTAACTGTACTCTACAATCATTTCAATGGATGACATATTTCTATATGCGTTAGCTTCATATATACCTCCTGTGGCTAGATGGTGCATTGTGTCACATACAGTGTGCCATGTGCTGTTGTATAGTCTTACATACTGGTTTCACTTTGTTGCTGTGCAGAACATGGTTTAATATATAGAATGTGCCAGGGGCTGTCAGGTAGTTGTGGGCTGAGCACTGATGTGGATTCTGGAACTTCATCAACTCTCTTCTGCACCCAGGTACAAAAAACAATCCTTGTCCTGATAATAATAAAACAGACACAGAAATTGCAACCCTATTCAACTCCTTCTTTACCATCTCCATAGCTGAACTCACTAAGACCTTCCCCAATAATATCTCCTCCCCTCTACTCAACCCGGCATTCCCTTCCCCCAGTCAATCTCCCTCTCCAACCCCTCCCCCATTTTCCATCTAAAACCCATCTCTATCTCTCACATCAAAAAGCTTCTCGCCAAACTCAAGCCATGCTCCAATGCCCCTGACAATATCCCCTCACACTTTCTAAAGCTTGCTGCAGATGCCATTGCCATCCCCATTAGCATTCTCATTAACCAATCCATTCGTGAATCATACGTCCCCAAATTGTGGCATGCAGCTTACATCCTACCTCTTCACAAAGGAGGCAAAAACAATAATATCTCTAATTTCCGTCCAATAGCCATTCTCTCCTCAATATCAAAAATTCTAGAAAAATGCATCCACCAACTTTTGCTCTTCCTTATCAGCAATCACCTCCTTACCCTTACTCAACATGGCTTCCACCCCGGCCATAGTACAATAAACGCTCTCCTCTCATTTCTAGACATTGTAAACCATGCTCGTGATTCTGGAGAATTGTATCCACTGTAATTCTAGATCTATCCAAGGCAATCAACACTGTCTCTCACTCCCACCTTCTAACTTAACTGTCTAACCTCAATCTCACTCAACACTCACTTACCTGGTTTAAGAGTTATCTTTCTGACAGATCCCAGACTGTGAAATGGAAAACAGGTACCTCAATCTTCCTTCCCACCCCAACTGGGGTTCCTCAGGGTTCAATACTCGGTCCAATGCTCTTCAATATATTTATCAATGAATTCCATGCAGCCATTCCCAACACTAAAATAGTGCAGTATGCAGATGACTCCACTTTAATCTGCTCTGCTCCTAATCTTCCTGCTCTCCAAGCAATTACCCAATCTGCCTTCACAGCTACTGAGAACTGGATGCTTCAAAGCTGCCTCTCTCTTAATGCTAATAAATCCAAAATCCTACTTTTCTCTCCCTCTAAAAACATGCTTCTTGACAAACAATCTTTCAATATTATCAGTAATACCAACTCCCCAATAGAAGTTGTCCCCTTCACTAAACTTCTTGGTGTTACTATCGCCGAACACCAAAAATTTGATATGCATGTCCAATCAAATATAAAAAAACCCCATCAAAAACCTGGTTTACTATACAGAAACTCACACTTCCTCTCTCCCCCTACCAGGCATACTCTTGCCACTACCTACTTACTACCTTCACTGTTATACAGTGCCCCTCTACTTACCAACCTTGCTTCCTCCATCTCCGCAAAACTAGAAATCTGCTACAACAAAATCTCCAAATTCGCTACTAAATCTAAACACTCCTCCCACCATTGCTCTTCCCTTCACATGCTAAAGTGGCTAGAACTTCCCAACTACCTTGACTACCTCCAACTCACTACAGCCCACAAATTAATCAATAATCCTACTGCATGCCCTGCTCTAGCAAACCTCCTTCCTTCTTATACTCCTCACAGACCACTAAGATCCGCACAACAAAATCAACTTTCTATTCACAAACCAAAACATCCCGCTGGCCAGCATCTGCTATCCTACTCCTTAGCAAAAAAATGAAACTCTCTTCCCCCCTCAATAAGAACCTCCAATAACTTTGAACTCTTCAAATCCCAGCTCCATTCTCATTTCTCCCTTAACTGGAAATGTAATTGTTCTCTGCCCCCCTAATCCTAATAAACTCACTCCTACCTGTTCTTTATTAATTACTTCTACACCTTGGCAATTCTGCCCAACAGCTTCCCTTCAACATTTCTAACATAACTTATGAACCTTTAATGTATATAGTGTATATACTATACATAGTGTTCTTTCTCTACTCTCTCTCTCTCTTTTAAACTTCTTCCTTCTAAACCTATATAACATTTGACTAATAAATGACTCTATCTACTATTTGCATCCAACTGTCTTCAACTTACTTTACCCTCCTTCCCCCTTCTATAACTCCCTACCCCTTTTTTTTCACTTTTTTTCACATTTGTTCTTCTAATTAACAATTCTCTTACTTCCCTACTCGACTACCTCTCTCTCATTTCTCTACTTTTACATACTTATTACTACTACTCTGTTTACTTTCCAATACCCTTCCTACTTACCATACATGGTCTTCAGGAACTATCCTCAAGTCTTCTATACTCTTCTATTTGCACTGCATTTTTGCTACAACTCACCGTTTCATTTTATATTCTTGTTTAAAATACTATATAACACTATGTCTTATTCATAATTGCATTTTATGTTATTTTTTTTGTATTCTTTACTTTACTTTACTTTACTGTTTATTGTACTGTATTTTTTATTTATCTTTGTAATTTTGGAGCTTTTCTCCCTGGGCTTCCACTGAAAACGGGTTCCTTGAGCCCAGTGGATAACCCCAGTTATCAAACTGGAAATAAAAATAAATAAATAAATAAATTATTAAAAGTGTGTATCTACTGACAGCCAATAGGTTGCTATATATGGCATTTCATTGATATCTGTACTTTAGAATGTTAAGTGTGCCACATGACTTGCTCACAATGATTGTTTTATTATCTTCCAGGGACATGTCTCACCATCGCAACCCTGTGTATTCCCCTGAAGAGGAGGAAATCATTATATCCACCCTATTACAACATCATACCCTGCTGTTCTCCATAACCAGCCAGGACCAGCATGAGCGCACAGCACTGTGGCAAGACGTTGTCCGTCGGGTTAATGACGTAGGCATGCATAACTGGACTTATGAGCAGGTACGCCATCACTGCAGTGATTTACTCAGACATGTCCGGCAACATGCCTCTGATGTCTGCAGACAACAGCTTGCCACAGGTGGTGGTGCAGCATCACACCCACCCCTCACCAGAGTGGAAGAGCTGCTCCCCAGCATGGTGGCTCCTGGACAACGACTACAACAGACATGTGTCATCATGGAGGCCAGAGTCACCCAGCAAGTTGACTCGGAGCATGCAGGTAACATGGCATATCTGTAGACTACTGTTAGCTCGATTATTAGAACATGCATATGTCAGATGTGTACTGTGTATTTGGAAGATGTGGAGCCTGGTGTTGTGCAATACTGATAATTTGGAATATAATTTGTATGCCTGTGACTGTCAACCATTATACTGCTGTAAAATTGCAAACTCACAGCAGCAATGCCATAGTTGTTGACACTGGCACACTGTCTCATATCCTTGTAGGTCCCTCTGGTGTGACAGCAAGACAGCAGACCCATGCTGGTGAGTGTTCTACATTTAATATGGCAAATAACATGTGCATGTCATAGCTGAGTTGTAGGCCATATACACATGTAAAACACCTACACATAATGCATGCTCTGCATGTTTTCTGTGAGACTATGCACATCCCAGTAACATGAGTAGCTGCCTCAAACACATGCTATACACAGAGCATCCCAAACACGTGTGGTACACTGTAGTGGACATTGTATAGGCAGAGTCAATACACATGCACACAACATACACCACCTTGTCATACGCAGTACGTGTTAATATGATACACATGGCGTATTTAGACACCTGCTGTAAGGTCAGACTCCAGTATCCCAAATGTCATCCACACAGCAAACATACTATACCTGACGGGTAGAGGCCTATCATGGGGCGGCGCAAAACTCTTCAACAAACAATACATTCATGTTAGGCAATGCTCCCTATTGAACACCTTACATACCCATGTAACAACTGCCTATGAAATTGTTAATGTAGCCACAGTGCTGCAGTTCAGGTACAGCAAGATAGTTGCCAGTGTGGCACACATTAGTGGCCTTCAGTGACCACATGATGCTGGCTGATGATGGCTCATGGTACTACACTACATCCAATTACAGTAACTACAGTACAACGCATAACATTCATTGCTATACACCTGACAGTTGTGTGCATCCAGCCATGGTATGTATACCTGTGAGTGATGGTACACAGGACATTGAAAAGCATTTCATACTTGCACAGCAATGTTGTGTCCATGTAAGCATTGTGTTCCAGGGTGAGACCAATCACGGAACAACACACATGCATCAAAGACATGTATACTGTTATTAACAAGGACTCTCTACACTCGCACTGCATGCTGTTGAGCAACACACATCTTGCATGCTGACACATGTGATAGGACTCTTTGGCTTGTGATTCTGTACTCCACCATCAACCCTTAATGGGTATGTTCTGGATTGCTGTTGGTGTGTGTGTGTGTCTACTTTAGTGAGTAGTGTATTTGTGTTCATGTGTTCATGTGTGCATGTGTGCATGTGTGCATGTGTGCATGTGTTCGTGTTCATGTGTTCATGTGCTCATGTGTTCATGCGTGCATGTGTGCATGTGTTCATGTGTACATGTGGGCATGTGTTCATGTTCATGTGTTCATGTGTGCATGTGTGCATGTGTGCATGTGTGCATGTGTTCATGTGTTCATGTGTTCATGTGTGCATGTGTTCATGTGTGCATGTGTGCATGTGTACATGTGTTCATGTGTGCATGTGTTCATGTGTGCATGTGTGCATGTGTTCATGTGTGCATGTGTGCATGTGTTCATGTGTGCTAACATAATGTACAGATTGTAAAGTGTGTTTCCTGTCTCCCTCTCACAGGTGCTGAGGTTGTGTTGGTTGAGTGCAGCAGGGAACCTGAAGACACTGCCACAAATAGTGGAAATGATGAAACATGTGTTGTGGCACAGGCAGGTTTGACAGGGTCTGTCGTTGGTCCGACAATCGACAGTACACAGCTTTTCACACCATCTATGCGCACATTCATACTGCCAATACATCCCTTATCACCAATGGCCTTAGCTGAGGGACAGCACACAGTAGGCATTGACCAGGATAGTGTGGTATCTATGGCACATGCATCCCCTCACAGCAGCCATACCCAGATTCCTGGAATGGTACCACATAGGTGGATGTCCAGGGGTTCTCGTGGGAGCACTGCTGGTCGTAATGCCCCTGGCAGACGTGCCCCCACAGGTCTTACAACCTCAGGTATGTTCCAGGCTGTAATGCAGGCACAGGCATGTATGGAATGGTACACCAGACAGGGACTGAGGGCGCAGAGGGCCCATAACACCTCTATCAATGACAGTATCCATGACCTTGCCGTTGCAGTCTGTCACCACACCTAGGTCATTGATAGACGTTGGGGGGAGACATTAGATGTCCTTTGCAATGTCATGTCCATGTGCCAGGACAGTGCAGGACGGCTGAGACGTCGACGTGGACGTATGCTAGCAACATCATTGGCTGGCAGTCATTGCAGATGACACACAAGTCACAGCCGCTCCCGTAGTGGCAGTACCAGCCCCAGCAATGCTGGAGCTGGGCTGGCAATAGACCATCATAGAAGACCAAGTGCACGTGGCTCTGGCCAGTCCCAGCAGGGACATGGGTCCAGTTGACATCCCTCTGCCTCTGATGATAGTACCCAGTCTGGCTTAGTACCCGATACTGTCTGTTGCACCCCTGCCAGGCACAGGTACTGTGTCTGTGGTCAGAGACGGTGATTTGTACAGCCTGGCAGGTACAGTCTGTGGCTGTCCCACAACATCCCATATATGGCAGCCACATGGTGGAACTGTGTGCATGCAGACACACACACATAGTCCAAACTCCTAGGGCTAACACATACACACACACATTACATCAACATTGACCCATGCTGTGCTGTTGTCCCCCACACACACACACACACACACACACACACACACACACACACACACACACACACACACACACACACACATTCATGTCGATTGGATGGCTCAATGTCGGGCTCTGGCAAACCAACAACACACCCTATGCATATGATGAAACTGTGCCACCTCCTGTCATCTGTAACATTGATGCAGGAACAGGCTAACATGGTGCTGATGCACAGGGTGACTTTATAGCAGTGTAGCAATGTTAGCATGTTGTCAACAGTACAGTGTCATGATATCCTTGTAGGTATATCTGAGCAGGCATGATGCATTAAAGCTATGATTATCAATGTAGTATTGTTTACAACAGTGTTAATTCCAAAAATGTATTGTCCGCCCATGTGCCACTTGGCTGATGTGTGTAGTTTTGGCAGCATGTGTTGGTGAGTGGACAGTACGTGTGTGATGTGTGCAGTACAGATTTGCAGGTGTACATTTGTAAACATGGCGGAGGTGCACTGTCTGCATGTACTTGCATAGTGGACACATGAGAAGGGTGACATGCCCTGTATTACAGTGTCAACACTTCATAATTTCTATTGGTGGCCAGTATGCATTTTAATACACATATGTTTTAACTTGGGTACACATGTGTGTATGACATGGTTTGACACTATGCTGTGGGTGATACTGTTACTATCTGTCATTGGTTTGCATTCTGGTAGTATACACAACCTCAACAGCCTGACTATAACCAATAGTTACATGATGTCTTGACAACTGACACACAGATGTGGGAAACTCAGTAGCATTTGAATCCTTCCGGTACTATACTATACCAGTAACCAGTGGTATTGACCGCCACCCATTCCTGGGACCACTCCTGTTTGGCATATAGCCCCCTTAGGTACAAGCAAACACACTAGGGATATGTCCGTCCACATCTGGAAATGCATACAGTGGCCTACAATGCATTCTCTGGATGAGACACTTATCCTCCACAAGGGTATCATACAGACAGATACCTGTTGTCCAACCCATGCTGTAAAGCTGTAAGCCAAATATAGCATTGTCATCCACATTTACTAAACATAGTATCCCGACAGTACCACATAGGTAGTAGCCCCAAACATGTAGAATGGGTACCGATGTATACATACAGCCAAGTGTTATGTCATCTGTCCTTTGGTATTCACATTTCCATAGGTATTCTGAAGTCCCTTGGTGTATCACAGAAGCAATAAGGGGTCTGTATGCATATCCACAAAGTTGTTGTACACCTATAATGAATGTCCATCATTGACAGACTTTGTTGTGTTTGAACATGTCTGAAATATACCCCAGGCATGAACCCTTACTCACACTATTCTATAGAAACTGTCATGGGTGTGTGTGACACAGATGACCTAGGCCACAGATCACTACAGTGGCTGGCCTTGTCGCAAACATACATATGTGACCGAAGGTCTGAGAAGCAGCAGCACAATCTGTCATAGGTAACAGATGTATTCATGTAGAAAGCAGGCTTCACACCTATGAACTAATTGAGGTCGCATGTACATATATGTATTTGCCACACAGATACCTGAAGTGTGCAATGCACATACTGTTGTTATACTGATATGTCATACAGTAGTAAAAACTAAACCCACAGCACATTGACCAACAGTATCACACACACACACACACACACACACACACACACACACACACACACACACACACACACACACACACACAGCAATTGCAGGATTCAAATCTCTATCTAACTATGTTATTATACTAGAGAGATATGCATTAACATGACACGCTATATACTTTACTAGGTGTTTTCAATTCCACTGCTATATTTGTAGGATGCTGACATCATCAGACTTGCCAAAGAGGAATATAACACTTTTAAGGTGTTTTCCTAGTCTCCAAAAAGGGCAATACTCTCAAAGGAAATCACACAGAAACATACACCCCCCACACACAGTCAGCAATTGCAGGATTCAAACCCCTACCTAACTATGTTATGATACTGGAGAGATATGCATTAATATGACACGCTATATGCTTTACTGGGAGTTTTCATTTCCACTGCTATATTTGTAGGATGCTGACATCATCAGACTTGCCAAAGAGGAATATAACACTTTTAAGGTGTTTTCCTAGTCATCAAAAAGGACAATACTCTCAAAGGAAAGCACACAGACACATACCCCCCACACGCAGAGTCAGCAATTGCAGATATTCAGACTCCTACCTAACTATGTTATGATACTGGAGAGATACGCATTAACACGACACGCTATATGCTTTACTGGGAGTTTTCATTTTCATGCTATATTTGTGGGATGCTGACATCATCAGACTACACATGGTAATGTGTGTGCACTTAGTTTTATGCAATCCCAGGACTGAGCCATGGGGGACAGCAGGTGTTATCAGCTTGAACAGGACTCCACAATTTTTACCTTGTGTGATCTATCTGTGGCCCAGTTGCCAATCCATCCAATGACAATACATATTTATGCACAGGTTGTTGATTTTGTGGATACGACATGTGTCTGGGATGTTGGAAAAGGGCTATTCAAAGTGTATGTGGGACATGTGTAGCTCATTTCATTGATGTATGTCCAGGGTGGCTGCCTTGCAAACAGTCTAGCAGGTTTGGGAACCATGATCTGCCCATGACCAAACCAAAGTTGGCAGGGTTGTGTGTTTATAGGCTTCCAATAGCTCTGTTTCTGACTTCAATCATGATGGACTCCATGGCCTTGCAGATCAGACTTCTTAGGCTTATATGACTATAGTTCCCATGGTCTGTTGTGCACCAACACTTGTGGAGTGTGCCATATGTTGCTGTAACCCATTCAACAGTTTCATATCCTGTAGAGAGGGCAAGGCTCAACAGACTGTTCAGGTGCAGGGTCTGTTTGTTCTGCAGTTCACTTATGACACATATAGGGGAACAATGTAATCCAACTGATGCCATGTTTCAGCTTTGGAAGGAGCTGTTTACCCATTCTACATGTGATATCTCCTGGTATGATGATAGGGCCTTTTTTCAGTGGGAGGTATGTATGTATGTATGGGCCTGTCTGACAGGATGTTGGCATTGTCAGTCATTTACAGTTGGCCCTGACTCAGGACATATATGAGTGTACATTGCTATTTATGACATAGCTGAAGGAAGTGTCACAGTTCTGTATGGACTCCTTCACAGATAATCTTTCTATGACGTGGATTGGATAGTGTTTGGAGTGCACATTGTTTATTGATGATACTGATTTCTGTTTTTTTATTTTCTTTGCTTTTCAACTTTCTATGAATAACTTAAGTATCTGTAGTACATATTTGATTATGACAGGGTTCCAATATATTATATATGTCTCTGTTGTCATATCACTATGTGCACAAGTCAGGATTGGTGAATTGTGAGAGGTTCCTGGGTTAACACATGCAACTGCCAGATATGTGTGGCCCACTGCTGTACTCAGACATGGCCTAAGTGTGTGAGCATGCCCAGTTTGGCCTTTCAGTATGTTGTTGCCTGACGTTTGCCTCATTTATTCATGTGTGAGCATGCCCAGTGTGACCTTTCAGTATGTTGCTGTGTGAAGTCCACTTCATTTGTTGATGTGTGTGAACACACCCAATATTAACATTTATACTATATGTGTGCTGTAAATCAAGTTGTATTTTTACTGCAGGGCTCACCTTTGTGTCATAACTCTAAAGGGATTATGATGTGCCTGCAGGGTTTCCATGAGACACTTTGCATAGACTTATCAACATTTCTTCATACAGGCTGACCAGTGAAATACTGTCATGGTTTAGTGGTTCAGTACTGTGACAATAGTGCACAGTATCCTGGGTTTGAGGACTGTCACTGCTTCATATTTTCATACTGGGCAGACCAGACTGCTTAAGGAACAGTAAAGCAAATATGACCATGTTTACCTGCTTTTGCTCAACTATGCCCAACTTTGACCAAACTTGCCCAACATTGCTCAACATTAACCAACATTGGTGAACGTTGCCGAATATTGCTCAACATTGCCCAAAGTTGTGCTACTTAGTGTGTGCAATTTTGTTTACATATACTAAATCGTGGTAAAAGCTGTTTAGCACTGCTTTATATTGCTTAAAACATGGCAATCATGCCTCAGGTGGTGCTGCAGGGCTGCCTATGTTGGATGCACATAGTACACTCCCTATACATGTCTGAAAACAGGTAGTGTCAAGTTAGACATTCTTTTTACTATATGTGCGAGTCAGAGAGAGGTATCATTTCCAGGGTTCCTACTGAGCCAGTGTATATGCTATGTGTTGCCTCTTTGCCAAGGCCAAAACATACTGGGCACGCCTCCTTCTGCCTATTGGGGCAGGCTCAGGTTGTTCCTCCTCCGAGTCACGCTCTGCCTGTGATGGCCTTGGCAATGGTGGGGGGCTGCTTGGCCCGGCCCTATGCTGCTCCTGCTGCAGCTGTTTTTGCAGGATCATATTATGTAGCATAGCACATACCATGACTATTTGGGTACATGTAGTTGGTGAGTACTGCAAGGCTCCACCAGATGTGTCCAGGCACCAGAACCGTGACTTGAGCAGCCCAAACACACGCTCAATTACATTTTGTGTTTGTGCATGTGCCTCATTATGGTGTTCCTGTTCAGGTGTGTGTGCATTTCTGATGGGTGTCATCAGCCACGGCTCAAGTGCATATCCAGCATCCCCCACTAGGGGACCATGAGGGATGTCCCCATCGGCAAATGTCTGGTACAGCTGTGTCAGATGCCAGATATGGTAATCATGGTAGCATCCAGGGCAGCCAGCACACACATTCATTATTATGCCCTGGGCATCACACATGACCTGGCAGTTGATGGAGGGGAAACCCTTGCAGTTAAAGTAGGCCCTACCCTGCTCACCAGCTGGTGCTTTGATGCATATGTGCGTGCAGTCTGTTGCACCCACTACCTCAGGGTATTCTGCTATTTGCTGGAAAAGACGTATATTGCTGGCCAATACCTTATGGGAATTGGGGAAATATACATGATCACCGACATGTGCTGACATGGCATTCAGGAACTGGTGCAGAACCCTGGATGCTGATGCCTGTGAAATCTCCATCATATCACCAGTTCATCTCTGGAAGGTACCTGTTGCTAGTATTCTTAGGCCAACACATACCTTGGTTTCCACTGGGATTGGTTCTCCTCTGTTGGTTCTGTGTGTGAGGTGTGGCCTGCACAGCTCAACAATTTGCTGCATGAGGTCTCTGTCCACTCTATAGCACTCCACTATCTCCAGCTCATGTAGCCCCTGGTAGGTTACCCTGGGCCTGTACACTCTTCTCCTTCTCCTCACTGTGGGTTGCTCAGCAGCATTCGCATTGTCACCACCCTCAGTATGTTGCATATGTCGCCTTATAACAGCAATGGCAGCCCCTAACATTTCTTTGTCTCAGTAAAGCTTTTTCAGTTTTCACTTCTATTAGCTTACTGCAGTGTTGCAGTGTCTCTGAGAAAAACATAGTGGAAAGTTGTTTGCAGAGTTTTAAGTGTTGGGCTGGGCTGGGCTAGTGTACTGCCTGTGTAATTGGCTGATTCTGATTGTTTTCACCTGCTACCTCTGCTAGTTCTCCTTGGATAACTTCCTACTATTTGTTGTGCTTCCTTTTCCCTTTCTGCGTCCACAGGGGGCAGCGCTGCGCAAACAAGCGCAAACACGTGCACACCAGCTCACACGCACACACATACGCTTACATGGCCTAACACTTGCTGACTCTGGCTTAAACGCATGCACACAGGCACAAACGCGCTTACACAGGTTTCAACAACCTTACACATGCTTACTCTGGCTTAAATGCGTGCACACAGGCACACACGTGTGCACACAGTCTTACTCGGATTTACAGGTGGGCACACGCGTGCATACACATTACAGGCACTTCTACAAGAAACTTTAGTGTTATCCATGGCATACGCCTTCAGTTTCTTACCTTTAGCTAGGATACCTGTTGACACGCCTCTTCCAGTGATGGGTAACTGACAGCAAACACATGCCACTCTGCTCCAATGAGCTTACATTCTTTCATACATACCCCCCTCATGATGTCACCTATCTTCTACTCTGATACTCCCCTTATCCTACTCTTACACTCCACGGACTTTGCTCATATGCCATGTGAAACTGGGATTCACTATCCTTACCCTCATTTGCATAGGATTGCCTACTAATGCTTGGTTACATCTCTTAGACTGAGCTTCCCCCCTTAGCAACCTCTACTCAGTAGCCATGTTGTCTTCAGCCTGCCATTCACTTGCATGACAGTTGAATATTTAGAGTAATATCCCTATTTGTGGCTTTTTTTTTCATGTTTTTACAGCGCAGCACTTTTGCTTGACGCTGCGCTACGCTTAAACTTCGGAGATCGAGGTAAAAAAAAAGATGTTTTTTTAATTTTGCAATGGGAAGAATTGCCAATGGCTGTATATTTGGCCATTGGCATGCTTCCTCAACTGGATGCATCCTTTATTTGGAGCTGTCACGGCTCCATTTTGCTATTTGCAGAACGGTACTCAGTTGACAACGGAGTACATTTCTGCAAATAACACTGCTCTTACTCGGACAGGTTAGTGTTTCCTGGATCGCAAATTTACCTCATTTGCATAACTTTCCACAGAAAATGAGGTAATTTGCATAACCTAGCCCTGTCCATGTAAGAGTCATTTTAGGAGCTCTCTTGCATGCCCCTGCCGGCTGTTCCTGGATCGCTCGGCAGACATGTTGGCTGCATGGAGTCTTACTCTACTCTTAGACTCCATGCAAGCCTTCGTGTATCCGGCCCTATGTCTAATTTGTTATAATCTAAACTGCAGATGTTGTTTTATTTTTGAAGATTGTAAAATTATTGTTCATAAAATGTTTTATAATCATTTGGAGCTTTTCTCCCTGGGCCACTGTTGAAAATAGACTTATCCCAGTAATCAAATGTCAGTAAATAAATACATAAATAAATATATTAACCTGTTGATTGAACTGGCTTAAACACCCATTTCTGATATATCCTGGGAAAGACTCAGAGAAATATAAATAATAAAAGAGATCTGTTGTAATAATTTAGTATGGTCTTAAACTGGGACACATTGCTCTGAAGTATGTAATAAGGAGTTACATTAAGGGTGAACAGAAGGATACATTCCAGTCCCAGGCTGTAGTGTGTGTTTCTGTTGTACTGTTAGGAGAAATTGTGAAATATCACTCCTGTTTAAGTGACTGTCTCCTATTGGAGTCAGTAGTGAGGACTGAAGCTCCTTAGTTTCTGACCCAGGATAATAAGGGATGTCACATTATTGTTTGCAGTCCAGTGAGATATGATCCGGATGTCATACCGCCACATAATACTTCAGTATGTGGTGCTTTTCCATTTTCCTTTCCTTTCCTTTTCGAGTCTGTGGACATTACATCAGCCCCTGTGATATAAATAGCAGGAGCTCTGCCACAAAGTACTCCTCTGCAATCTTTTCAATGATATTATTGTCACTGTGTAAGGTAACCAAGTTTAACATGAAGAGCCTTGCTGCATATCAACTTTAGCTAGTCAGATACATGCCTACCCCCTCCTGGAAAGTGGCTGTGACACTTCCAAACCAGTAGTCCCTCCCCTCTCCTCCCACTTTGCCTGATTAGCCATTTGTCATCATCACACCACTACCTGTGTGCTGTACTTAAATGTCCAATACTTCTTCTTGGCATTCTCAGTAAATAACAGTAAGAAAAAATCTTGTTTTTGTGCTCTTGTGTTAAATGCTCAAAATAAATCTAGGCCATCTATGTTTCTGTAATAAATGTTCTAATAGTCAATACTAAATAAATACTAAATATGTTCTCCTATGGGCCTCTCAGAATTCCCTCAAAAAACTACAATATTCATTGATTTTAATATAGATTGAAAAAACATATAATCTGAAATTCTAACCAGTAACATACATCTTGGAAGTTCAGCCAACTTATAACCACACCAACTAGATATAACAAAGCTATAGCCACACAATCAACCCTTGATTGGATACTAATATCGTCTCCAAATAGAATTTCACCCCACAGTACTCTGTCAGACAGCTTAAGTGATAACCTACTAGTATACACCATTAGGTACCAAAGCAATAGCCGCCAAAATACACATTACAGCCTTGTAAGAAAATATACTACCTTTCATAGGTTCATAGGCAGGTACTAGGCTATCGGCCCTGGGGCCTATATAAGCCTAGCCAAAAAGGTTCCCTGTCTTTCGCTACCCAAGAAAATTATTTTCCTGTGCCCTTGTCAAGCAGTGCCACAGAAGTGATCCATGGGGTGAATTTTCTATTTTCCACCCAGCAGTCAAGATTTTTCTTGAAGAGGGCCAGTGAGGAGCTTTGCGTGACATGAATGGGTAGTTTGTTACAGAATATGGGAATTCTCTGGGACAGGAATCTATCCCTCCAGTATGTTCTGTTTATTGTGGTGACAAGGTTTAGGTCCCTGGAATGTGTAGTTCGGAGAGACTGGGATTTATTTAAGTGTAGCATGTCCAAGAGCTCTGGGTTTGACATTGCTTTGTATTTTAGGCAGAGATCACCTCTGAGTAGGCGATATGTGATGTAGTAGAGCTGGAGTTTTTTGAGATGGTCTGAGTATGGCATCTCTTTGAGGCTGGTAATCCTCTTAGTGAGATATTTCTGTGGCCTTTCCAATTGTTGTAGGTGTCTTGTGAGATACATGCCAAATGGGGCATTGTACTCTATAATGGGTCTGATGAGGGATGAGTAGAGAGGAACAATTGCCTCCATTTTTCTAGAGGAGAACCCTTTTGTGATGAGATGTGCCACGTAGAAGGATTTCCTGACTACTGTGGCGATGTGGTTAGCAAAGGAGAGACTACTGTCCACCTGTGTCCTGAGGTCTCTTATCACACTTTCAGTGTTTAGTGAGCTACCGCCTATGTGGTAGTTCATGGGGGAATGACAATGCACTTTTTGGTATTGAGCTTGAGGCCATGACTTTGCCACCAAGCATCTATCGCTGTGAGGCCCTTTTGTAGAATGTCTACAACATTAGGTGATTCTATTACGGTTCCCAGTGTTCAGTCATCTGCGAACTTTGTTAGCCAAAGACCTTCTGTGTTGGCCTGCACTTCAGAGAAGTAGATGCTGAACAGGAGAGGACCCAGGACCAAACCTTGTGGTACTCCACTCATCACTGGTCTAAAGTTGGACTTGGAGTCGGCTACTTTTACTGTGTGGGTTCTGTCAGTGAGCCAGTTGGCCACCCATCTTGTGACAGAGGAAAAAGTAATCATCTCCTAGTCTGGAACCCAGCACCCTGTGCACAGCAATCACAGCGATACACTGCTACACCATCTTTTCATGAAGGCACTTATTAATATACTACATTTCATTAACTGGGAGTCACTAAAGGCTCTTCATATAGGTAATGCTGTCTCTAACTTCACCAAAATCTTCCAAGATGTTCTATAAACCCTAGCCTCACTCAGAATAAAATTAGCCAAAGCCAACCCTACCCCATGGCTATCCTTAGCAACTAAGTAATTCATGAAACAGAGACAAAGCATGGAAAGTCTGGAAAAACAATAAAACTGCTCTTTCTTTACTTGCATATAGACAACCAAGAAATGTAACAAAGTAACTTGTCCCCAAAGATAAAAAACTACTACTCAGTCAATCAGAATATACATACTTATAGTCAAAACTGCCTGGGCCTCAGTCAATAAACTGTTTAATCCAAGGCAAGCTTCAAATCCAGCTCCAAATGCACAGAAATGATACCATAGTCAAGCACTTCAATGCCCACTTTATATAGACAGCATGCTCATTAACCAACCTGGCAACTAATCAAGCTCTTGATGCCCGGTCTCAATCAGATAAGTGGATTAAACATCTATCCTTCCAACCAGTTCCAAAGATATAATTAAAAATTCCTCAAAGGTTAATGCCTATTACAACTGTCACCTATGTCCCTCTTGGATAAGGGCAGTCGGTGCTAATCATAGACTTGCACTGTAAATATAGACCATACAACTTGGTTAATAAGAGAACAAGGGTATAACATGGCTAGGCTTATAAAGACTCTAGGGCCAATAGCCTAGTAACCTCCTATGCACCTATGAGCTACTCCTGACAATCTATCTTGCACACACCTTAAAAGAGCAGCTGAGGTGACTGCATATCCACTTTCAATTGAGTTAAATCAATCCATATCTGAAAATAAAGTTGCCTCACTATGGAAAAAAAAAAACATTCACTATTCCTCTGCACAAGGACAGAATCAACACAGATCTTTCAAACTATAAGTCATTGCCATTTTATAACTACTATAAAAATATGAAAAAAATGTTTTCATATCAAAGTTCTCCACAATCCAATAAATAACCAGCTTCTGTCTTCAAACCAATAAAACTTCTGTCTTCATCACAGTACAACTACTGCTTTGCTAAAATTTGTTAATGCTGTCAATAACCATACAAATCCTGGAAGGCTAATCTTCGCCATCCTTATAGATTTAGCCACAGCTTTTGATATTGTCTCCCACAAGAAACTTTTAAATACCCTCTCATTCTTAGGCCTCACCAACTCCTCACTGTAAAGTTTCCATAGCAACCTCTCAAACAGAGCACAAACAGTGAAATGAAAAAAATGATTTCTCTACCCTCTTGCCAGAAAGCATTGGTGTTCAGCAAGGATCTGTGCTAGGCCTCATACTTTTCAACATATTCATTGATGACCTCTGAATTGTTGCAAAACATGCTACCCTGGATCATTATGCTGCTGATTGACTTGACCTTGATCTGCTTTACCAAATCTGTTCCCATATTCAAGACCTTACACTACAAGCCTTCTTATCAAATGAAACATCGCTAAATAATTCAGAACTTCTTAACCATAAAACTACTAAACTACTGCGTTTTACTTCAAAACACATCTCAACCAAAACAGTAGTCACTATAATCTCTGCAAAAAAAAATCACTATGCTAAAATAAAGCAAACAAAATTACTGAGTGTCACCACAGATGACCAGTTGAAATTTGATCATCATGTATCACACAATGTTAAAAAAAATCATCAAAAACTAGGTACACTATACAGAGTTAAAGCCTGCCTCACTGGCACAGCCAGAAGACTTATAGCCTCAACTTTCTTATTGTTATTTCTCCTCTACTTTGCCCCAATTTTCACTAACCTTCAGGTCCCGTGAGTGTCCAAATGCGAGCAATGCTACAATAAAATAGCCATATTTGCAGTAAACACCACTGCCCAGCCCTTGGAGAAATAAACTGGTTAAAACTACCACATTGCCTAGCTTTTTCTCAGCTAACTACAATATACAGACTTCTCTACAAGCCAGAAAATTGCTCAGCCCTTGACAACTTTATGCAGTACTACTCCCCAATAGAATTTTATGCTCTTGAGAAAAATCACTAATCACTATAACTCAATCATCTAATACTGCAGGTGGCTCTGTTTATTCAAACAATATAGCTAATCTATAGGACCACATCCCACTATCACAGAAATCCATTCAGAATGCAAATACATTTAAAACACAACTAAATCTTCACCTATCAAATCAGTACATCTGCTCTTCAGCTTTCCATATCATCAAATCATTCTGTTTCATTTAGAATCTTATGCCACACTTTCAGTTTTCACCAATACCTAAATAGTTTTAATAGCATCTTCTAGCTGTATACATCATTTTGATACACTGCTCACTCCCACCAGTATACTGCTAATATAAACCTTATTGTAGCTTCTCTGAACCTGCTTTATACCTCACCTCTTAACATTTTCTGTCCTACCTAGTTCCACTTCTTTAAATTTCTAAACATTAATCATGGGATCTATTATATATTTGACAAACCCAATAATTCACTTCTTCAGATGCTCAATGTTCAACAGCTATTTTATCATAGGATCATAGGCTCATAGGACATTGCTAGGCAATTGGCCCTGAGGCCCTTATAAACCTAGCTAAGGGTTGAGCCCATGAAAAGACAAATCAGCACCCGGTGCCCCTGTCCAGCAGAGACATGGGTAGAATCCCAGGGATGTGTTTTCTATTCCCCATCCAGTTATCCAGATTACGCTTAAAACGGGGTAAAGTGGTACTCTGCTTGACATGGAGAGGGAGTCTATTCCACAGTTGGAGGAGTCTCTAGGACACAATTCTGTCCCACCAGAAAGTCCTATTGATGTCACAGACCAGGTTGAGGCCACGTGTGTGGGTTGCTCAAGTGGAGCTTGACTTGTGGATATGCAGCAGTCCCATCAAGCCGGGGTCCAAGATTGCCTTGTACGCCAGACAGAGGGCACCTCTGAGACATCTGTATGAAACAGAGTAGAGGGATAGGGCTTTTAGCCTATCTGTGTATGGTAGATTTTTGAGGTCCTGGATTCTCCTGGTGAGGAACCTCTGTGGTCTGTACAGCTGCTGCATGTGCTTTGCGAGGTACATGTCAAATGGGGCATTGTACTCAATAATGGGCCTTACAAGGACAGAATACAGGGATGTTATGATCTCCTTGTCTCTGGATGAAATAACCTTACTTATGAGGTGGGCCATGTGGAAAGCTTTCCTTACAATAGAAGCAACATGGTGGTCAAAAGTCAGGCTGCTATCAATCTGGATGCCCAGATCCCTCACAAATGACTATGTGTTTAGAACATTGTTATTAATGTGATAATATATTGTGACATCTCTCTCCCCAAAGGGGATGATGATGCATTTTTTTGTATTCAGCTTGAGGCCATGTTTCTGGCACCAGTCATTTGTTTGGGTGCAACCCTCTTGGAGGATGTCCACATCACTAGGGGAATTCATGACAGCTCCCAACTTGCAGTCATCTGCAAACTTGGTCAGCCATAGCCCACTGTTTTTTCCTGTACCTCAAAAAATATATCCCAAATAACAGAGGCCCCAAGACCGAACCCTGGGATACACCACTCAATACAGGTCTACTGCTTGAGGTGGCTTCCCCTATTTTGACTACTGTAATACTTGCCTTTATTTCATATGAATGTGAACTACTTAGCAAATGTGTTTGCAATTGTAAATGTATATTATTAAATGTCTATGTATATTAGTGAATATCTGTTTAAAAATGTTTGTTATATGTTGGAGCTTTTCTCCCTGGCCCTCTGCTAAAAAAGGATTTTTGTCTAAACTAGTTGGACAAATCTGGTATACAAAAGCAATATACACAAACAAAAAAATAAGAAAGGACGCATGAAATGAATTCTGAGGAGTGGAGATACAGGAAGTGAAAGTGAAGGTAAGTATGAAAGACACACCCCAGGATTCAGCAAGCAGCCATGCAGGAATAAGTTATTTCTGCATGGCAGGGACCATTCCTTTTCAGCACAGCAGCATGCCATGCATATTTATGAAGAAGCACTGCCATGCTCTAAAACGGGCATGGTTCCATGTACAAGCACAGGGAGTGTGTCTGAGAGCAGAGCCCTCACAATACACGTCCCCTGCACTCTGGAATTGCTTTTCAGCAATTAAAAATGAGTGAGAACACTCGTAACACCCCCAACCCATCAAGAAAAAAAAAAATATGTGGTCAATGGCAAAAGGGACAATTATCCCTACCAAGCATACCTCTCAACTGTAAAGATTTTCACAGAATGCCGAGATGTTTGCCTCATATTTTTGGTGTGTTCACCTAGAATGTGTACCTTTCTGGCAAATAGCTGAGGACTGAAGTCATTAAATAATGACAAAACATTTGAGTGTAAGACTCCACATATCTGTCAGAAAATTCATGCTAATGTAAAAGCTATTATTCTATCAACTTTTTAAGATTGTAAGAGCAATATTTAAAATCTGTCCCTATTTGTCCTATTTGTCCCCCCATCATTGTAGGCTTTGTCTAGATATTTTGCTCTAAGAGGTTCAGAGGTATGCTACCAAACCAAAAATTATTTGGATAACACAGGTAGGATAAGCACATAGCATGCACCTCCCAACCCATCAGAGTAAGGAATGTAGACAAAGCCAAAAGGGAAAATTGTCCCACAAGTCAGACAGTTGATAAAATAACAGGTTTAGCATTAGCAGGGATATTCTGAAGATAAAATAACACAACAAAACTTTTTTTTTTATAAATGCGATAAAGTCTAAGCATAATTGCACAGTTGTGCCCATTGCTTAGCTACGCTTAGTCCAGCTTAAACAGCACAGGAAGTTAAATAGCAAGAGACACCCAACAGAAGCAATATTGTAATAGTGTAGTGGTTAGAATGTATGCTTTACAAGCCACAATTCCTGGTTCGATCCCCATTGTAACCATTCACATTTTACATGTGAAAGCAGTACATAAACATTTGTTTAGTATTACCTACTAAATAACATATATTTGTGAACCAGTGTACTGCATTAGGTCCAGATGTGAGGTGTCAGTTTTATAAAGTTGTGAAATCCCCATATAAACACAAGTGCCCCATAGAGTATAGTCACACATGAATAAATGCAATGAAAACAGATTGGGGGATGTCAGGGACAGTAAACAAATTTATAATATGTAATGAATGATGAATCAATGCCATACAGCAGGTAGTTTATAAAATGAAAAATAAGCAATGTAAGCATTGCACAGCTCTGCTTACCAGGTGTAAGCATTGTGTAAATATGACTGCTAAGCAATGAGTAGCCCAGCTAAGTGGAGTTTTCCATTGGTAAGCAGTGCTGAACCTGTCCCTTTAAGCAATGCCAACCTTAGCTAAGCAGGTTTACCAGCAGCTTAGCTTAGCTCAGCATATTCAAAACCATCCAATCAAGGCAAAGGGTGGGAAATCAGCTGTATATAACCTTGCAGGCGGGAATGCAGCTCATAACTGGTTCATCTTCCCACTGTAGACAGGATGACAGGAGTTGGAGAGGGATTGCACTTCCAGGTGCAGCACTGGGGCATACAGGAGTCTAAGTTCATGGTAGGACTCATGGTAAAAAAACATAATGAGAGACTGCTGTAGGGCCAGTGCCAGTGCTCCCAATATAAAGTGGAAGCCTGGGACCATCTCGCCCATGATCTCACCAGTGCCACTGGTATCCCTCAGACTGGTGAGCAGGTCAGGCACCACTATGCTGACTTGAAGCAGAGAAAGAGGGAGGTCATGGATGAGTAGGTCCAAGAAGCAAGGCAGAGGGGTGATGTCACAGCAGTGTGTAAGTAGTCATACCTTTACTGTTTACTAAAGTCCAGCATGTGTATGTGATAGATAGATATGCCTAAATAGTCTCTATTCCCTTTACAGCTGCAGCTGAGCTGGCTGTGAACGAGGAAGCCCATGCAAGTAGGCAGCAAAGGCTGTGTTGCAAGGATGGTGAGTAACAATCCTGCTTGCATTAGTCATACCAAATAAATATAAAGTAGTAGAAAGTCATCTGTCAGAATAAAAACTGTTGTATGGGTTGCACTAAATAAACCAGACAATCTGACAGTAATAGTCCCATACAGGTCATATTTAAATAAAACTGTAACTGCCTGGCAATAAAGCTCTAAATCCTGGACTAGTTGTATTTACTCTGGTATTGTATGGCATTTATTGTTGCATTCTCTGAATAGTAATGTTGTATTAACCACTGTTACCCACACTGTGCTACATAAAAAAATGTCTAGAAATGTCTGTATAAGACTGTTGTAAGTACAAGATCGGATTGTACAACCAAGAGAGATGTAGACAGAAAACACTGAAGACATAGACAGCAATACCCAAATAGCATACTCTAGTGTGACTTAAATTGTTGTATTTTTAGCAGACACAGCCAGGGTTCGAATCCTGGGAGTGATAGTAAGCTGTATGCATAATCATACCTCTCAACTCTACAGATTTTTCAGAATGTCCAGATAATTGGCTCATATTTTCTGCCTGTTCCTCTGTCCCCCTGGAAAATCAGTGGGATGATCTCAGAATTGTAGTCACAAAATAATGACATAACATTTGATTTTCAGACTTCAAAACCTTCAGAAAATGTATATTAAAACAAACCTTTTCACTCATGCAACTCTCCGAGTTTATGACAGCAATACTCAAAACATGTCCCTATTTGCACCCCCATGTTGTCAAGCTTTGTCCAGAGGGTGTGCATTAAGAGATTGAGAGGTATGTGCATAATATTAACTGAAATCTTGGAATATGTGTAGAAACAGTCAGGTAGCGTTAACAAACATTCCCTCCACAGGTCTGTTTGATAAGAAAACTGTGCCTGCCAATAAAGATTTAAATCCTGGACTGGTAGTGGCCTGACATGTAGTATTCAGTAACATCTGATATCAGAATAGTACTGTTGTGTCAACCACTGTTTCTCACACTGTGCTACATAAAAATATATGTAGGAATGTCTGTGTAAGACTGTTGTAATTACAAAGTCAGATTGTACAACCAAGAGAGACTTAGACAGAAAACAGTGAAGAGACAGACAATAATATCCAAACAGCACACTCTACTGTGACTTAAATTGTAATTTTAGCAGACACAGCCATGGTTTGAATTCTGGGAGTGGTAGTAAGCTGTATGCATAATCATACCTCTCAACTGTACAGATTTTTCATAATGTCCAGATAACTGGCTCATATTTTCTGCCTGTTCCTCTGTCTCCCGGCAAATCAGTGGGATGATGTCAGAATTGTAGTCACAAAATAATGACATACATTTGAGTTTCAGACTTAAAATCCTTCAGAAAATGTACATTAACACAAATCCTGTCACTCATACAACTCTCCAAGTTTATGTCAACAATATTCAAAACATGTCCCTATTTGTACCCCCATGTTGTCAAGCTTTGTCCAGAGTGTGCGCATTAAGAAATTGAGAAGTATGTGCATAATATTAACTTTGAATCTGGGAATATGTGTAGAAATAATCAAGTAAGAATACCTGTACCTTAATGATTAGAGCAATGATGATTAAAGTTGTGAGTAGTACAAGGATATATAAGTTAATTGACATCCCCCACCATATCTTCAACAATAATCTAAATACACAAATCAATGGGTATGTGTACACCAAACCTACTGTTGGGACATATGTCCTATTGTTCAATACATATTGAAATGTGTTTCTATTAATGTTCCATGTTGAAATAATATCATTGGTGGCCTCTTGCTATCAATGTAACCTGCATGCCATTGTAACGGCCACTGTGGTTCCATATATGCATGTGTTCTGTTTGCTATGCAACTGTTCCAGATCTGGTGTTTTGGGTTAAAGGGAATATCTATGCATGCTGTTATAACTAATCCTGGTTGTGTTGACTATTACTAATCTTGTTATGTTTTAAAACTGCAACACCATAGCACATATGGGAAGGCTGGTCCCAGCGGACCCACCTCTCCCACCTCATCTGAGCATGGCACCAGGCCCCAGCATTTCTGGGACCCACACTGGGACCTCCTCATGTGCTGGTCTTGCACCACCTTTGGGTGGAACTGCCTCAGGGGATGTGGCTCATTCCCCCCAAGGATCGGGTGAAGGCAGGATCCTGTCACCCAAAGTTAGGTCCATGAATTGGTGCGTAGTGAGCTCTGAAGGGAGTTTGGAGATCTGATATGCCAGCTTGAGGGCTGCCTGGTGCATTTAGAGGGTCAGCCTGCCCCTTCTGCTCAGTCCCCAGCACAGCCACCTTCGAGGCCATAAAAGTGCAGTGGTGTCTGCCCATGGGTGGGAACCTCAGTCCCACTGTTTCCATTTGGGGGCTCATGGGCGTCTGATTTCCAAACACCCCTCCACATCCAAGGTGTTTGCCCCCCACATGTGACATATACCACCCCTGCTTGCTGTCTTGTCTGTCTTCCTACCCAACTTACCTCCCCAAATATACCTACTATCCTTCCCCAACATTCCACTCTCACCTTAAAAAAAAAAGGCAATCTGTTCCCCCCCAAAAATGTTGCCCCATACATAGCTGTCCATTTTGCATGCATGTCCACTGGACACATGTAATCTGGTCTAATTGGCATCACAACACATTAATATTGTCCTCACCCCTCTCTCAGGGGTTTGAGTGTTCAAATCTACCTCCGAATTCAGTGCATATGCATAGCTGTTACTGTAGAAAAAATGGACAGCTATGGAACTTCCCTACACCTGTCCTGCACATCCCTAGCTACTTTTCCTATTGTTTTTCCCTCTGCGTGCCCCCTTTTTTACCACTTTCCTATTACCCCTTTTTTTCTTTTCTTTTAAAGAAATTAGTGCGGGGGTAAGTGGGAGTAAGCACTTTTAAGCAGTAGTAAGTGGGTTTAACCCTGTTTGCATGGCAGCAAGCAATAGCTACACAGATTAAGCACTGTCAGGCTAACTGTCTGTAAGCATATTTGTCTGGAAGTTAGCATTGCTTATCATTGCGCAAACCTGAGCAAATGTGCTTACAACCATTTAAAAGGTGCCTTAATCACTCTGTATCACCCAGCCTTTGTTCAGCCCAGCAAAAAATAATCAGCCCTGGCAAGTCTCGAACCCAGGACACCATAGCCACAGTGATTTACCAAGAAGCCATTTGAGCTATATACAAATGTGATGTTTTCTCAAGCATATCATGCAGCACAGTCATTCAAAAGTAGGGAAAATGTATTTGTATATGTGGATGTATGTATGTATGTATATATATATATATATATATATATATATATATATATATATATATATATATATATATATATATACACGTGTGTGTGTGTGTGTGTGTGTGTGTGTGTATGTGTGTGTATTGCATTGGCACACTGGATCCACACTCTGAACCTCTCGCTGCAAAACATCTGACCAAAGGCACTGTTAATGGGGGTGAAGGGGCCCAAAACAGAGATCGCTTGTAATTATTGCCATTATCCCTTCCTCCACAGCTGAACCAGTCTGCCTTACAACACAACAACCCACACCTGCAAGTCTTGAACCCAGGACCTTGCACAACATAGCCACAACAAATTAACAGTAAGCCATCGCAGCTGTAAGATATCAGGATGACATGTCTAACATATCATGCAGAACAGTCAGTCTACCATAGGAAATGTACAATGTGGAAGTGATAAACATTCCAGTGATACATACACACACACTCATATATATATATATATATATATATATATATATATATATATATATATATATACACACACACACATACATACACATGTAAATATATTACTACTTATAGATAAGTCTAAGAAGAGTATATATAGAGGGTGCACAGCATATCAAACAGCCATTATTCCTACAATTGCCACCTTTTAAAATGGCCCAGTGTCTGATTCTTTCCTACAAATGAGAATTATTGCATGAAACATATGCCCACACACAATACAAACAACATGACACCACATACAAGTTTTCATACATGTAAATGTTTATTTGTGTACTATTTCGGTTGTTTATGCCATTTCTTATAGCAGTTAGGTGTTTGAGATGCATAATAACTGATTAATACAACTCTCAAACAAAACATATTATACAGTAATCTGACAAACATAACATACTTTGCTTTCCAGGCTACAGCCTTCAAGTATTACAACAGCAAAAAAAAAAAAAAAAAAAAAAAAACACTTGCCTTGAAGATAAGAACCAATCAACAATTACAGATGTAGTTCAGCAGCCTCCAATTACACTCTGTACTCAGCCCCTAGGGGGAAAAGTATTAGTTGTCACAATGTAAATGTATCTGTTACATAACAATGCTTAACTTAAAACATCACTATCACACTGACAAACAGAACTGTGTGTAAGACAGTAAGCAATAGCCCACCACTGTTCCCGTGGTGAAATGTATGAAAATGTACAGCCATATACCTTAATGTTTCTTACTACTGATATCCCTCACATGTTCTAACAGTCCAGTTTAAAAACATTTAATACACCACCCCCATAAAAAGTTTTACAAGGGAATATAACAATATTCTCCATACACTGATGTCTGGACTGTACAAGGTCACACATACACGACTGGAATGATAGCAGGAATGCCAGCACTAAATAATGATAGGCCATTACCTAACAACCTCTTACTCCATGACATCTCAACAAAGCCTAATATATGGGTTGCAGGACAGAGGCTGGAACACAGGGCCATATTTGAAATATTGCTGTTATACACTGTGAAAGTTGCAGGTGTTACAGTATTTGTTGCAACATACGCTTACTCAGGAATATGAAGTCAGAAACACAAATGGATGCTGCCATGTACTGATAGCAATCAACGGAGAGAATGCCACTGATATGTCAGTGACAAGACCTGTGTTGTGAACAGACAAATCATAACAACCAATCCTCTGGCACTCATGTGGATAGGCCCACAGCTGAGAGTTATGCAGACAGATTGCATTCCATGCAAAACTAGCATGTACACACAAACCCTGTAAAACTAGCAGTATTCAATGCATATAACAGCAATACTCACACACTGTCCATCGGTCTGGAACCTTATACAAACATGTAGTAGGCCTGTGTCCTCAAGTCCTGTTGTAAGAGGTATTGGTAACTGCTGTCTGTAACACTGCTGCCCACACACAGGAAGGATGTCTTTCATACAGGAAAGGTAAAGGGACAAAGCCCACATGATGTAGTCATTTATAGTAGTGGGTTGCTATGACATTGGCTATTGGAAGTACTACACAGCTGGCTGCATCCAGTTAACAAGTAGGGAACACCAATTGGTGCAGAGGCCATCACCTGATCATGAGCATCACCTACAAAAGCCATGCTGCAACCTATTTAAACCAGCTCAATCCCTGTAGTATATATATATATATATATATATATATAGAGAGAGAGAGAGAGAGACACACACAGAGAGAGACACAGAGAAAGAGAGAGTCAGAGAGACAGAGAGAGAGAGAGACAGAGAGAGAGAGAGACAGAGAGAGAGACAGAGAGAGAGAGAGAGAGAGAGAGAGACAGAGAGAGACAGAGAGAGAGAGAGAGAAAGAGAAAGATGGAGAGACAGAGAGAGAGACAGAGAGAGAGACACAGAGAAATAATAAACAAATAATACTAAAAAAAATAAAAACAACAAACTAACCAAGGAAGATATCCAAGTGGTACACAGAAGAGAGCACAATAATAAAACAGGTATGTGAAACATAATGTAGTACTTGGTCTGTAATAATGGGATAGATGATGTAAAAGCTTTATATGTGCCATCAAGACTTGCTGTAATGATGTCCTGCTGAACAACTGCTATGGACATAGCATCTGGCCCTGTGAGCAGTGGGCCATACCTGTCAACTGTGCAGATCTGCACAGAATGACAAGATTTAAGCCATCATAATGTTTGTTCAGTTTCTCCAAACATGTATATAAGTCTGGCAAATAGCTGAAGGTGGAAGTAATGAAGTCATGATAGACACATGAGTTTCAGACCCCACCACCTTCAGAACATTTGTGGTAATGTAAAATGTATTATGCACAAACTTCATAGGTTTGTAATAGGCATATCTATGATCTGTCTGTCTGTCTCTCTCTCTCTCTCTCTATATATATATATATATATCCCCCCTAATGTTAGGCTGTGTCCACATGTGACGCTCTGTTTTGTAGCAAGGCAGTACAGTGCAGCTCTGGAGGAAGGAGGTTCAGAGTGTGGATCCGATGTCTGAATGCACTATATATATATATATATATATATATATATATATATATAGAGAGAGAGAGAGAGACGTCCATGCCTACACACACACACACACACACACACACACACACACACACACACACACACACACACACACACACACACACACAGATATGTATATATATACATTTTCCCTACTGTTGAATGACTGTGCTGCATGATATGTTTGAGAAGAAATCACACATATCTGCAGCTCAGATGGCTTAGTGGTAAATTACTGTGGCTATGGTGTTTAGGGTCTTGGGTTAGACACTTGCAAGGTATGATAATTTATCTTCTGGCCAGAGCAAGGGCTGTTGGATACAGAGTGGTTAACGCACCTGTAAGCAGTTGTAAGCAGGTGCAAAATGGACAGTTATGTATGGTGTGAAATTTGTGTTGGGAACATATTGCCCTTTTTTTTGTTAAGGTGAGAGTGTGATGGGGAAGGATAGTAGGCATATTTGGGGAGGTAGGTTGGGTTGGAAGACAGACAAGACAGACAAGACAGCCTACAGGGGTGGTATATGACACATGGTGGGTAAACACCTTGGACGGGGAGGGGTGTTTGGAAATTGGAAGCCTATGAACCCCCAAATGGAAACATTGGGACTGAATTCCCCACCCATGGGCAGTCACCACTGCACTTTCACAGCCCTAAAGGTGGCTGTGGTGATGGCTGAGCAGGAAGAGCAGGCTGACCCTCTAATTGCATCATGAGGGTCTCAAGCTGGTGTAGCAGATCCCCCAATTCTCTGTGGAGCTCCCTATTCACCAGACCCTGGACCTGACTTCAGCTGACAGGATCCTGTGTGTGGTGCTCACAGGGCACCATTGCCTGAGGTGGTTCCACCTGAAGGTAGTGCAGGACCAGCAGATGAGGAGGTTCCGGGTTGGGTCCCAGATGTGCTGTGGCCTGGGGCCATGGCCAGATGAGGTGGGTGAGGTGGTTCTGCTGGGAACAGCCTTCCCAAACATGCTATTGTGTTGCAGTTTTAGAACTTATGTGGGTAGTAATATTCAACACAATGCAGGATTAGTTATAACAGCATGCATAGATATTCCCATTAACCCAAAACACTGGATTTGGAGCAGTTGCATAGCAAACAGAACACATGCATATATGGAACCACAGTGGCCATTACAATGGCATGCAAGTTACATTGTTAGCAACAGGCCAACAATGATAGTGTTTCAACATGGACCATGAATAGAAACACATTTCAATATTTGTTGCACAATATGATATATGTCCCAACAGTAGATTTGGTGTAAACATACACATTGATTTGTGTGTTCAGATTATTGTTGCAGATATGGAGGGGGGAGAGAGAGATGTCAATTAACAACTGTTATATCCTTGCAGTAAGAGGTCCTCAGACCTTTTTTTCCCTGTTTATGTCTTCCAGGTACCATGTCTCCCTACTTATACTCCACAGGGGATTGAAATAATAATCGACTACCTTGTGCATCATTGCAGAACCCTCTTTGGGCATATGGTCCATGATCTGCAGGAAAGGACTGTCCTGTAGAATGAGCCTGTCCACAGAGTAAACAATGTTGGCCTGCATAGCCACAGTTATGAGCAGGTGCAACATCTTTGCACTGACCTCATCCGCCACGCCTGCCAGCATGCTGCTGCAGTTAGGAGGGACCAACTAGCCACTGGTGGGAGTCATGCCATCCAGCCTCTATTGACACATACTGAGGAGCTCCTCACCAGCCTCGATACACCCACCCATCAGCCTAGCCAGGAACCTTATGATAGCATTGTGGAGGTGGGTGCTACCCACACAATGGATGAAGAGCATGCAGGTAAGGCCCCAGGGCACATTAGTAGACCACTGTTGCTTATCCATCTTCATCTGTAAAGTATCTTCATGCATATTCAGATAACATAGTCTGTTGCTGAAGTGTAGTAATGAACAGATGTGCATAATCTCTAGAATTGTGGGTTTGTACTGTTGATATACTGAAATGTTGCTCCCACCCTGTAATAATGCCACAGGTGTGGTTACTGACATTACATCTCTCACACAACTATGTAGGTCTGTATGGTATACCTCTGGGGCAGCAGCCTGTACCTGGTCAGTATGGAGTTTTTTTTGTTCAGGTTTGCCAATACACTGGCCATGGTATTTGCCATGCAAACATTTAACACACCTACCCATAATGCATGCTATACAAGTTCCCTTATTGTTGCTAACTGTACTGCATCACAGTGGTCACCATGGTGTCATATCTGAAGGGTATGTAAGAGTCCTGCAGTATACCTAACAACCTGTCAGTGCAAGATGTGTGGACAGAGATGAACATAATGGTGGGACAAATGGCCTACAGTAGGGACGTGTCTGAAACATTACCCTTATACAGTGGCTACAACAGTGTATACACCACTATTACAATGTCAACTGTTACAGATCTACACAACGGCATATCACAATACCACATTCCACACCTTTTGCATCCTGTAATGTGATCCTAACATGAGCAATGAATGTGTAATATGGAATCCTATGTTAGGACAACAAATATGGGGATTACATACCTTAACAAACACTGGAAGCATATAACATATTATGGAAGCAGCTTTTGAGGTACTGACAGCATTCACTCTTCTTGAGTATGCACCTTCCATCAAGTACAAGGCCTCAATGTCACACCAAGTAATGGTCTGTTGTCCAAGAAGTATGTCCATGACATTTGCCCACTTACCTGCAACAGAGGCAGCCATGGCTTGCACACATCATACAAACCATGGAATGGATCCCATATCCAAATGGTAGCACTCAGCAGTGGGAGACGTAGCCTTACCTCACCATTGCATATACCATGGCAAACAGTGCAGACAGTCATGTATGTGACTATGAAGTATGGGGCAACATTAATGTAGAAATTAAATAGATGCCCATCCAAGATAGATGGGAACACATGTTGTAAACTGGTCATGGAGGCTGCCCAGAAACATGCAGCAACACTGAGGGACTTACAGAAATGTCTAGCAAGTACTGCCTGTGCAGTACCTGTGTCAGCAATTGCCTGGACTCTGCATAAGTGTGGCCTATGGATTAGGGTAATCAAATGGAAAAGTTGCTCCACAGGAAACATCATCCATGGCTCTCTACAGGTAACATATGCATAACATCAAGTCTCCCAAAGGCATGCGTTGCAGTGTGTAATGGTGTACCGAGACCAAGGCTGAAACCAGTATTAATAAAGATACATGTGGTACACAAGCAACACCTCACTCCGCCTCAGGCCCAACATCCCCATCTGTACTTTGCTGGTGCCAGTGTACACCTTTAGGTTTGCTGTTCATTAGCAGGAACTAGGCCAGTAGACATGGTGTTCTGCATTTGGAACACTGCAAAATTACACTCATATGTGTGGTCCATAGCTGTCAAGCATCTGCAAAAAGGCTGAGGATGGGGAGCGGCATCATCCTGAAACACAACAGTGAACTGAAGCATACATCCAAAGCTCATTAAGAATGGCTGTATCTGAACACAGTCTAGGTCAAGAATTGTGCCAGACATAACCCTGACTCCACAGCAATAGTGAAAGGACTGTGTGACCTCCAAGGGCTGTGCACATGAGCTGACATTGCAATCCGGCAGAGTGGGAGACATTTGTAGGGTGGAGTGACCAAATAATGGCAAGCGAAGATGGACCATGCTAGTATACCCCTCCCAGGAATAGTGACTGCTGTAATTCACTTAACAGGTGCTGCAACAAACCATCGTGTTAAGGGTGTGCACAGTTATGGAACCCACATATTGTATGCATCTCAATCAGTATTTGCACAGCTAACACATTTGTTTGATACTGCATTTGATTGCACTGGTCATATGTCACATATCAGGTGTGTGTAATGTTAACATATGCAGTATTGTGGCCCCATTGCATATCAGAGAAGAGGCTGGCATGTTGATAAGGGTGTGTACACTCCTCATAGCCATAGTAAGCTTTGAAGGTTGTCAGTGTAATTGGATTTTATTGCTCATACATGCACTGCTGATGATGAGATCTGCAAATCAGAGGTCATGCATTCACTATTGACATCTGTCCTCATATCATCCCAGGGATGTGTCAAACAATCACATAAGGGCTGTGAGCAACAGAGAAAACATAACTGACACACATATACACATTCAGCAATGGTGTGTACACTCATGAGGTATGGTGCACAGTACATGCCAGGGTGCTGAACAGGTGCACAGCAATACTGTGTACATGGGTGTAGTGTGTTCTAGGGGAAGGGGCATCACCTACTAACACAACTCATGCATCACAGAGATGCATAATGTTGGTAACAGGGATTGAGTATAGCTGCAGTGCATGCTGTTGAGTGCCATATGTCATACATGTTGACTGTTGGGTAATGAAAGGTCTGTGTATTATCTTTGTGCCACCTCACCTGTAAGTGTGTGTGTGTGTGTGTGTGTGTGTGTGTGTGTGTGTGTGTGTGTGTGTGTGTGTGTGAGAGAGTGTGTGTAGAGGTAAGCAATTACGTACAGGTCTTAAATTAAGTTTTTTTGTTTTCCCCTCACAGGTGGCAAGGTGGGTCAGGGTCCCTCCTGCAGGCAAACTGATGTCAGTGTCCATACAGACTCTGACAATGATGATAGGTATGGTGAGGCACAGGCAGGGTTGTCAGGGGCTGAAGCTGTGCCATCGGTTGACATCCCACTGTTATCCATCCCATCCCTTCACACAGTCACATTGCCTATACATACCCCATCACCAGTGGCCACAGATGAGGGACAGTTGGCAGGTGGTGGCATGGGACAAGACAGTGTGTTGACTATGGCAAGTGTGTCTGTACATAGCAGCAATAGCCGGATGCCCAGTGAGGTACCACACAGGCAGATGCACAGGGGTGCTCATAGGAGGGCTGCTGACCATCATGCCCCTGGCAGAAGTGCCAGATCATGTGTCACCAGATGCATGTTTCTAGTCATCATGGAGGCACAGGCATGTATGGAATGTTATACTAGACAGAGTCTGAGGCTCCACAGGGCTACTCATTCTACTGTACTTGACACACATGATGTCAAAGAAATGGCTCAACCTAGGTCTCTGGCAAACCCACAACACACCCTGTGCATATGATGATACCTGTGCCACATCCCTGTCATCCATACCATCGATGCAGGGACAGGCTAATATGGTTCTGATACACAGGGTGAATGTGCTAAGGTTTAGCAATATAATGCTGTGTAACTTGTTTTCAGCTGGAAAGTTTAATGCTTACATGTCAGGATGTGTAGCTGTCCAGCCATGATGCATTACATCTGTTATTAACATTGACTGATTGTGGTCTCCATAATGTATACAGTTTGTGTTGTAGGTGTCTATGAGTCAGCAGGATGTTGGTCTGCTGTTGTTTTCTACAAGGGGTATGGCACTGTGGTGACACATTGACTGTGTCATATCCTGGGTACAGCTGAACACAAGTAACAGGTCTGTATAACAGTTACTGCATGTGCTACATGGCTGATAGGTCTGAGGGGTGTATACATGTGAGTGCATGGTGGCTGATGTCAGCAGCCCTTCTACAGTGGACAATGGTAAGTGTACTGGGTGGCACACACCACATGTTTGTGTATAACACACACACACACACACACACACACACACACACACACACACACACACACACACACACACACACACACACACACACACACAGAGGCTTTGGTTTTGCTGCAATACACAGAGAATACTGTACACATGGATGTACTTAATTTTGCAGTGAGCCCATTTTAACCTATGTAATTTCACCAAGACTAAATAGGCAAAACATCACATCAGTAAATAATCAGTCTGCTAGTTTAATATCATTGATGATGGTACTTGCAGGGTATATGTCCTCTTCCCCAATGTAGTGCAATCCTGGAGTTGGTAAACATAGTTGTGCTGGTGTGGGTGGTACAGCCATCCACTTTGGAGAGTGTGGGGTGGCGTAGAACTGCACATAATGTGATTGACAACTACTTAACCTGTTAACGTAAACTGTACAGTATTACAGTGGACTAAGCAGGGGGATACACACAACAATAACCACAATGAGGGTGACTGTGCCCACTGCCCACAACATCCACACCCAACTTTATATACCAACTCCAGTATCGCTGTACAGCTGTAGAGTGGGGAAGAGGGCATTTACACATCTTCTGTTAGTTTTAATGGAATGAATTTCTACAAGATAATTCCTTTGAAATGTTAGCATTTGCCAGTCAGTTCTCAGACAGATGACCTCCTGGGACATGTATATTCTGTAAACTGAAGTAGATCCCTTCACATACACACACACTTACTTGGCAAAACCAAGAGCAGAACCCCTACCTAGATACTTATTGTTACTACTGTGTTTGGCCTTAATTGCACACACCACAGCTTTTAGGATGAGGTGCGTCCCGAGTTTCTTGTTAAGTGAAGAACATCACCAGGCCTTGTACAGTATGGTAATGGGGATGTACTGGATGTTAATGAACATTACATAGTATGACATACTGTCATATACACATTGACAAACACATAACAGTCATAGACACATCTGAGAGACCAGGGTTTATCAGTGCTAACTACCTTGTCAGTGATTCCATTCTGTTACAGATCATTTGCATACAGCACATGCATCATTGGGTTGGATAGTGTAATCATTTACCTGCATGGTTGATGGTGACAGTGGTCCTCATACAGTGGACCTTGGGACATGTACTGGGGGTACCATGGTGTAAAGACTGTATACCCAGCACCCACACCCCACATTGGATATTTTAGTCACTGAAACCCATGATAATACTCTGACATACCCACAATCGCACATTGACCAGGACTCTAATACAACCCCTTGTCTATCTCATCAGTGCTACTACAGGTACATGCATTTATTGTACATGCCACAGGGATAGTAGGGTGATGGTTTGTCATGCCTCTCCTAATGTCAGCAACATCGCTATCCCTTATACTGTATGGCAAGGTGTATTGTATTTGGAGAATGTGGCCTCAGAATGCTGTATCCTACAAATATACACACTTGCACACATACATACACTTGCCAGGACTCAGAGGGTAACCCATGCCTATCTATACATTTGTACAATAGTGTTGTGCTGGTACTGCAAGCTCCAGGTAGCCCATAGGATAAAGAGTGTAACAAGGTACATTTAATGTCCATTACAGCAGCAGCCATTTCTAACTATGGCAATGGGCAGTGTAGTGGGTGAGAAGGACCTCAGGGTATTATCAACTACAAGTTTACAAACACACAGACACTGTTATCCTCAGTAATGCACACTGGCACATTTGTTATTATTGGGGTCCATAGGTGCAGGTGTCCCTAGCTGTGTACCAGGATATTGTCCATGGAGAGATGAGAAGAGTAGGAGATGTGGGTACAGTGGTATCATGCCACCTGACATTTGTCAGTAGGCCATCTATCAACTGATGCCACGTGAGCAATCCCCAGGTTGACAGTTAAATGCAACATTCAATCATCTGGTTGTCTCTTGCATAGGGCCAGTGAGGTGCTCCAACTGACATGTATGCAACATATATTGCATAACACGGCCAGTGTCTGGGTTGGAAACCTGTACCCAAGCATGTTCTGTTGACTGTGGTAGTCTAGTTGAGATATCCATGGCATGTAGTGCATACAGGGTGGGATTCCTAGCTGTGTCATTCATAACACAACTGGGCAGACATGTCAGTGTCTGTCAAGCATGGATTGCCTGTAAGCAGGCAAGATGGATACCTAACATCTGCACATTGGCACAGAGGACAGACAGAAATGAGCTAGACAACAGGTTATGCATTAGGATTAATGTTTTGACAGATAGATGTCTGACACTGACAGGTATGCCATTACTACATGGCAGCAGCCCTCAATGACATGTCCTATACAAATAGTAGTCCACAGTTAATACCCACATATCAGATCAATATCCGGTAGCAAATACGGAATAACACACAGCTCATACATCAAGAACATGATAGTTAGTACTCAGAGTCGAGCTTTGCATGCAGGGGTCTATGGTTCTAGTACTACAATCTACAACCTACTTTTACTTGGGAAAGCACTGTTAACATCAGTAACATAATGATACAATACATGCAAGTGTGGCTGCATATAACATGGGATACTACCCATGTATGAAATACATACAAAGAGAAAAGCTTGTTGCACTAGCCATATATACTCAGGTGTCCCATACAGTATACTCACACCCCTTGCTACTGTAATGACAGGACATAGAAGCATGTTATGTACATGGAATTAAATAGACTTATTAAAGATGTCATTACCCTGCTATTTTCTCAGTCTGGAATGTGATCACTGGTTACCAAGGCTAAACTATGCTTAGCAGGATAAAGCATTGCTATAATGTAAATGCTAAGCATATTTGCGCACTGGTAAGCGAAGCCTACATGGTGTAAGCGCGTATTCATTTAACTGCATGTTAGCAGCGCTTACCGTTGTGTAAACCTGTGCAAACCCACTTAAAGCTGCTCAAAACTGTCTTAACCACTCTGCATCCAACAGTCCTTGTTCTGCCTAGCAATAAAATAAACAGCCTTTACAGGTCTTGAACCCAGGACCCTGTACACTATAGTCACAGCAGTTAACCACTAACCATCAGAGCTATGAAGATGTTTGTATTTTTTTTTTCAAATATATCTGTCAGTGCACATACTGAATAGTAGTGAACAACTGCTTTGACTTCTACAATTGTGTAGTACTTGTTAGTGAAAATAGTGTTGAATCAGTATGCTGTTATATCTAAATATACACATATGAGATAAATATGGTGGGATACATCTGGGAAGGTATATACAACACTGATGTTTACACATAACAAGGATATGGATATATATATATATATATATATATATATATATATATATATATATATATATATATATATATATATGGATCTACCTCAGAAGATCGACAGACCATTTGATCGACATTCATTTGGTCAACAGCTCATTTGGTTGAAAACCAGTATTCAAGGCATATAACAGGGATTTGCCCCCCTCCCCAATGTTGTGCGACCCTGGATTGGTATATATAGTTAGGGGAGGTGAGGGGGTTTAAAAACATGAAGATACAACAAAAACTACACATTTTAAATGAAAATAGGTGGGGGGCCTCACCCACCACACCCTCGAATGTGGGGGACTGTGCCCCCCCAACTATATATTCCAACTCCAGGGTCACACAACATTGGGGAGGGGGGCAAATCCCTGCTATGTGCCTTGATTGCATTTTTCAAACTGTGTGTGGTCTAATATTGCTACATACTCATGTGTGCTAGCTTGCACTGCATGTGAACTGTTTTTACTGCTGTTTTTGCTACTTTTCTGTAAAAAAAAAAACTGTAAGCCTATTTCTTACCTGTCCTGCAACTAGTGTTCCAGATAGACATTTGCTGTATCCAGGACTGTTTGTAAGCTTCTGAGCCCCCCAAGCCTTTCTGTGTTGGAGGGAAGCCTTCTAGCTTATCAGTGGGAGTGGTAAGCATTAGGTAACCTGTCTACCACATAAGGAGTGGTTCTGGCCCAAAATTTGTAATTATTGACCATTTGGGAAATCTTCCATCTCTCTCAACTTTCTGATTTGAAAGCCTGCATTTGCACTTGTTTATGTCCTGTAACTTGTCTAGTGCAGATACAGATTCTTAGTTTTAGCACTTAAATTTGCTTATTCATACTCGGCACTTGTTCAGAACTTGTAAGCACTAAATAAGCTACTAATTACTATAGAACTCAATCTTCCTCATTACCTAAAGGAAAACAGTTTTTGTACTTACTTTTCTCACTGGCATTGAGACAAAACAGCTCTTGTACTCACTTTCCCCACTTATCTAGAGGAAAATAGTTTTTTATTCAGGCATGTCCAAGGGTCAGCTCCCAGTGTTCTCCCCTGTCTATCTGATGAATCTGGGCATCTTGAGGCAATGTAGAAATTGCCTCATGTACACAGACAACCCTCTCCTCTTACCACCCAACACTACAACCTGTGAGAGATGCACTTATCTAGCCAAACTGGAGGTAAAGCTCTCACCAACCAAGACTGAACCTGACAGTCATGAGGAGAAGGTAAACATTTGCACCACACCACACTCATCACATAGTCTCACTACATCTACACCACCAAAATCCACACATAGAAACTCAAAAACATTCACAGAAGCTCTCAATAATAATCTGCCTAAGCAACAGAGACCTCCAAAGCAGAAACACAAGCAACCTCCATCCCCCAACACAACCCAAATGACACATAGCCCACAGATTCAGTGTGCCACTCAAACACAGCCAATAAGGCAAAATAAAATACCCAACACACTAGTCATAGGTGACTCTATAGTCAGACACACTGACGTCCCACTCACCAAGCTAAACAAGGAGAAGGTTACTGTCAGCTGCCTGTCAGGTGTCAGGTGCCAAGATCTGCCACACACACTCAGGTCACTCCACAACAAGTACAAATATGACTGTCATTGTCCATGCTGGTGTGAATGACCTGAGATGTATCTCCCTGGACTACATGAAAAGAGACATGGAAGAGCTCTGCGATCTTGTAGCCCAGGCAGGTATGACCCTAGACCTGAGTAGCATTCTGCCATCATCCAGAATGATACCGCAGTAAAAGGACAAAATGATTGATTTCAACAACTGGCTAAGTTTCTGGTGTCATTCAAAGGGGATCCAGTATCTGTCTACTTGGGATGACATGGTCGACAGACCACGATGCTTTGCCACAGATGGCCTGCACCTGTCGCCCCTAGGATTCCGGATACTGGCTAAGGCTCTTGCTGCCCCTATAGTGCCTTTTTTTAGGCAGGGTTCAAGTAACAAATTCACCACCATAACAGGAACAGGTAAGCAAAAACTGAAGGTAATGCTACTCAATGCTAGAAGTTTAAATTTCAAAATGCACTCACTCAAGGCACTCCTTAAAATGAAGAACATCGATATCTGTGCAGTGACTGAGACCTGGTTCAAGGCTCCAGAGAGCACCCCTGCACTACCAGGCTATAACTCATATCACACTTTTTGGCCATCTAACCTGGACCGAAACACCAAAGGTCATTAAGGATATCCACACCTCCAGGCTAGTTGCTCAGCATAATGCATCCGAGGTTATCCAAGTGCAACTAACTCTTGGCAAAACTGCAATCCAAATTTTAGCTTGCTACAGATCCCCCACCATGCCCCAGGATTCCCACTCCTCTTTTTTGGATGTACTGGAAATATTAGGGCTCAACCAAACACCCTAATAATGGGCGACTTCAACTACCCCACCATTAACTGGGAAAACTACTCATGTACTAACTCCTTAGCACAGCTCTTTCTGGAATTCATAAACTCCAATGCCCTATATCAACTTATCCACACCACCACCAGGGGCAACAATATCCTAGACCTAGTCATTACCAACATGAGTGACCGGTGTTCCACACCTGAAGTCAACTCCTCGTTGGTCCGATCCGACCATAAGCTAATCACCCTTGATATCCACATCCCACCCCCACCCCCATTAAGGAAACCACAGTAAGAAATTTCTCCAAAGCCAACTTCATGCTTCTTAAGACAGAAGTAGTGAACTTCATGACACCCATGCAGATGGACAATACAGTTACAACTGCTGAATCCTAGACAAATGCACATGAGTGCATGGATCGTGCTATCCCAAACAGAACCAAAATGCTATCCTCCAAAAAAAGGAAGCCAATCTGGTGGTCCCCTGTCATAAACAAACTGTACAACAGAAGGAAGAAACTGTTGCAAAAGAGAGTAAAAACCCATGAGTGGAGGAGCTCCCTGGTCAGCCTCAGTAAGAAGCTGAGATCCTTTATAAGATCCTCCAAAGCTAGCTACGAAAATAAAATTGCCACTAATTCCAAGGACAACCACAAAGCATTCTATAGCTATGTCAAGAATCTCAATGGCAACACCCAGATCTGCTCTGAGTTACAGCACAAAGGCATGAAAATTACAGAACCAACTGATATTGCCAACATCCTGGCAGATAGGTTCAGTGCTAACTTTACCCCCCCCCTAAAGGGCCCATATCTATACAGGAAGAATGCAGAGTCCCTGTAATCACAACTACGCAGGTGAAAGTGCATGCACTAAAGCTGAAAAACACAGCATCCATGGGACTGGACAACATCCCAGGCTGCGTTTTACACAAACTTCAGAATGAACTGGCTCCCCACTTAAGCACCATGTTCAATAATAGTCTTACATCAGGCTTTGTGCCCACTGAATGGCGCACAGCAACAGTTATCGCACTCCACAAAGGGGGAGCCACCACTGATCCCGGGAACTATAGACCTATTAGCCTGACGAGCCTGGTCTGCAAAGCCATGGAACGTATCATCATGGAACTCATAAACAAAGACATTGGTAACCTCCAAACTCTGGATCCCACCCAATTTGGGTTTGTGAAAGGCAGATCATGCCTCCTGAACCTGATCGACTTCTTTGAGGCAGTCACCAAAGCTGTAGATGAGGGTAAAGTGGTTCACACAGCCTATCTTGACCTCGCCAAGGCATTCGACACCATCCCTCATTCTGGAATTACAGCTAAACTCAATAAACTAGGCATAAATCCCTATGTCACAAGAAGGATTGCCAACTGGCTCACTGACAGAACCCACACTGTAAAAGTTGCAGACTTCAAATCTGACCTCAAACCAGTGACAAGTGGAGTACAACAGGGTTCTGTCCTGGGACCGCTCCTGTTTGGTATCTACTTCTCTGAAGTACAGGCTAACACAGAAGGCCTCTGGCTAACGAAGTTCGCAGATGACTGCAAACTAGGAGCCATAGTCAAGTCCCCAAATGATGTGAACATCCTACATCCAAAAAAAAAAAAATTTTTAATTTTTTAATTATTACACATACATACATATTTAGATGTGGATTTACATTATTCTTAGGTATGAGTTTGTAGGTAAACATACAAGGAAAGAATAGGTTTGAAGTGTAAAATATATTAATGTATTGACATGAAGTATTGCTTCTATGAGTAGGTTTTATAGTAAATTCAAGCAGTAAGCCAGCCCCATTCAGTTTAGTTTGTTTATTTTACACTATTATTATTAACAATTTCATCAACATTTTTTATTATCATTATTATTATTATTTTATTCTATAATTATTATTCATCAATATTATTTTATTTTACATCATTCTCACTTCATGCTATATTGTATTATTTTATACGCACTTATACATGTTATTATATATTTATGTTTACTAGGTATTTATGTGCAAATCATTTTATTTGTTTAATGGATGTCTATAAGCGTCCATTGTGTGTTTTTAAATATACGTATACTAATAAACATGATTATACATGTAATTTTAGTTAATTGGAATCACTAATCATTTAATTAATGGAACTATGGGTACTATATAAGGAATCAAGATTTTTTACGCATTGATTCTGAAGAGGTCTCCAGTGGGAGACAAAAGAGCTAAATCCGTACTGATATTTCTGTTATTAATCGGACAGTGTTGATTTTTCGAGTGTATTTGTTAATAAAAGTATTTTGCACTAACAATGGTGGTGGACCCTGGTACATTTGGTGGGGTTATTGGAGGTGTGGAGTTTTCGGAAGACAGCCTTTATAGTAGCCGCTTCCACTTTGGTTTTTGGTTCCTGGTTGGTGTAGAGTGTAGATTTATGTTTTGGTTTTGTCTTGTGGAGCTCCTACCTACAATATGGATGGGTCCAGCTTATTGAGTGAGTTGGTTCGAGTGATCCAGAACCACTCACAATCTACCAATTCCCCAGGTGACACGGGGAACGAAATACCTTGTGCGCAAAGTAGTCCTCGGATCCGTGTTAACGCGGATATGAAGTCAGACGCCAGAAATGAGTCTAATGGAGTGTTGAGGAGAACTGAAGTCCGGGACAACAACTTCGGAAACAATTTTGGAAATAATCACTCAGGCAATGGACACTACCAGGACAGAGGGCGTCCAGGTACTGGTACATCTAATAACAATAACAATTTCTCAAAATATGACAATATTGACTTTAATACCTGGTTGAACAAATCTTTTGTCAAAACGAACAATACACAAGATGGTGATGGTACACGTAGTATGGACTATAAAGAGAAGTGCAAAGTCTTTAAATCATTGCTTATGTAAAAACATGACTGTGGAAAACTGGTATTTTAACCAATGTTTGAAGGACAAAATTGTCCCGAAGGGTCTCAGGATTCAAAAATTTCCCAATAATGTTTATGACAATATGGATGGTGAATTGTTTAAAAGTATTAGTAATGTTTTTAATGAATGTGGGCTGGCTATGCTTAAAATACTCATTAACTTTAATGAAAAGAGGATGGAGTTAGACAAGAAAGAAATAGATAGATTATTTAAAGAAATTAATGAGGATTTACTTTTTTTCTGTTGCAGAATATAAAACAGTTTTTTCAAGAACACTTTATGATATAGATAACACTGTAACACGAAGTTATAACCGTAAATTATCTAAGCTTGAAAGGGACTTGAATGAATATAAATGTGGGACAGCATACAGGCCTAACTCTGGTAGTAATCGGCAGGATTTAGAATTTAGGAATTATGGAGTAGTGAATACACACAAATCTTACAAACACATGCACTATGGAGTTAACAAGTATAGGGGAAACAACAATTATCAGGGACAAAACTTACACCAATTCTATGAACAGGAGTTTTATGATGACCAAAGAAATACCTCTAGGGAGGGGATCCCTTTAGATGTGGAAGGCCCGAGGAGGTCAGAGAGACTGAGGAACCGGGCCCAACAACAACCCTCCTATGCACAGATAGTAGAGAGTCAGCACCAACAAGGGTACACAAGGAGAACTTACAGATAATAGCTAACAGTAACACAGGCTTGGATAACAATACGGAATTGTGCCCTGATGAAATTGTTCGATCTATCATTCACTCATTTAAAGGTTTTAACATTTTTAACTATTCAGATGTTATTATTAATGATGTATATTTCAAACTATTTATCAAAGGATTTACCTTTGTGCCAGTTAAAAAACCAGGAATAGAAAATATTATTCTTGATATTAAAACCTTTACTAGGAAGTTGAATTTTAAACACATTTTCAAACAAGACAACACGAGCAACATTGTGGTTAATAAGTTACAGAGGAGTAGTACTTATAACCCCATTCACATACACTGTACACTGAAGAAGGCAATCCATGCCGAAACCGGTCTGTTAATAAAGGACTGATTTACTTCTACATCTGTGTCTGCTCTTGCTGGTCTACTTTTGTTTTTCGTTTATATGGGCACACATCAGAGTTTCAAACTTCACACACTCCATGGTGCCCATGCTTCTACACCCCCAACTCTGTTATTCTATCCTCTTCCTAACATTATGTGAGTGATATCTGAGAAGAATCCCTATAGTTGTCCCTTCATCCCAGCGGTATTTAGGGGTTGGTCTACAGTTCATGCAGTAGGACATGGTGGACATGCTATTGGGATTTGTCGACATGGCCTTGCATTTGTGTTCTGTGGACTGTGTTATGTTGTTAGTTGGGACCCCATGAGATAACATACATTGGCAGTAAGGGTGAGGCACAGACCTTTGACAGAGGACTGTAGAACATTTGGTAGTGATGCAGGCCATCCGTAGCAGGCCAGTGCATTCTGTCACTCCTACAGTCCCAGGCTGTGAGCCACTGGATTCCCCTGGTGTGACAGGGTAAGTGAGCGAGGTGTTAATAGCAATAGTTCCTGTCCATATTAATCCATTGTTCTGGATGCTGGCAGGGTGCTGTTTACAGCTAGGGACACAGCTGCATGGGACACCTCTTCAGCATGTTGCATTCTGTGGGTATTCCCATACAGAAGTGGGGGTCATACTGTACTCATTCCCAACAGCAAGGATATGACCTGTGATAAACCTGTGGCTGTTGGTGGGGTGAGCTGAGTGCATGTATGATATGGAAGCTTCTTGCAGCTGACTCACAGATATACTTGGGACATTCCCCTTATGCTACCTTGTGCGGGGACATAGACTGTCTCTCATTACTTCATAATTGTGCCTTTTGTGGTCTGCCAGTGATTGGCCAGACTACATCAGTATTCCATACTACACAGACAACTAATGTGCTGCTAACTTCTATGTACAATTCCAAAGGTGTGTGCAGTTGACAGTTACATTTTATGTACTCTGTCTAGGGTACTTCCACCTGTGTACTGTGTGTATGTCTGGGCCCACATTCATGTCATGTCCATCCTTCAGAAGGTGACAGATATTGACATCTGAACAATGAGTATAGATGACTGCTGAACTGGGTCTTGCCGGGATGCATTGTGATTAGCACTGCAGTTGTCAGAACATGGCCCTGTCATCGACAGTACTGGCCATAGGCCACCGGGACACAACCCCCCATGCCTACATGCTGACCACTTCCACACAATGTACAACACACAACAACCTAACACACAGAACCCTGAATGTTGTACACATGCAACAATCTATTCTGTAAATTGGGCCAGCTCAGGTAATCTATACTCCACTGTTATTAAATCCACATGTACATGTTACTGCATTTCTACATAGGATTGTGGGGTGGGGGTGGGGCACACTTGACAACTGTAAACATTTGCTATGACTGTACTGGTATTTCAGGTACTCTGTTGGCTTCCATTTCATTTTGTGTTCTGACCTATCATGCAGACTAAAGGCATATCAGTAGTTTAAAGATCTCAGGTTTTATTGACCTACATTTCAGTTTCTGACTACTTACCCTTCAGAACTAACACACAACTGCCTGACCTGTTGTAGTCTGTCTGTGTAGGTCTGGAGGGGGGCTGCTCTTCATTGCCATTAATTGGAGGCCTTAGCACAGCCTTTCTTTATGCTCATCTACACCTGTCCTGCTGGCTGAGGCTGTTGTTGGGTATGTCAGCCTCACTGACATGCATGTGTGTGTCCTATGGACAAACATTTGGTCACCACATGTACTGCAGTGGGATTTGTCACCTTTTCAAGTACTGCCTACTTTGCTGACACCAGAATTTGTTATGAATTTCATACTGCCCATATAAGTGTCCACTATCTGTTGCCATCCCATTCAGCCACCCAATTCCCTTGCATGTTCACATTCATACCATAGATACAGAACATGCTACTCCATTCAGCAATTGATAGGAAGAGTGACTTACCTTGTGGCTGTGGCAGTATTGAGGATGGTGCTGGAGGGCTGACTATGTCGGATGCACATAGTACACTCCCTATACATGGTAAAGCACAGATAGTGTCATGTTTGGCATCCCTTTTACTGTATGTGTAAGTCAGAGAGATGTATCATTCTCTGGGTTCCTAACATGTCAGTGTATGTGCTATGTGTTGCCTCTTTGCCAAAGCCTGGGCATACTGGGCACACCTCCTTCTGCCTACATCGACAGGCTCAGGTTGTTCCTCCTCCAAGTCACTCTTTGCCTGTGCTGGCCTTGGCAATGGTGAGTGGGGGGCTGTGTGGCCTTGCCCTGTGTTGTTCCTGATACAGCTGTTCCTGTAGGATCATATTGTGCAGCAAGGCACATACAATGAAAATTTGTGTACATGTAGCTGGAGAGTACTGCAAGGCTCCACAGGATATGTCCAGGCACTGGAACTGTGACTCATGCACCCCACACATACATTCTATTATGATTCTGGTTTGTGCATGTGCCTCATTATAGAGTTCATGCTCAGGTGTGTGTGTGCATTTCTGATGGGTGTCATCAGCCACGGCTCCAGTGCATAACCAGCATCCCCACTAGGTAGCCATATGGGATGTCCCCACTGGCAAATCTCTGATACAGCTGTGTCATATGCCAGATGTGGGAGTTGTGATAGCTTCCAGGGCTGCCAGCACACACATTTATTATAATGCCCTGGGGATCGCACATGACCTGGCAGTTGATGGTGGGGAAGCCCTTGTGATTTATGTAGACCCTACCCTGCTCACTGGGTGGTACTTTCATGTGTATGTGCATGCAGTCTATAGCACCCACTATCTAAGGGTATTCTGCTATTTGGTGGAAGAGATGCATATTGCTGGTCAACGTCTCACGGGTGTTGAGGAAATATATGTGCTCACTGGCATATGCTGACATGGCATCCAGGAACTGGTGGAGTACCCTGGATGCTGATGCCTGTGAGATCCCCATGATATCCCCCAGTTGGCCTTTGGAAGGTACCTGTGGCTAGTATTCTTAAGCCTACACATACCTTAGTATCCACTGGGATGTGTTCCCTTCTGTTGGTTCTGTGTGTGAGGTGTGTCCGACACAGCTCATCAATTTGCTGTAGGATGTCCCTGTCCACCCTATAGCACTCCACTATCTCCAGCTCATGTAGCCCCTGATAGATTACCCTGGGTCTGCACACTCTTCTCCTTCTCCTCACTGTGGGTTGGCTGTCAGCATTCTCATCCTCACCACCCTCAGCCTCTTCCAAATTTGATGTATGAGAGCAACAGCAGCCCCTATCATTTTGTTAGTTTTGTCAGGTAAAACTTCTCCATCTGTGTACAATGGTGGTGTAGAGTTTGTGGGAAAAACCAGAGTGAAAGGTGTTTGCATAGTTTATAGTAGTGTGCTGGACTGAGTTGGGCTGCTGTCTGCGTAATTGGCTGATTCTGATATATTTCACCTGCCAACTATGCTAGTTCTCCTTGATTGCCTTCCTACTGCTGTTTTCCCTTCCCATTGCCTTCCAGTTTAAGCCCCAAGGCACACCGCACATAACCATTGCTCAGATGTGAACAGAGCTGCTATTTCCTGTTTTTGTTTTTTGTTTGTTTAAAACCTGGTGAGTGGCGCTCACACCTGTTTAGGCAATGTAATCATTGCTAGCCAGCCTCGGACACCCCCCTTCCTTAGTTGTGCTGAACTAATGGCAAACATGGGCCACACAGCTCCAATAAGCTTACAGCATGCATGACACTCCCCCTTATGAGGTCATCTACCTCTTATGCGTATACCATGTTGTTGTTGCTGCATCTACACAGTTGGGTGCAAGCTAACAGTGAGAGGAAATCTGTGATTCAGTATCAATCCCCTCTTTTGCATAAAACTGACTGCTAATGCATGGTTACAAAACTGACACTCAACCTTCCCTGTTTAGCAACCACTATTCTATGGCATTGTTGTCTTATGCAAGACACTGACTATTATGGCAGAATACTGATTTTGGTTTAAAAGCTTATTTACAACTTTTTTTCTTATTTTTGGGCTGATCCTGTTTGCGCACTGCTGCCCTACACTTAAAAGGCCAAAATCGGCCAAAAAAAAGTTATTTTTTATAATTTTGCAACTATTTACCATGCCAATTGCCATATATTTGGCCATTGACATGCCTACTACATTGAATACATGCTTTCTTTGGAGCTGTCCTGCCTCCATTTTGTAATTTGCAGAAATGTATTTGGTTAGTAGTCGAATACATTTTTGCAGGTCACACTGCTCTTTGCTGATACTTTATCCATCATACTCACCTCTAGTGTTCTTTCCCGCTCCGTTCGCCCTACGGGCTCACTCCAATCCCCTAGCCTGCCCTCAATTTCCACCCGCCCCCAGTATTCCTAGCTTTATTCCTATCTTACCCCACCCTCTCAGCCTAATTACCCAATATCAGCTCCCCCCTCGTTACTCCTCCCACCTATAGCCATCCTTCTTAAACTCTGTAATCTGTACTCCACCCAATAATTATATTCCCCTCCTCTTTCCTTAAATCTCTAGAATACCTCCATCACTTTTTATACCCTTTCTCCTTCATAGCCTTCTCTATTTTCCTAACCACTCATACCACTCTCTCTCTGCTCCAACATGCTCGCCTCAAGTTATCACACCCTCCAGTCCCCCAACCTCCTCTTTATGTTCCTACCTCCCTTATACTATGCTACCTCATAGTCCACCTATGCATCTCCAATACCAACTGCAAAGACAAGTACCAAACAAACCCACCTTCTCCCTCACTCTTACTTCAATTTCCACTCTATCTCCTCTTCTCTCATTCAGCCCAACCCTCTGCACCTATTTCACCCTAAACTCTTCTCCTCTAAAGACAACACACTGTCACCTGCTCCAATCTACAATCTAACAAAATTCATGCCTGGCAGAACAATATGGCTAAACGATATCTCCTTCAACAACCTAGTCCAAGCTGGGGATTTTATTTATTTTTATTTATTTATTTGCAGTTGGTTTACCAGGATAGTCCATTGGGCCAAAAAGAACCTGTTTTCAATGGAGTCCTGGGGAGAAAAGCTCCAAATACAAGAAAAGATTACAGTCATGGTTTTAGGTTACACAAAGTACAATTAGTACCGAGTATGGTTTTAGGTTACAAAAAGTAAAAATACTACAGAATACAAAAACAGTTACATTTAGAAAGAACATTATATTATGGAGTAAATAACAAAGGCTTTACATTTTAGAGAACATTGTATTTTAAGGTAATTTTAGTAATGAGAATTACATGTTATAGTATCTGAGTAGTGCGTTACTCATGGGATAGTATAAGCTAGTGCAGAGAGTACAACTTAGAGAATGAAGTGCAGCAGATGTTGCCAGTACAAAGAGGAGAAGAGATTATGTAGGGTGGGAGCAGGAACATTCCTACAGGGATATAAGATGTGAGTGAAGTGATTTTTTGAATAAAGAGTGATTGGTGGTGGCACGTATAGAAGGTGGTAGGGAGTTCCAGAGGAGTGCAAGGGCACAGGATAGGAGATTTTTACCTGGGGGATGGGTTGGTTTGTACAGTTCTGTTAGGTTTTGGTTGTTAGATCTTAGTAGTCTATCTGGGAGGTGCATTTTGAAGGTAGAGGAGAGGGAAGGACAGAGGGAGGGGTTGAAGATGAGCTTGTAAGCTAGAGTGAGTTGAGTGTAGGTGAGATGATTGGATAGTTCCAACCAATTTAATTTGTGGAGGGATACACAATGGTGAATAGATGACTTATGGCTGGTAGCGAACTTGGCAATTTTATTGTAGCAGGAGAAGAGTCTTGTCTTGAGAGAGGACTGTAGGTTAGTTAGGAGTGGGTCGCCATAAAGTAGAGAGGGGAAGAGAAATGTGATAGAGAGGTTAAATTTAGTGGAGGGGGTGAAGTAGCAATTTTGGCGGTAAAACATGCCAAGTTTTTGGTGGATTTTTTTTAATATTTAGTTGTAGGTGGGAGTTGAATTTGAGCTGGTTATCTATAAGGACTCCTAGTAGTTTGGCCTCAGATAACAATTCGATAGTTGTGTTTTTGTGACTGGAAATAAAGAATGAAGCTGATTTGAAGGAGGTGGCTTTAGAGGGGGCAAATACCATGAGTTTAGTTTTAGAGGCATTGAGTGCTAGGTGATTTTTTTTTCATCCACTGTTCAGTGGTTAAGAATGTGTCTTGGGTAAGCTTTAGGAGTGTGGGGATGGAGCTGGCAGAACAGATAATAGTTGAATCGTCTATGTATTGGATAAGATTAGTGTAAGGGATGGAGCGGTGGAAGTCATTTATAAATATATTGAAAAGGAGGGGACCCAGTATGGACCCCTGGGGAATACCAGTGGTGGTATTAATGAATGAGGAGGTGGCTTTGTTCCATTTAATTGCTTGTTGTCTGTTGGAGAGGTAGCTGTTGAACCAGTTTATAGAGGAGGGGGATATATTTAGTTTATAGAGTTTAGCAAGTAGGAGATTGTGAGAGATGGTGTCGAAGGCTTTAGATAGGTTGAGTAGCAGTGTAGATACAATATTACCAAAGTCTCGTGCTTTATTTACAGTTTCAAGGAAGGAGAGAAGGGCGGTCATGGTACTGTGTCCAGGTCTAAATCCATGTTGTGTGGGAGTTAATAGGTTGTTGTTAATAAGATAGGGAAGGAGTTGTAGATGGATGCACTTTTCTAGAATTTTGGAGATGGGAGAAAGGATGGCGATGGGATGGAAATTAGAGATATTGCTATTGTTGCCTCCTTTGGGTAAGGGTATGATAAAAGCCTTTTTCCAAATCAGGGGTACATGACCTTCATGGATAGAGCGATTGATTAGAATACTGATGGGCAAGGAAATGGCTTCAGCAGCTATGCTAAGAAAGTATGAGGGGATGTTATCGGGGGCATTTGAACATGGTTTCAGTTTCTGTAGGTGTTGTTTTATGGTAGATGTGGGTATAGGATTTACTGAGAAAGATAGGGGCTGAGAAGAGAGTGTGTTAGAGAGAGGAGGAGATGGGGAAGATGTGACAAGAGATGCAGAATAGGAGGGTGAAGTACTGTTTGAGAAGGAGGGGGGAGAAGGATTTACTGAGAAGGGAAGGGACTGAGAGGTGAGAGTGTTTGAGAGTGGAAGAGATGGTGAAGATGTGACAGGAGATGCAGAGATGGTGGGTGAAGTGTTGTTGGAGAAGGATGCTGGAGAAGTGGAGGGTGTAGTGTTATGGAAGGATAAGGTTAGTTTAGAGATGGAGTCAATGAAAAAGGAGTTAAATTGTGTGGCAAGATCGATGTCTAGTGCATTTGGGTCAAGGCTGGGGATTTTTGTTTTGCTGGGATTGATGAGGGTGGAGATGCCTTTCCGGAATTTTTGTGAGTTAGTTTTATGGTTGTTTTGGAGCAGGGAGAAATAATTCTGTCAGTCTACAGTAATAAGCTTTTTAACTTTGTTATGAAGTGTTTTATATTCCTTAAGGGTGTAGGGTGATTTGTTTTTCTGATGATGTGCCCAGGCTTTATCTCTAAGGTGCATGATACCTAGTGTGTTTTTAGTTAGCCAAGGGGCAGTTTTGCTTTTTATTCTTTTTGATTTTACGGAGGCATGGCAATCTAAAAGGTTTAAGAAAGTTGAGTTGAAGTAGACGATATCCATCCTAACCCTGGTCCTACATCCTTTATTAACAACACACAATCCCTTACCCTCTTCCTCCTATCTCAACACCCTAAAGATTTTTACAATTTATTAACAACACTCAATCCCTTACCCTCTTCCTCCTATCTCAACACCCTAAAGATTTTTACAATTTATTAACAACACTCAATCGCTTACCCTCTTCCTCCTATCTCAACACCCTAAAGATTTTTACAATTTATTAACAACACTCAATCGCTTACCCTCTTCTTCCTATCTCAACACCCTAAAGATTTTTATAATTAATGCACTAAGTCTAAACAACAAAGTACACCAGTTTCAAGCTTGGTTAAGCCATAACCAACCAGATATCTTAGTCATACCCGAAACCTGGCTCAAGCTCTTTATCTCCAACTCTGAGATTCTGCTCCCAGGATTTCATTGTCTCAGAAATGACCGACTAAATAAAAAAGGTGGAGGCACTGCCCTAGTCTACTCCAACCTTCTTACCTTAATTCCCTTCCAAATTCCAATTCCAGAACACTGAACTAACTGCTGGAATTCTAAAACTAAATAAACATAAAAATATCTGCATCATTGCCCTATATATCTCACCTGGTAACAATATTTCTACACTTGAAAATATTCTTTTATGGCCCTTTACTGAAATTAACTATGAAACTTATATCCTTGGTGATGTTAAAATTGACTGGAATAAAATCAATTGCCCCTCTCCTCCCTATCCATTAACCTCTATAACTTCACTCAAATAATCCTCTCCATCACTCGACCTAACAAAATAAACCTTCCCGGATCCACTATAGATTGGATCCTAGTCTCAGATCCAAATAAAATAACCAATTCTGGCACAATTCCTGATACCTTTAGCGACCACCTCTCAGCCTTTATGCATCGCTCAACTAGTTCCTCCCCACACTGGCATCAATACATTCAAACTTGTAACCTCAGTAGCTTCAACCCAACTACTTTCTCAAATACTTTCAAACAAATGAACTGGCAAATTCTAAACATCCTTCCTCTTGACAAGGCTATAGAATACTTCAACTCTGTCTTCCTTGATACTTTAAACTCACTAGCCCCACTACGAAACAAAAGGACAAATACTAAAACTGCTCCTTGGCTATCCGAAGACACAAAACAGATTATGCACCACAGAGACAAACTATGGAAGCTTTACCAAAACAATAAACTGGCCAATACCTTGCTCCAATATAAACAGTTCCACAACAATGCAAAACGACTAATCACCAAAGACAAAAAATCCTACTATATCAAACTTCAGTCCAATAACAATAAAAAATCCCCAAAATTCTGGAACTCAATAAACTCACTCCTGAATCCAGGCTCCAAGAATAATCCTTGTCCTGACCCAAGTAAATCTGACCTCAAACTAGGCTCTGAATTTAACTCATTTTTCATAGAAACTATTACTATCCTCACCAAGACATTTCCCAATAATAACCCAACTGCTCTACACTCTCCCACTTCTAACTCACCTCATCTATTTGAACTCAAACCCACCTCCACTAACTTTATAAAAAAACTTTTGTCCAAACTTAAACCTTGCTCTAACACTCCCGACAATATGCCCTCTTCCTTCCTAAATGCTGCTGATGGCATTGCTCTCCCAATCAGCATCATTATTAGCCAATCCATAAAAGAATCATACGTCCCCAAATTCTGGTGCTCAGCTTATATTCTTCCACTTCATAAAGGAGGCAAAAATACCAGCATCTCAAACTTTTGCCCCAATGCTTTGTTCTCACCAATCTCCAAAATCCTAGGAAAATGCATCCACCTCCAACTTATGCCTTTCCTGATCCAAAACAATCTTCTCACTCCTACCCAGCATGGCTTCCGTCCAGGCCATAGCACAATAACCACTCTACTCTCTTTCCTAGAAACTGTCAATCAAGCCCGAGATTCAGGACAACACTTAGTTTCTACTGTTTTACTCGATCTGTCTAAAGCCTTTGATACTGTTTCCCACAAGCACCTTTTCTGTCATCTCTCATACCTTAATCTCTCACACACTGCTTTATCCTGGTTCTCCAGCTATCTATCAGACAGATCATAGGCAATCAAATGGAAGAACTCCATCTCTTCCTTCCTACTTACTAAGACTGGTGTACCACAGGGATCCATCCTTGGGCCAATGCTTTTTAACATCTTCATCAATAACTTTCACACTGCTACTCCTGATGTTAAAATCATTCAATACGCAGATGATTCAACCTTAGTCTGCTCTGCCTCAAACCTCTCTGAATTGCTGACTAAAACCCGAACTGCCTTTTCAACAAATGAAAACTGGATGCGCCAAAACCACCTCTCTCTCAATGCAAATAAATCAAAGATTCTACTATTCCCTCCCACAAAGACCCTCTCCTACGATAAAAACAATTTCAAAGTCTATAGTCAAACCAACTCACCTATAGGAGTGGTCCCCTCTGCCAAACTACTTGGCATTACTAGATGGACACCTCAATTTTGATATTCATATTCAACAAAATATTAAGAAAACCCACCAAAAGCTAGGTATGCTGTATAGGAATAATCACTTTCTCTCCAACTCTACCAGGTAAACTTTGGCCTCGACTTATCTTCTTCCTTCCTTGTTATACGGAGCCCCTCTCCTAACCAACCTGTACTCCTCTATCTAAAAATACCTCTAAACTAGAAAACTGCTACAACAAAATCTCTAAATTTGCCTCTAAATCTAAAAATACCACCCATCACTGCCTAACCCTACAATCCCTGAAATGGCTTGAACTCCCAAACTACCTAGACTATCTCCAACTCACTACTGCATATAGACTCATATTTCATCCAACAAAATGTCCCACTCTAACTAACATCCTTCCCCCTTATACACCCAACAGAGCTCTCAGATCTGAAAATCAGAACTTAATTACTATCCATAAATCTAAATGTCCTGCTGGCCAACTTCTCCTATCTTTCTCACTAGGCAAAAATGGAATTCTCTTCCCTCCAGACTAAGAACCATGACAAACTCAGAAAACTTCAAAACCCAACTATTCAAACACCTGCCCACAAAATGGAAATGTACCTGCCTTCACCCAACCTAATCAAATGGGGTTCTCTCTCTGGTTCCCAAGCTCTACAGCTTTCATAGTTATCTTCCAATGAGCCTATCTAAGCTCTCAACAATTTTTATAGCTTCTCTCTAAGCTCTCAACAACTCCTACAGCTACCCCTACACAGCCCAACCTTGTAAATATCGTAAATAGCATTCTACTGTTGATGTGTGCATGTAAAGTGTATTTACATTTTCTTAAAAGGTTTGTATGTAAACTGTTTCCACACCAACACATATCTGTTTTCCTCAAATGAAACTGTATGATCCCTACCTTCAAGATTAATGAATTTGTTAACTATGCATGATATTGAATGCATTTATGAGTAACTATTCTACATAATATTATCTTTAATATTAACTATCAGTTGTACCTAAATTGTATAATGCATCTTGGAGCTTTTCTCCCTGGGCCTCCACCGAAAATGGGTCAATTCAGCCCATTGGACTTCCCGGTAATCAAACTGCAAATAAATAAATAAATACACTATTCCTGCACAGATGCCTGCCTGCTTGCTGGATTGCTAATTCACCTCATTTGCATGGTTTTCACCTGCAAATGGGGTAATTAGCATACAGGAGCTGTGTCCGTGCAGGAATAGTGTAGGAGCACTTGTGCACATCTCGGGAGCTCGTTCCTGGATCGCTCGTCGACCTTATTGCACGCAGCAGCTCTTGCACTGTTTCTGCATGCTGTGGAGAGCTTGCTGAATCCCAGGAACACAGTTTCCAGGAAATTCTGTCAGAACTCTAATTCCATGCAACTTTCTTCCTGACATGTGCTGCAACCATAGATTTTGACTAGATACCACACACTCAGATATACACCTGCTACCTGGCATTCTTGATTTAGCCAAGTTTAAATTATACAAATCGATATTTTGCTCATAGCAGGCTCAAGCAATCTATATAACTCATGGCAGAGTCACAACTTTGCCATTCTAAACTGCTAAAGCATGACAATCCACTTCTTAGATAATAACAACAACACACATATAAATAATAAAGACCAGCCACAATAGCATAAAAGTGAATAAATAAAACTTAACTTAAAGACACTGTTGATACAAATCTAACAGTCACAGAGAAAGAAAAAGTACCGTCAGTTATACAGTCATGAATATTTAAAGAAAGCCTTGATCTAAGCTAGATAAGTACCCTCTAACTGCCTCGAACATAAAGGAGCACTGATCCCTTAAAAGATGCAAGGTAGATTGTAGACATAAAGGGCATGGGTCACCTCAGTATTTTCACAAGACTAGGACTAGCCAGTTACGTAGTTTTAGTCTTAAATATAAACATATTTTTGTTCATTTCAACTATTGTCTTCATTAGATTATCTAATTTTCTTCCCCACACAAGCATAGATGTAATTACATTACATCAAATTGCATTAGTTTCCCACTCTAAATGCATTTGCATACTAAGGACCATTTCTTCAGCCCTGACCATCTGCCTCTTTGAATTAAACAGTAATGGCATTTTTATGATCCTCGGATTTCCTGTGTTCAAGCACTTATGAAAGTTAATTATATACAAGCAATTGTCCTTCTAGAGAGACTGTGGTAAGTTAAACTTTGCATTACAAATACAAGTTTCATGTCCTTTTTTCATCAGTGCAAAGGAGAGGTTACAGGGTGGCACACGTTTAGGCTGCAGGAGGCATACGTAGGGCTGATTACACAGAGCTCAAATATAGCTTACTAAGGTGCCAACATTCTGAACTAAGAAAAAAATATATATATATATATATATATATATATATATATATATATATATATCACTATTAAGCAGTTTTTCTAACATGACCCCTTCCCTTGCATTAAAACTACTATATTTTGAAATACTGTGTAAAAAAAAACATGTACACATTAAATTTTCTGCCTAAGGTAATAATAATATTTCTAAACTTGTGGGTATTTGGGGCTAAAAATGAAGATGTTTGATGTCTGATATTTATTTTCTTGTGTGTGTGTGTATATATATATATATATATATATATATATATATATATATATATATATATATATATACACACATATATATATATATATATATATTTTATTTCACTTTTAAAATATTAAATTAGAAGCATTAATAATGATTGCAGTTGTAATGAAAGTAAACACAAGGAGAATCAATAAGACTCACCAGCCTGGGCAGGTGAAGAAGGTAGATAGTGACAGCTGTATGTCTGATATAGTGTATTCCTCTTGGTTTATATACATAGCTGTTTCACTGCACGTGGCAGTTCTGAACAATGTGAGTTGCTTTATCTTTCTACCAGTTATCACTTATAGCAATATTGTTACAGTAGCAGTAAAAACAGAAATAGCCACGTTTCATTACATGGCTGGTGCATCTGTAACTACAGTCATTAATTTTTTTTACATGTTAAAGTCCTAAAGTCAAAATAACCATGTTTTGAGGGATGTGCCTATAACTTTAGTCAGCTGACCTATTACAGCATTGCATAGGCACAGTAGGTGAGTTGTTGTTGTTTGTCTTTTCGGCTTTTCCCGGTTAGGGGTCGCCACAGCGGACCTCCGGTCTGCTAATGATTGGCAGTAGATTATTTTATCGTGCTGAGTTGCCAGCCCGACGCCCAACCTTCAGCAAAGGCACGCCCATTCACGCATGTCTTTCGGAGGCCACTCGACCATGGGGAGGACATGCAGACTCCACACAGAAGGCACTCCAGTCATGAGTCGAACAGGAGAACCTCTTGCTGTGAGGCAACAACGCTACCGCTGTACCGTCTGTACACTGCAAAACTCAGCTCAGACGGAAGCTGTTAGGTCAAAGTTTGCTCTATGTCTATTTACAAAAAGGTGCATTTAGTCAAAGCATGTTCCTGTCTATGATGGCCACTGGTGTTTTGGGGGAATCCCTGTGCTCATTCATTGATTCCTTCCCTTTTCCTGTTTTCTGTTCATGTGGGTGTCATGCATCTGATATTTACTTACTGGAAAACTGTCCTTTGCACAGTTATATACAGTTGCTAGTATGCATTTCAGCAGCATCTTTATTATGCCATGGCAGGTGATAAACATATAAAATATGTTTTTTCTGACTAATGGTTACCCATACAAATCACCAATATACTTTTAATTAAAAAACAGACAAACCTCCCCTTTGTCGAAAATCTATTTAGTCAATCCAGTAAACAAATCAAAAAGAGAAAAGATATTCCTTTTGTGATGGGTTAAATTAAAAAAAGTACTGAAGCATGCCACCACATCTAATCTGTCCCCTTATCTTGGCCTCACTGTTATTCTACTTTACACCCAAACAGACACACACACACACGCTCACAAAATGCACACACATACACACGCACGTGCACACACACACACACACACACACACACACACACACACACACACACACACACACACACACACACACACACACACACACAAGCTTCATGCCAAATATTTTCTTACAAATTAAAGTTTTGGTCTCCACTTACCTTTCATTTATTTATGCACAAATTGATTATTTCTTTAGTTGATTATACTTTACATACGGATTCTGTGATTACTGATAAATTCAATCAAACAAAAATATCTATATATATATATATATATATATATATATATATATATATATATATATATATATATATATATATATATATATATATATATATATATATCTTGCTATACACATATATGGATGTATACACAGCCCAATATGTGCCATCAGCTTTTCCAGTACAATTTTTATCTAAAACTTTTATCTAAGCACAAAATATCTAAATATTTAATCTAAAGCTCATTGCATTTCATGTAAAGTTTTATATACAGAAAATTCTCCTTCAAAAGATGCATTTTCAGGAGTGCAATCCTACACCCCATGTGGGGAGCTTCCATGATTGCATAACTGTGGAGAGAAGAGAAAACACACAACATAATGAAGCACCGCTGGCATGTAAACACTAACTAGTAGCCACGGGGGTACAACATGGTGGTAGCCATTAGCAATGCACAAGTGATATAAATTGGTATTATGTTAATAATGTAAGTCACATCAGCACTAAGTTTCTATAGCATACTACAATTTTGTATCAAATGGGATTAGATTAAGTGGGTTTTTGATTAAATTTGCTTTAGAATGCACTTTTAGTTATTTTGTGATTAGATAAAATGAGTTGAAGTCAAATGTGCCACACCTGTTTTTTTCCTTTCTCAAAACATTTGTCACAAAATAAAAAAGTGAAATGTGTAATGAGATTTGTAGTCCAATGTCTCAATGAAGCATAGACTGACAAATACTCATTCTTTGCAGAAATTATATTATGTTTATGGCTGATACTGTTAACATAAAGGCACCAGAAATGTAGTGTATAATATCTGGTGACTATTGTTAAATGGACTCTCTTTGATAAAATATTTTTGTACTATGTTCATACTCTGTCAGTCTAACTGCAAATCAAATAATTTTTTTATTATTATTGTGAGTGTGGGATCTCTAAGTATTTGTATTTTGTCTTAGCCCACTTATTTTCTATATTTTTTTATGTTTTTTAAGTTAACGGCACAAAAAAGAGATAAGATCACTTCTTACTGTACAAGGAACACCAAAAAAAGCCAATATTCTTCTATGGACAAAATAAATCAGTCTACTAACATACACTAAAATATGTTTTTTAACAACATCACATTTAGTGTGTTGAAAATCATCCAAATATTCCATTTCACTCCCACTCTTCAAACCTTTTTTTGTGTGCAGGCATGTACAAAACACGTCCTCCCTATAAACATTTTAAACGTTTGCTTTATGATAATTCTTGATGTCAACAAAGAATCTCCACATGACATCTCTGTGCTCATTAGAACCATGAACTGCTGTAAGTGGTTACCTTGAAATATGCAAAACCTAAATTAAGACACAATGAGTCAAACAAGCATTGCTTTTTCAGCACCAGTCTCATTTTAAGTGTATTATAGATTCATATTTTCAAAACCAGAATCCATTTAGAATACAACCGGAAGGAGAAATGAACAATCAGTCATTATGGGTAGAACTGCAGATTCCATATATTTATTTCTTACGTCTTCAGGGATGCCAGAAAACCTTTATCTAACAAGATAATCAAACAAAAAATGAGTCATCTGTTCAACGTAAGGGATCTAATAATATATTATGTGCAATGAAAGTGGCTTAACTGCTCATATAAACAATCAACTAGTTGATCATTATGCATTGGAAAAACCTGTGGTTTTACAGAACTAAGACATTTTCACAGAGCACTTTATAATGAATACGAGCTTTACACAGGAAAATAAGTGTGGATATATTATTTTGCAATGCAGAGACATTATATATCAGAGGGATAAAATCCAGTATAACAATATTTACAAGGAAATTATATTTTGAGTGTTGTTTAGGAATGATTACTAACATAAGATGCCCATGAGTCATCACTGTTCCTACATTCCTCTCAAAGTATAAGTTGCTCCTGATAAACTTTTAGGTGCATTTATATTACAGATGTTGTTTTTCTATTATCCTTCCCTTTCTCTTCTGTACCACACATGGTCCTCTGATTAAGGTTTTGTACATATTTTTGTATTGCTGTTACCTCTCTGTAACCTTAACTGTGACCCATTTTTCATTTTAGAAATGTAAAAAAGTACATATATCTAGAATATATAATATATAATGTACGTATATATATATATATATATATATATATATATATATATATATATATTTATATATACTTATTTTGGATATATGTACTTTTTTACATTTCTAATTTCTATATTATATATATATATATATATATATATATATATAGGTCCCCTTCACTACATCGACACGCCACAAAGCCGACACCCAAAACACCGAGACCAAAAGACCGAAAACACACAATACCGACAACTCACAAAACCGAACACCATAACACCGACACCCAAAACAGCGACACATAAAACATAAACTACACATTACACACAACTATATATGCACTAACCTTAACCCAAACCCTAACCCTAAGGTCCGACACTACCGCACACTTACCCTACCCGCACCCTAACCCTAAATCCCTCACTATCGCACTATCGCACACTATCGCACACTTACTGAGTCACGCTCACACGTTGTCCATGTCGGTGTTTCGGCTGTCGGGATTTCACCTTGTCAATCATCTGCGTCATCGGTCTTTTGGTCTCGGTGTTTTGGGTGTCGACTTTGTGGCGTGTATGTAGTGAAGGGGACCCATATATATATATATATATATATATATATATATATATATATATATATATATATATATGTATAATGGTTTACTATCATAATATCAACAAACAAAATAATTTCTGACTAAAACACTGAACTACAACCACAAAAAAAAAAAAAAAATGCCGCAAATCATAATGTCAAATCAGCTGAATGAACTCAGCTGATTCGACATTAAAATCCAACACATCACGTGATGTCTGTGTAGGACCATAGAAACACTAAATGTCTATGCCTAACATTATGTTTTTGCAGGAAGACAAGCCCCCACTGTAACCCCCACCCCCTGCTAACTATATATTCCAATTCAGAGATCGCACTACAGTGAGGAATGGGATGAATTTCCCAAACCGCACTGTACCATGATCTCTGACAGTACTTCGAGTTCATATCAGTGAATGCACAGTGCATTCGCTGATACAAACTTTTGACATGAAGATGTTCAGAAAGATGTACATTCGAAAAATCAACTTTCGAGTGTTCCATCTACAGACAATCTCTGTTAGCAATTTTCACGGTAAACCATATATAATACATACATACATACATATATACCCTCTTTTGATAAGGAGTCCAATGCATTCTGAATTTTTGTCAATTTTGTGTTGAAAAATTCTAAAGTAGAGGTAGGTTCAGAAGTGCCCTAAAAGGGAGTGCAATGTATAGCACTGAGTTGGGTGTTGAGATTTGGAGGCTTATTATTAGGGAAGGATCTTCCATCAATTATTTGTGAAGGTTTTTATATTTTCTGAATGACCAAATGAATTTAATGACCATGTGGTCACTAAGAGCATTGGAGATTATTTCAGTGTGAAAGCATTTATTTTGTAAATTGTCTGTTATTAGGTCAAGTGTGGAGCTACAGCCAGTCGTTGTATTAGTTTGAGTAGAAATCTGTTTTATTTGGGCCAGTATAAATTACTGCAATATTATTTTCATAGGCAGAAAGCCTTTTCCAATGGCACTGACATTGAAATCACCAAGAAAAAAACTATGTTATGTGTGCCTTTAGGGAACATATGTTGCAGTTTTATGTGAAACAGAGATAGAGAAGGGTAGGGGGTGTACGCTGTGGCAATCCACATAGGAGTATGTCCACCTAACCTGATGTGAGAGAGTACCCACGTGGAACATTTGCTATATGTAGTATGAGAATTAGTGCAATCCACAATGGTAATTGAGGAATTCCTTTCAATTAGAACTGAAGCACTGACACCAGATCTATGACCTGGTCTGTTGTCAAACATATCTATCTATATAGATATAATACATATACATTGTAGCTGTCTTTTATAAAAGTAGAGGGGTAGCAGTCATCCTTCTGATATAACAAGAACATGGGGAGTTTATGTTAAACGCCATGTTTCAAGGTTAACCCATTTATTACGACTGCATACATTAAGGCTAGCAGTTTTAAGGTATTTATTTTTCATATGACAGGTAACTGGAGGCAGTCCTGAGTTTGAATGACTATATCCTAAATGTACAAGTCTGAGTAGGAGATAGTGGAGTTTTGAGAGAAGATCCTTAATTTTGGGGATGGGGATTGGTGACCTCTGGAGGAGTATGAATTGAAATAGAAATTGTTTCCTAGTAATATAATTGAGTTTACTGTTGGTGTCAATCAGTAGATTGTGTATTCTTATATGCCAGTAGTTAGCCTCAGTAGGGTTGGAGGTTATCTGGCATAGATGACAAAGAGGCAAAGTAACCATAATGAATAGACTGAATGCTAAAGTAATGTAAAAAAAGGTAAAACAGCATGCTAATAAATATGTTGAGAGCTTAAAAATTGGCATGATAACTCTCCAAGGTACTTGGAGTTATAGTTGTAAAGACTGAGATATTTTACCAACTACTAAGTCTGTGTCAAAAAATGACCACCTTCCATCTAAGCTATGAATTAGAATGACCAGATGAGAGATGGGAACACAGTATATCTGCTACTTAGGCTGTTTGCATAGGTTAAGTACCACAGTCTGTCTGCCACTTACGCTGTTGGAGAAGTATGCGTGTAGAGGCTGAAGTAGCTGGCAACAAAAAGAAAATTCAGCTTATTTACACTTGGCCAGTAAAGTAAATGTGTCTAATAAGTGATGGAGGATATTGGCCTATCTCCCAGCTAGCCTGTGTGCATACTGTAGGTTAACTTGTAGAGCCTAAGTGCTGCTTAGACTGCTGGAGTAGAAGTATAAATGGTAAAGGACCTAATAAAAGAAGGAGATTAGCCTATCTTCCACCTAGTCTATGTGCAAAGATATGTGGTACAGTCTATCTGCCACCTAGGCTATGTGCAAAGATAAATGGTACAGTCTAGCTGCCAAGTAAACTATGTGTAAAGATGCATGGTGCAGTCTAGTTGTCACCTAGGCTATGTGCAAAGATATATCGTGCAGTCTATTTGCTACCTAGGCTATGTGTAAAGATATGTGGTACAGTCTATCTGCCACTTAGACTGTAGGAGTAGAAGTGTAGAAGATAGAGCTGTTAGGATAAGCAATGAGAGACTATGAGGAAAGAGGATTTGGCAAATGTAGAATATGTACAGTGTACTTGCTACCTAAGCTTTGTGCAAAGCTTAACTCACACAATCTTTCTACTACATAGATTGTTGCAGTAATTGTATAAAGGATGAGATAGTCAGGGCATAATTATTGCCCAAAGGTGTACAGTGGGGAGAAACAAGGAGGGATCTAGTGAAGGAATACGTGGGAGAAAAGGGGGCAGATTGTCTGGGACAAGTGCTGTTTAAAGAAAATTGCCACTATAGCAATATAGTCCTGCAAGCCAGAAATGTGCAAAGGAAGAAGGGAATTACAGTTAATAAGAAAGAAATTGTATTAGTGTAAGAGGTAGCAAACATTACAGTATAACTGTAAGGAGGGTAAAGCAAAAGCAAACATTACAGCATAACTGTAAGGAGAGTAAAGCAAACATTACAGTATAACTGTAAGGAGAGTAAAGCAAACATTACAGTATAACTGTAAGCAGAGTAAAGACAATGTCTACCTTGAGGTGAAAAGGCTACTGTTTAGGTAAAATGAGGTCTGTGATCCCACAAGGTTAATGAAGAGGAAGTGACATTGATGGGTTTATGTTGATGTTGTCAGAATGTTAGTTATAGTAAGGAGAAGTGCTTGTGACAGTGTATTAACTATTTAGTATAACATAGTATGTGCTTAAGAGATTCAAGAATATAGTAATGTGAAAAACTGTATGGCTAGTAGTGTCAGGATGTTATGAGAGTAACAAGAGTTGAACTTTAGAGAGAAAAGAACACAAGATGTCAAGATTTTTGTCAGGATAAGTTTGGGTTGGGGTGGGTGTTTAATTCCTGAAGAGGTTAGCCCTGGTGGTGGAGCTTTGTGAAAAATCTGGGGATGATTCTTATTGGTAGAAGGCCAGCAGAGTGATACACAAGCAAAAGTACATGGAAACCTTATTGGTAAGGATGTGATAGGAATAGTGATCTGTCTTGTTTAGAGTGGTTTATAACTGGTGATCAGTTTAGTTCAGTTGATTCCTGGTGATGTAGATTGTAGGAGTGGTTAGATAAGTATAAATGTGATGATATAGGGGTGGGTGTGAACTGGGGCAGGTTGGAGAGTGAAACAAACCTAAGCCACATGTAGCATGGCAGTGCAGACCCCCCTCCAAGTCAGTGCAGCATAAAAAAAAACTGGGAAAATGGCTTAAGAGGCCTAAATGGCAACAAATGCGCTTTGGAAACAAAATGGTTGAACAGCATACAGATCAGCTAATCAAATGAAGGAATTGAGCTAAGGAAGAAAGCAGTTACCATCAGGACACATTAAGTGAGGCAGTGTAGGTAGCTGAGTAGGTAACCATTTGAAATATCACAGATAATGAATGGCTGAAAAAAATGGACTTACATATATATATATATATATATATATATATATACTAAGTCCGAGATGGCAGTTTCCAGGAATATTCTCTTTTCTCCGAGGAATGGCAATCTGACAGTTAGAATATGTAACTTTGGGTGATGTGGGAGGCTTGCCCCTGCAAAAAAGAAGTTTAAAGAAGAAGAGAGATGTTTGAGATTTACTCTTCTCCTGCTTTTTCTGTCTTTTTTTTCCTATGCATTCAGCATTTTCACTGCTGGCATTTCAGTTGGGAGCCACCTGAGTAAGCTAACGCCCGAAACTAACAGCAGAAAGAAATTGTTTTGTAGAAGTGGTGCATCACTCTTCTCAGTAAAAAGTTGTAAGTGCCAGAGAGCAGTTATATGGAAAGCCTTAATGTTGCCATATAAAATATGATTAAATTTAGCCAACAAGGCCTAAAGATTGCCCATGCAATCAATTAGCACTGATAAGTGAATTCATTAGATTTTACTAAATGGTGCAGAGGCTGCAAACGTAACAAAAGCAGCAATAAATAAAAAAAATGTTTTTAAGCAGGTCATTTCAGTCTGTTTAAATCCAGACATCAAAGTGAACCAATCATTTGCAATCCAAACAGCAGAGTAAAATCAATTTTGCAAAAAGAACTAACATTGTACAATTACTAATGTGAGTATAAACAGTTCTCTAAGAATGCACATACGAAACATTCTGTTTATACCAAATACTGAGGTAGAGCTGTCATACGAAACCTAGGCTAAAGCAACCTATTCACTACAGCCTGCTAAACAGTTTTTTTGCTCTTTTTATCATTTCTATTTACTTTATTTATCATCTGTTAACTGGGAAAGTCTGACTTAGAACAAAGCCAATTTTCAGCAAAGGCCCGGGGAAAAATGCTCCGGATACATATCTTTGTAACATGGGCAGAAACCCACACAACCACAGGGAGCACATACAGACTACACACGGAAGGCACCCCAGCCAAGGATTGAACCAGAGAACCTCTGGCTGTGAAGCAACAACACTACCACTACACCACCTGATGTGTTCTATGTATAATACGATTTAAGCATCCTAAAATAAATAGCAAGAAAAGAAGTCAGTTTGCTGTGTAAACATTATATTCAGGTATGACAGTTTACATTTTCGGCCAGGCAAAAGCACTCAATATTTTCCCAACCACAGAACTATCTGTGAAGCTAGGATCTGGACTGAACCGGACACTCTGATGCAATTTCTCTGATGCACAGTAACATAATGAGCAATTGAACAATGGATGAACATGTAGTGGGTGCATAGAATACCATGGAAGCACCTCCTTTCATGTGAAGAAAATTTGTGTTAATCTTATTCTGAATTCAGTGTCCCTTCCCTATGATCTACTACAATATGTGCAACATGTCAAAAGCAAATCATCAGAGGAAACACTCTACAGTACAGACTGTATCCAGGAAGGAGCCGATGCAAATGGAAAATAGAAGTAACATTGACATACATTACAACAAAGCAATATACAATGATCCTGCAACCAAACCATTGTTAGCAAATCCTTAAAGAAATAGCATTCATTGGAAGCCCAAATCAGCAAAAAATAATCAACTAATAATAGATAAAAGCAGCCTTGATAACATAAGAAGTAATCTCCCCCACCCCATAAAACAGAGAAGCATTAATTGAAAGTCCAGTCAGTAAGAAAAAAATAAGTAATAGATACAAACAGCCTTGATGAATTAAGAACTTGTATCACTTTCTTTATCGCTCCATAAAACAGTGAAACATTCTTTGAATGTCCAGTCAGTAGAAATAATTGAGTACTAGTAGATAAAAACAGCTGCGATGAATTAAGAATTCTTATCTATCTCTCCCCCCTGGAACATAAACAATAACAATAACCAGTACTGGCAGGATTCCTCACAATCCATTCCTTACAAATCAGTTATCACTTCTCGTCAGAATCAGGAACAAGTCCAGAGATAAAAATTCAGGGACACTTAAAATATTAGTGCTTTTAATCTGAGTCACTGACTGAATAAGATAATGTGAATTAATAATATACATTTTTTTGAAGTAAAGATTAAGAAGTGTACAACTCTTCTGTTATGATTTATGAAGTGTAATTTGCCACCTTTTCTCCACAGTCACCGCTTGGAATTAAATTGGAATTAAATGGAATTAAGATGGAAAGAGCTAAAATTTCAGTCAGAATCTGGGCAAAGCCAAACTGCATTGCATTTTAATCTGAGACAACCAAATTCACTACATTCTCGTTTGGATTTAGGTATAGGTAAATACAGTAAAATGGTATTAAAAAAAAAAAAAAAAATATATATATATATATATATATATATATATATATATATATATATATATGCAATTCTGTGATTGAATGGACGGTTACCTGCTGACTGACTAACTGACTGACTGACGTGACAGGTACATTTTGTGACTTGTCACTCCTTCTTCTTTTCTTCTAATCCCTGGCCCCAGGTACAAAAAGCAGGCTACCCAGCCAACCAGTCCCTCCAGATTTCAAACTGTGCAAAAATAAAAACATAAATTCATAGCTCAGGTCTGAGCCTCCAAATGTCCTTTTTTTCCATCTCCAGGCCCCAGGTACAAAAAAAGCAGGTTCACCAGCTATTCAGTAACTCCAGTTGTGCACACACACACACACACACACACACACACACACACACACACACACACACACACACAAAAAACTTTGTTTAAAACTCAAGAATGAGTGCCCCAGCCTGAGCCTCTGATAATTAAAAAAAGAAAGGGCAATAACGAATAAGTGAGCTCTTGAAACAAATGCTTCAACAACATTAGCAAATTAAATGTTTAAATGACATGGTACTGCACCTAGCCCACGGCAAGCAAATGAATGTAAATAAATAACAGGCAGTTCACTCACTGTAGGTGCAAATGATAAACCCTGTAACTGCCGTCTCTGTACTGGCACCTCTCGCTCCAGCCAATCAAATGTCTTTGGGGCAGTGCCAGGACTCATCCCATATATAAAACATAGGGATGAGCAGATGCCCATGCAACATTATGTGGAAAGGGGGCCGGGAAGTAGCCTGCAGTCCCTAAAGTACAAGTAGGACATTTTTGTGGTTTCTCTAACTACTGTTTCCCTTAAAGAGAAAAAATATTTATACAATTTTATTTTTCTGGAATGAATTGCACCATTTCCAAGACAGGACCCAGGGTGATTGCCCCTTTTGCTCCACCATTTTCACCCTACTGAGTACAACACAAAAACAATCAAAGAAACTGGCTCATCAAAAGGCCCTATTGGCAAAAAAAGTTCTCTGGGAGAAAATAGACAAAGATTATACAGATCAGCTAGCCAAGTGAAAGACTTGAATTAAGGAAGAAAGCAATTACCATTAGGACATATTAAGAATGGCAGCATAGATGGTTGACTAAACCAAGGCCTAGAACTAACAACAGAAATAATTTTGCAGAAGTTGTACATCATACTTCTCAGAACAAAACTGTAACTAAGAAAAAGCAGCTTTGTTGAAAGCCTTAAATAAATTACAGCTGCAGTATTGTATTGGCAGGATGTTTTTAAACAGTTATGACAATAATCTATCCTAAGTAGTTTTCATTTTTTCTACAAGAAAGTAAATGTATGAGTCTATATGACTCTAGGTTTTTCCTTTTCCCCTTCCTCTTAAAGGTAGTCTTAACATATTCATGTCTCTAATCATGAGAAATCCCTCCATACATAAATGAGCTGGTGAATAACAAACAGATGCATTGGTACTGGAAGTTCCTATTGAAGTGTTCTCAGGCCAGTGATATTAATTTTATCTCCTCCCTGTACTTTAATAGGGCCCAGTCTGCTTAGTACTTTTTTTCAATACTAATTTAATTTCAGTGTCTCATTCTCCTAAATAGAACTAGCGATAAAGCAAAAACCTGTTATAGAGAACTAAACTTACATTACCACATCAACAACACCAAGAGGTGTGAGAAATACCTAACCCAATGTGTACCCTGTTTCTGCAATAGGCTGTCCTTACCAATCAAATAAAGTGCTTCCTTATCAGACTTTAAAACTAGTCTAGATGACTGGGTGGTTGATCAGCAATTTACACTGGGGGTATGAGGGCAAAGTCTACTTACTGGGGGATATTGTTAGTATCCTACAGTATTGTTTTATGTGGCCGAACTTCTTGATGGTCTCCTTTGGCCATAAATTAAGGAAAAACCTGTGAAGTTATTAATCTGGATGTTACTGTCACAACCTGCCTTCCCACTTTCTAGAGATAAACTGACTAGCTTAAGATTTTGTAACTATATCTACAACCTGTTTTATTTGAGAATGCATTTTAGAATCTACATATAGTTTATTTGCAGGTTCTCACTCCTATCACATTTTACACATCTATAAAATGTTTTTAAATTATGCTTTATATGTTTCTGCAAATGTTCCTCGCATCTTCCTAATCTTGTCACACACTATGTTTTATTTGTCTTTTAAGTTTATTTATTTCAGTTTTCAAGGTTATTGTCATAGACATTTCTATTAATTATACTTTTTGTCTTTCAACTTGTTTCCTTTTCTTATGGAAAAATACTGTTCTGACTTTTCTTGCTTAGATCCTAATGCTAAAACATTCATTTTGCAGTCAATTTCCATTTCAGAACTTACCACATTCTTGTTGCCATTGTTACACTGAATGCATCACTCCAATTCATGGGCAGATCAGAATATTGGCTGCTGGCTTGTAGTTCCCTCCAGTAGAAAAACATAATAAAAAAGAAATTGTATTTCTTTAGTTTATATTTTTTCTTTTATAAATATGTAGTTCTACTATTACTTTTGCAGAGCTCAGAACTCTGTGCTTTCATAATCATAAACACAGACTTCCAAGAACTTTAAAAGTCCTCTAAAAATGAAAAAAAAGAGCTTTTCTTATTCCATTTGGGGGTTAATTTCAAAACAGTCTACCACTTTGTCAACTCTAAACTGAGATTAAGGTGATCACACATAATCAAAGGTTCATCAACCTTTTGCAGAATACAGAAACATCACAAAAAATGACTCACTGGGCTGCCACGTGAAGCACCAAGGCTATTACTATTGGCTCATGCTGCCTTTGGTGAGTGTCTCAGGCTGAAGCATCATGGAACTGAAAGTGAAAGACAAAAGTAATGGAGTATTGTAAAGATATAATGATTATTTTTAAAGTGACTGTGTGTGTGTATGTCTGTGTGTGTGCATGGTGGGTGTTAATGAGGGTGTGTGTGTTAATTGAATGGATGTTTTACTGGATGTTTCATAAAATAAGTAAGTGGGATGTGTACTATGTGTATGTTTTTGTGCAAATAAGTGTGGGTTATGGTTAGGCTAATGGTTAGATAAAGGAATATATTAAGTATGTATGTGCGATTATGAGGGTTTACAGATAGGGTAAGGGTTAAGTCAGGACCTAGCTTTAGTATATGAGTTTGCAAAAGTGTGTGTGTGTGTGTGTGTGTGTGTGTGTGTGTGTGTGTGTGTGTGTGCATTTGGGGGAGTGTCTTGTGTTGTGGAAGATTATGGGAAAAGCTTTTAAATTCACATACACAATAGGGTTAGGGGCAGGGCAATTTTAGGGTTAGCATATATTATTAAGGTGGAGTAGGGGGCATCTGAACATAAGAAAAGCCCTTCCCATAACACTATCGCAGTTTGAGCTAAATGTGGTCAGGTTGTGGACAGTGCATTGGAAAAAAATAAATTTGTTTCCTTTTTTGATGTACTGAGTGTTGATGTGTTTTGTGCGAAATATAATGAATGGTTGACATACTGAGGTGCATTTTTGTATGTCGACCTTTTATTATATAACCATACATACAGATATATATATATATATATATATATATATATATATATATATATATATATATATATATATTTATATCTGTGTGTGTGTGTGTGTGTGTGTATGTGTGTGTGTGTGTAGGTATAGATACTCTGAACTGTCCCTGATTTCACAGAATGCCTCTGATTTTGCCTCATATTTCAACCTGTTCCTTATAGCATTTGTGTTAATTGCAATTACTAAGTGATGACAGATGTCTGAGTATCAGCCTTAACTATCACACAAAATGTGTTAATGCAAAGCCTGTTATTCTAATACTTTTCTAAGTATATTAAATAAAGGTAACATATGCAACTGATTATCATCATTTGTCATTGATTGCTTTTGAACCTTCTGCTTGATTCTTAAGCTAAGAGATTGAAAGGTATGTGTAATCTGAGAAAGGATGCAGTGGGCTGCACACTGTATTTTGACAGTAGTGAGCTGCAAAAATACATTACTCGTGACAGTTAATTCATGTCTTTATTCAACCATTTGATCACCTTCTAAATTCTGGTATACAGTCATAGCTTTATAAGCAATTGATCTCTCATGCACGCGTGTGTGTGTTTCTGTGCATGTGTGTGCACTCATGCGTGTGTGCTTGCGCATTTCTGTGGCTGTGTATAATGTAAACTGTGTAAAATACGAAACTCCAAACAAAACAAACTCCTTGGATCACTAGCTCGGTGGCAAAACGTGACTAAATAACCAATGATTTTGGGATTTAAAAACACAGGTTTATTAATTAATACTTGTAAGCGCTTTCAAAGGGGTCCCTACCCCAACTTCTTCAGACAAGTAATTGTTCAAAAAACCACATCTTATATACTGGCCAGATAATTAGTTAATAGATCAATTAACCTAGCCAATTACTTTCTTAAAGGAAATCCAACTACATATATACAAGCTAAAAATATTAAATACAATTGTTTAGTTATATACATCAAAAAGTGAATAGTGAATGACTGAGTTGGGATACATATCATTCACTATTCAATTTTTGATGTATATAATTAAACAATTGTATTTAATATTTTTAGCTTGTATATATGTAGTTGGATTTCTTTTAAGAAAGTAATTGACTAGGTTAATTAATCTATTAACTAATTATCTGGCCAGTATATAAGATGTGTTTTTTTGAAGAATTACTTGTCTGAAGAAGTTGGGGCAGGGACCCCTTCGAAAGCACTTACAAGTATTAATTAATAAACCTGTGTTTTTAAATCGCAAAATCGTTGGTTATTTAGTCACATTTTGCCACCGAACTAGCGATCCAAGGAGTTTGTTTTGCTGTGTATAATGTATGTATGTGTAAAGGACATAGAAACTCTCATCTGTCACTGATTTTGCAGAATATTCCTAGTTTTGCCTTATATTTCAGTCTGTTCCTCATAACATCTGTGTTTTTCTGAAACATTTGTACAAATTACAGTCAGTAAATAATGACATATATTTAAATTTCAGACTTAATAGCCTTCACAAACACACACTAATGCAAAGTCTGTTATTCCAACAGCTTTCTATGGATATAAAGGCAATATCTTCCCCTGATTTTGGTCCTTTGTCCATCATTATTATATTTTAGGTTTCTCCTTTTTTCCTGAGCTAAGGGATTGAGAGATGTTGGATGGTTGCAGTAGCTTGAATAATGCATTCTGGCATCCATGAGCTGAAAAGATACATTCCTGTTTGGTAGTTATTTATGTCTTTATTCATTTATTTGAGTGCAATCAAATTTTGCAGCTGTACAGTCATACTCAAACCATTGGCTATAATTGATAGTGACATGTTTGTGTGTGTGTGTGTGTGTGTGTGTGTGTGTGTGTGTGTGTGTGTGTGTGTGTGTGTGGTGTAATATATGCATGCTTGTATGTGTGAGGGTTTGTACAGGCTCTTAGCAGTCCCAGATGTCACAGATTGTCTCTAATTCAGCATCATATTTTGATCTTTTCCTCATAACATATGTGTTTTTTCCAGTTTACTATCATTTAACTGAAGTGCAGTCGGTCAACTCCATTTCACACGAAAACCCGACCTCAGACATTGACAATGTCAAACTCCAATATTGTCAAACAACAAATCTCGTCCCTATCTCGACCCATGTTAAAACCCATCCCTAGGTCACATTTGACTTGTAATTCATCAATTTTGGAGTTCGGCTATGTGGGTTTTTGTGGATGTCGGTTGATGATATGATAAGTCAACCAAGTCTGTTTCAGTTTAATGATAGTAAACCATTTTTTCCTTCTGGAAAGTCAGTGATGAGGATTGTAGTCAGTATTACAATAAAAGCCACTTGAGTTTCAGACTTTATAGCCTTGGGGGAAGCATGCTAATGCAAAACCTGTTATTCAAGCAACTTTGTAAGTATATGAAAGCAATATGTGCCCCTCAATCTGCTCCAGTGTTTCTCATTATTCTAACTTCACTACTTGATGCATGAGCTACGTGTTTGAGAGGTATGTAGAGGGGAGTTGCAATGGGTTGCACACTGTATTCTGATGACACTGAGCTGAGAAAGTCCATTTCTGTATGGCAGTTATGTCAGAGGCATCTTTAGTTGGATTAAAGCAGGTGACTGCCCCTAATGAAAGAATTAGGTGTCATATTTGGCTGATGCAGATAGTGTGTAGGGCAATATTGGTATCAGCATTCATTTTTGAATGCCAATATTGTATTAGTGACATGGTTGAAGTGCTGAAGTATTTTGTTTTTGGTATAACCGTAGCAAGCTTTTTGCTACATTTATAGAAATTTCAGTTCAGAACTTTTTGTTGGGCCTCATTTCTTTTGCCCTCAACTTTTTTCTGGTTCTCAACTTAGAGTTGATGGGGTTGCCAGATCAGAGATCTGCACAGGGTACCAGATAATGTTGCTACAATTCTGATTTAGTTATTTCTGCATTCATTTGATCGCAGTCAAACGTCTGAGGTTTGCAGTCACATTCATACAAATGGTTGTAATTGAGGGCCACATGTATGTGTAAAATGTAAGTATGTGTGGAGGTGTGCTCTAAACTGTCCCTGACTTCATAGAATACCTTAACTTTTCTTCATATTTTAGTGTGTTCCTCATGACATTTGCATTTTTTCCTGGCAAATCAATGAGGATGCAGTTGCTAGATAATGAAGACATTTGAGTTCTAGACTTAGCCTTTAGAAAAAGCATGCTAATGCAAAACCTCTTATTCTTGTATCTTTCTAAGTATATAATCATCAAACTAAAATGTATGTGACTAATATTTAAATATACATTTATTCATTTGCCCTGTCAGACATCTGAAATATACACAGTCATAAGTTTTCTGTAATTGGAAGGGATGTTTGTGTGTGTGTGTGTGTGTGTGTGTGTGTGTGTGTGTGTGTGTGTGTATGTGTGTGTGTGTGTGTGTGTGTGTGTGTGTGTGTGTGTGTGTGTGTGTGTGTGTGTGTGTGTGTGTGTGTGTGTGGTAGATTATTGTGGCCCACTTTTATTAATTGTATTTTATTACAGTCTTTTATCTATGGCATATATAATACATTTTGACTTAATTGTTGGGTAATGGTGATGGTGAATACATGTGACTGACCCTCTGTCATTTGCTCAAGTAAAGTTGGTGTTATTCTGGCTTTGCAAAGTAGTGTACATTTGTGTGAAATCAGTTGAAGTACTTTTCTGTGGCTATATTCCTTTTAACACAGTCAGATGTCTGAGATGTGTACAGTCAATAAGGTCACTGTAATTGATGGGTTTGTTTGTTGTTTGTGATGAAAATGACAGTGAGTGTGGGGAATTACAGTGTTTTGGAAAGCATGTTGGTCATACTTTTTTCACTTTCCATTACAAAAATCAGCACTTTACATAACAATTGACCAGATGTGTACAAAAGCAATTGATTGTTGATAGAGTGGCACAGAGAGTAGCATTGCCATCTCAGAGTACTAGGTTTTCTGGTGGGTTGTCTTATCTGTGATTCCTTCTTTGTGGAGTCATGTCTCCCCATCTCTTTGTAGGTTTTAACCAGGTGCTATGGTTTCCTCCTGCAGGTCATCAGCTGTATGATGTATGCCTGTGGCCATTTATGCTTCTACTTTCATCCCAGTCTATCATCAGAGGGATACACATACATACATACATATGTATAAGTATTTCAGGCACGGACAGTAATGCCATTCTAGCCTGCCAATACGTCGAAGCAGTTATTCCCATAATACATGTTCATGTTGTTCTTGAAAATATCTAAACTAGTGCTTGCTTTAATGTAATTTAGTAGTCTATTCCACACATCATTTTCTCAGAGAGCCAATTAGTATACCTCTCATTCCTATATACTCTTCTGCACAGGTTGTCTGATGATTCTCTTACTTTTGTTAAATCCAAACATTCCCAGAGGCAGTTGTCTCTCAATGCCCCATTTACCTGAATATGTTTTTTTTCTTAAATATCTATATGAGACACTGTACATATTCAAATATTTTAGTGCTTTATAATGATTTAAATCTTCACACCTGTGGATGCCCTTGATATAGTTCTGCTGTACTCTTTCTAATTTATTCATGCTTGTTTTCTTATAAGGTTTCCATATTGTTATTCCATACGCAGGTTGGGATCTAATGTAACTAACAAACACAGATTTCATCATTTCTGACTTCTTAGACATTATAAATCTTTTTATACAAACTATAGTTCTATAACTATCATTATCTAATTGGTTGATATGATTAAAAAAACTCAAAGCTGGTTCTACCCATATACCCACCCAAGTCCTTAAATGAATCTACAGTTTCAATCAGTGTGCTGTTTTAAATATTCACCTTTCAGTTTGTCATTCAAATCTCATATGCTTATTCTTTGATGTTTTTATCAGCCTGTTGTTCTCCTGTGCCCAAATGGTCAATTTAGTCAAGTTATTTTGCAGACATGCCCCATCTGTAACACATATAATCAGTTTGCCCATTTTCAAGTAATCTGTATACAGACTGTAGAACATCTCAGATGAAAAAAATATAGATCTAGAAGATACAATCTAAACAAGTGTGGGCCTAGAGCAGAGCTCTGTGGGACACCTTGATTGGAACCTAGAATTTCATCTCTTCAATTACTGTGTGATACTTGCCATGTCTTGTTTGTTAGCCATGCAACTATCCATCTTACCAAGATTACATCCATACCTAGTTGTACGAATCAATTGATCTGTGTTTTGTGTATGACCCTATCAAATGTTGAAGTTAAATCAATAAAAATTACATCAGAACATAATTTTCCATTTATAGCTGTTATTATATTGTCACAGAACATTATGTTACAGATGGTTATAGATCAGTTTTCAACATATCCATGCTGATGTATGGTTTCAAGTCCTAAATTACCTTCTGCATTATTTTCCACAACATGAAAGTGAGGTAACAATCATTTTTTTTTCTTTGATGGGTAGGGAGGAAGAACCTTTCTCCATATAGGATGTATATATATCCTTGATATGTGTATATCCTTGCAAACATTTGTCATCTAAGTTCATTGGAAACTATTATTATGTTAGCTTTGAACATTGCGCTTTAGAAACATCTTAATTCTTTCTTGAAACAGCAAATAAGACAGAATGTCTCTGCTTACTCATGATTTTTGTTCAGGCCATCACTGAGTCAAAAGGGTTATAAAAATATTCTAAGAATGTATCTCAAAGAATCTATTAATATGCGACTTCAGGTGAAATAGTGCCCCCCCAGGCACCCCAGTTTAATTCATTTACTTCTTCCACACATATTCCAGTGGAGTCTTGGCCAGATAGGGTAGGGAAGGAGGTGCAAAGGAGGGGGCAGTGTGCCCCACTGGGAGCCACAGAGTCCTTTGTATAGAGCTCCATTTCACCTAAGGCTGACCTTGTTGACTGCATTCAGACATTATAGATGTATATTGTCCATAATGTGGCTACACTGAGTGGGTACTGAGGCATTCTGTGAATAAAAGTTACTAACATCATCTGATATCGCCGGTAATGTCCTTAATCTGTTGTAACAGAGCCCACACACCATATCATTTAGCCCCAACCATTCATTTGCTTCCTGCTATTCTCCCTTGTTTTGAAGTCACCCACCACCACTGCTCATATTAGTTTTACTCAGTGACTTTTTGCGTCTACATAATTTCTTATTAATATTCTCTGCATTGGTTTAGATTTCAAATAGGAAGATTTATCTAGCAGTAGTTTATAACCCCATGATCATTTCACATCAGAGGTGACAAAACACGAATAACAATCATTTCATTCAGAATACAACAATATCCAGAATGTTCTATTCCACAGAAAGTTTGTTTACTACCTGCAAGAATTGTACATGTATATATGCTGTAAATAATTTCCTTGCTAGGATTGTAGGATCAGTATTACTGCAGTCGTCCCTAGCTATTATCAGTTTTCTTTCCTGTATTTCATACAGGAAATAAATGAATGTCTCTGGGTTGTCAGCACTTGACTATGGTGGTCTACACACTCCAACAGTTGTAATCTGCTCCAGTTTGTTTTTATTTGTCATGATGGCACAATCCACAGTGATGATTCTTCCAATCTAAAGTAGATACCTTAGGAAAAATTATGGGATCAGTTATATAAATATGCAAACAAATCTCTTTATTCATCTGCTAATCTGCACTAGATCTTTGCTCTTTGTCTCTCCTCAGCCTCTGAATTTTCTACACTTGTTTCTCATTGCATACCCCAATAGTTCTTACAACTTCTTTCTCTCTCATTTTAAAAAACACCCCGGGATTCTTTCTCTGCTATCTAGTATGGTCATAATCTACTACAAGAATGTACAATGCGTGCTATATAAAAATATTGGTTTAGTTAATATGATTTTTGTTCTTCCACATATGTGATGGCACTCTGTTCTTCTATTGGCCCAGCTACAATGGGAACAAATTCTACCCCAAGGTGCAGGACAATGTACATATTGTACTTAATAGGTAGCTTGTAAGTATTCTTTCTATTGTACAGGTTTGTTTAACTCGTCTGTTTTTGCTGTGCTTTTGCAATTGCAAATGTATTTTCCATTAAATTTGCTTACCACACTCCACTTTGAGTGTTTTTTGGTTTTGTAGTTTTATATATTTCATGTGGTTTGCATTATATATGCTTCAGAACCTGGATTGTGGTTTGAAAAGTTCCTTGAATCAGCCCACCCAATCAGATAACAAACACAAATAAATAAATAAAAATAAAGTTAAGGCTATAGAGGTAAATAGGAGAAATTAGAACCAGCTGCTTCCATTTGAACTGCCATTTGGTAGACATTCCTGACACTTGTTAATCTAAAAAATGAAACAATGTAGTAAGAAAATGCCACCTATAAAATATGATAAAGCATGTTAGAAACCTGCAGGATATCCTAAAAACTATAATGCCTATAGTAAGAGAACATATGGAGAGAGCACAGGAGACACAACAGAGAACATATCACAAAAATGGTAATTTAACACAATTTAAAGCAGTAGATAAAGTATTTATTCAAGTGCCCATTACCTAAAGACCTCTATGAAGTAATATCACAGCTGTGAACAAAACTGTGAAAAGAATGACATGAACAGACTGGACTTTCTTGTTTCTGTGAATTCCCCATGCTTTGCTAAGAAAAGCATTTTGATATCCCTGTAAGTAATCCTTCTTTAAAACCTGAGGAAGCTGCTGCATTGACTATTTTTATTACTGTTAGCCCTATATATTCATACATATGCATTCACATACAGACAAGCAACTGAGAACAAAGAAAGTGCAGCAATACATTTTATTTATTTATTTAACTATATTTTTATATATTCATATTTTACATGGTGGGTGAGTTGGTCCCCAAACCCTTTTTCACCAATAAACCAGTCTTACTATGGAGCACATACAGAACTAAGGGAATAAGCACCTTCCTCCCAACAACAGAATGCATCAAATAGTTATGGAAAGAGGGGAAAAGACAGACTCTACATCAACATGTATGTGGAACCAGAACTGATTTAAACTGCTATGTCAACTGGATGCTTTTGGTTCAGGCACCCTGACCAAAGTCCAGGAACATATTGTTAACTCATTACAACTGAGCATACCTCTCAACCTCTTAGAACAAGAAATCTGGACAAAGCCATTAATAAAAGTGGGAAAAATGCTCCATACTCGGCACAGTTTTTAAATATTGCTCTTACAAAGTTAGAAAGTTGATAGAATAACAGATTTTGCATTAGCATGAACTTTCTGAAGGGTATGAAGTCTGAAACTCAAATGTATGTCATTATTTTCTAACTTTGATTTGAAAAAGAGTATAACTTTCTCTCCTCATTATTTATTCAAAAGAATTATCCCTTAACATTAATTAACTCAGTCAGAAGTCAAATCACAAATGACAGAATTACCAAATTCAAACCTATTGTAACTAGTGGCTTTACTCCTACACACAGTGCACATAGATATGCATCTATTTCTTCATATTCCCTCAGTTTTTCGTTACCCATGTGTAGGGATTTGAATGACCTGAGGCACATTTTACAAAATAATTGGAAGATCATATTATGTGATCCGAACATCAGGACTAGTTTAGGAGTAGAACCTATTTTCTCATATAAAAGAACAAAGACCTTAAAAGCTTTTTTTGACAACAAAGATAGTCAGTTGCCTTTAACACCTGAGATTAAGGGCTCTAAATCCAAAGGTATGCACAAGTGTGGTAAATGTGTATGTTGCCAACACATTTTTGAGGGTTAATCTTACACATTTCCTCACTGCAACATCAAAAGTGTCTTTTAACAGTTGTTTTGACTGCAATTCTAGTATGGCAGTGTACTGTGCAATTTGTTCCACATGTTCAAGTTTTTATATCAGTAAGACTGTCCGCAGGTTGAGTGACAGAATAAAGGAACATTACAGAGCTATCAGGAACAAAGACAATTTTAATGCTCTTAGTAAGCACAGTGCCGGGTGCAATAATTTCATATTCTTTAAATTCTTAGTAAGGGAACAAATTAAGGTCTTCTTTGGGGATTCTGATTGCAAATTACAGGTTCAAGAACTAAAGTGGCAGTTGCGATTGAAAGCAGAATTTTTTCCAGAGTTAAATGAGTCACTGAATCTGAAATGTGCTTTAAAATGGTTTCAGTAATTTTCCCAGTATGATGTTGGACCCTTTATGCATTTTGGAAACATATATATTTTTGTGTGTATATAAACACAACTTTTTTATTTATATATATATATATATATATATATATATATATATATATATATATATATAAATTATTTATATGGCTTACTGGGAACCTTCCCAGTGTGTAAATACACTGCTATACAGGACAAGCTTCCTGGCACATCTGTACAGTGTTCATTACAGGGATTTACAGCCTACAATATTTTTTGACAATCATACATATGTACTATTATCCATTAAGTGGTTGTACAGGATTGGTTCTTTTATGCTTATTATTCATGACTTGTACTGTGCTTTGATATACATATATCCCTTGACATTTGATCCATTCTGAAGGGGTTCCGATACTGAATAAAAAGAACGAAAGCTTAAGGTATCACTGTGGGTTGTATTTCTTCACCTCCGTTCGTATTTTTTACTTTTTTTGTTTTATCAGAAGTTATTTATGCATGCATATATATATATATATATATATATATGTTTGTATATATATATATATATATATATATATATGTTTGTGTGTGTGTGTGTGTGTGTGTGTGTGTATTGCCCATCATTCATGCACACATGCAGCGTTATCAACAGAAGAATATTATATGATGTTTCTAGAAACATTGCAGATAATAGAGATATGCATAGTCATCCATGGCCTAAGCAAAATAGGTGTCAATGCACCATGGCCATGCTAGATGTGTAAAAATTTGTACTGTATCAGCTACGAAACAAATATAGATCTTCCATATGCAATGTGAATAGTAAATGAATTACTGCCAATAATATTAAGAAAATAGGTTACACTGGGATCTGAAACCACATATAAGCAAACAACATTTATACTGTCCCATTGCTTTACCACTTGTGCTAACGGATATCACTTCTCTTTTAAAGTTGTCACTCAGCATTCACACATGCAGATGTATACTGTAAGATATTTATAGAAGCTTTGAGGATAAAAGAGGAAAGTGTAGTCATCTACAGCCTAAGTGCTAGAGGCATCAATGCTCCATGGCCATGCTGCATGTATAAAATCTGTACTGTATAGGATACCAAACAAGTCTTGAGTTTCCAAATGTGATGTGCAATATTACATGAATTACTGATAAAATTTAACAGGCAACATTGGAATTTGAAACCCACATACAGGCAAGCAACATTCACTACTCTACAGTGCTTAACCTGTTGAGTCAAGGGACAACCCAGTTCCTTTGAGGTTTTAAAAGCAGATATTATGGGATAGCAGTACAAATAGTATGCCTGAAGTTCGTATTAATATACATTCATAACAGACTGTCTTGCATTATGTTTAAACTGGCCTAGTGTAGTTGTGTATAACCTCAGAATGCGTAGACATGCAACTGTGAAATTTAATAAGTAGAAGAAAATTTACTCTGTGTAAATTACTACAATACAAGTAACCATGGAATACACTTGAAACACAATGTATCACATAAATAGATATGCTTACTACCGACAGACATGATAATGTAAGTCCTAACGTGTGGAGTATGAGACTTACTGTAGACATCTGGTGGCTGGCATTGGATCTGTGTGATCCTTGGGCAAAGATCCCCTGCATTCCACTTATTTAGGTCATCATGGTGGTGGCAGACCTGCAGTCAGTTCAGCAGAACCCAGTTCATTCATGATGCTCTCTTCCAATCTAATTCCAGATGTCGATCATCACAACGTTACTGGGGGATTCTCACATCCTCTGCTCTTGTCTAGCACAGACAGTGAGCATCTGTGTCATTTCCTCCAGCCCAGTTCAGTGTCTGCGCATACTGAAGCTTCCTCTTGGTCAATATTCTCACTGAAGTAGTATTACGTTGCAGAAAAATGCCTTCCAAAAGAGGCTAACTAAGGCCTTCCAAAAGAGGCTAACTGAGGTTGCACTCAGTTCACAGGTAGCAATAGTATAAGAATATTCTTCAATATTACATTTTAAAGAAGGCACATATAGGATGATGGCAGACTATAGGAGGGCATCAGGTACATGTTACAGATATTCCCATTTATTGATAGCTATTGGGCAACTGATCTCAGCACTGTACACTTATGCCGAGCTATTGGTTAATGCACCAATATTTGAGAACTTACTGGGTAATTCACTAATAGGATTCCAAAACACTGAATGCTAATAAATCTCATTAATTATGCATGCCACAGATGGTACTCAAAAGGCATGTGTGATTAGATAACTTCACTCTGGGATACAACTAAGTCAGAATGAGCTTCCAAAGGTAAGCTCTCACCTGCTTGCATTGCTGTAGTAGGTTACAGTGCTATTATCACATAATTATGTTCACAGTATGCTGTGTAAAACAACTGAAACATGTTTTCATGCATATGTTGTTTGAAAATGTTTACATTACAATCTGTCAGTTACATAAAGAAGGGGGTAGACTTCCACTGTATGCATGCATACAGGTACATATCCATCACTAACAAGGAGGTGTTTCCCCATATGCATTTAGATGGTTACAAACAAACCAGCCCGGTGGAATACAGATACAGGTGGAAACAACACATATGTGTAGTTAATGCAGAATAACCTGTAATGTCTGAAGTTTGTTTGCAGACACTGATAACTTACTGGGTTTTCTGCAAGTTATATGTTCAGTGACTGATTTACAGTTACTCTGTTATGCTGAATTATATAGCAATAGTTATTCATTTCATGGGATATAGGCAACATTAGGATGTTGTAACATTTATGTGTTGATATGTTGTCAGTACTGCATAATGGGTCATTTTCAAATGCTGTTGTTTTACTGCCTTGTTTTTTATATAAATGTCCCCCCTATCATGACAGTTACATTTGTGATGCTGTCTGTCACTGACGGAGATAATATCTAAGATGCATCCTGCATTGCTGAGGTTGTACTATATTTTAAGTTCAGATGTGCATGTAACTGTAGCAACAGCATTGCTACAGTACTGAAACTGTGGCACAGAGTGGCCTTTACTTATCATAATATCCACTGATATGGGTTCAAATTCCCACTTCTGCATACATGACATGTACAAGCTTGTTGAATGGATTGATTGCTGTGCACATGTATGCTGATGGAGTTGGGGTGTAAGGATTACCTCTTCTGACATGTTTTTAATGTTTATTTTGATTATCTGTACCTGACAGTGATATACATGACACAAATTGTTTTGCATACCTATGCAACGTAAATTAGAGGTGAGCTATTCATTTGAAATATGCTTTTAACATTATTGTGTAAATATGTGATCCCCTGTAGGAAATCTAAGATCTGCATATCATTCTGTCTTCCAGATGTTGAATTTCAATAGGAGAGACAATTTCTCACATAGAGAAAATGCAATTGTAATAGAAGCTCTGCTTCAGCGTGGATGGAGTGGCAATATTGTGCGGAGGAATCAAGTGTGGTCAGATCCGACACACATGATAAATGCTCTGGGTGGTCATAATAGATCAAGGAAGGCCTGCTGGCAACATTGCTCTGACATGATGCTCTATGCAGCCTGTAAAACTCTGCTATTATAAGAGGTGAGAAATGTCATTGGAGGTGAGCCACTATTGCCTCCCCCAGGTGAGATAATGATGTCCCTGGCCTCCCCTCATACCACTTGCCAGGATAGTTGGATAATCAGGGAGGTTTTGAAGCAAAGGTTTCAGGAAGTACAGGTATGTCGAATGTTCTCAAACAGTGCAGCATGCTCCAATTCTCAATAAAGGATAGTACAGCACCATTCTTAATGCATTGTTATATTTACATTACAGCAGCAGAACTACACTTTGGACATGACAGGACACCTGATGTGGATGCATAACAACATATAGGATGACGGCAGACTATGGGAGTTATATTACCAACACAGTTTATGCATAACACTGTCAGTAACGTGTGATGCTGTGTTTTTTTCACTTGCATAGACCCCAACATCTTAATATCAACAACACATGTCATTGAAGTGACTTCATATCTTGCCTCCTTTTTTGATTCTGGAGTATACTCACATGTTGTTGTTTGTGTGCCATTTTAACCTACAGAAACATCATCACAAGATATAGGCCAGGAAGCATCTACTACAGGCAGACCTAGTAAGGTTGTTCATACAGCTGCTGTTGTGCAGAACTGTTTGGCTTACCTGTGATCTATGATATTAATGTTGGAATTTTTTCCTACACAGGTACATCAGCACCATGTGTGCACCACTTAACATGTAAGTGTCTCCATATCCAGTTAGTGTGATCCAGAGTTGCTGTGTGGCTCTACCTCCTGTTAGGACTGTGGAATGTACTCATGAGGTTGTTCTTGTTGTACCACTTCAACCTACAGATAAATCATTGCAAGGCAAGGGTCAGTAATTTTTTGCTACAGTCAGACCTGGTAAGGTTCTTTGTTCTGTTGCTGTGTGCAGCATTGTTTAGCACACCACTGATGTATGATATTAATGTTGGCTTCTTCCCTTCACAGGTACATCTGCCAGACATGTCAACCATTTCATAGGTTCATAGGTTCATAGGAAGTGACTAGACTAATGGCCCTATGGCCTTTACAAGTCTAGCCATGTAAAAACCCCAAATACCCAAGCTGACCATAATTAGATGATCGTTGTTAGCAGAGCAATACTATGATCAGTACAGAGTGTCCTTGTCCATGAGGGCTATAGGTGCCACCCATGGGTAAAATTTGAGGTTTCCCATCCAGTTCTCAAGGTTGCACTTAAATAGGGTCATTGAGGAGCTTTGCTTCACATGAAGCAAGAGCTTATTTCATAGGAGCAGCAATCTCTGAGAGACACATTGGTCTCTTGCACAAGTTCTATTAATGTTGCAGGCCAGGTTGAGATCTATGGAATGAGTGACTCTTGCCCCATTTGATTTGTGGTTGTGCAGCACCATTAGGGCAGGGTCAGAGACTGTTCTGTAGGCCAGGCACAGGTTGCCTCTCAGCAACCTGCACAATAAAGAGTACCATGATAGGGCTTTCAGACTTTCCATGTAGGTCATGTCTTGGAAGCCCTGAATTCTCTTAGTTAGAAACCTCTGTGGTCTCTCCAGCTGCTACAGGTGTCTATTAAGGTACATACAGAAGGGAGAATTGTACTCAATTAGTGGTCTGAGTACAGCTGAGTAATGACCTCCTTGGTGCTGGATGTGATGCCCTTATTTATGAGATGGGCAGTGTAGAAATCTTTCCTTACTACTGTGGACACATGGTGATTGAAGTTTAGATTGCTATCAACCTGCATTCCGAAGTCACACACCACTGTGTTTGAGTTTAGAGGGGTGCAGTCTATATTGTAACTAGCAGGAGCTACTTCTCTGCCAAAGTGGATTATGAGGCATTTTTTTGCATTTAGTTTCAGACCATGGTTCAGGCACCAGTCATTTGTCTGTGTCCATCCTTTATGTAATTTATTGATGTCGTTGAGACACTCTGTGATTGCACCTGGTTTACAGTCATCTGCAAACTTAGTAAGCCACAGGTTATCAGCGTTTGACTGGACTTCAGAAAAATAAATTCCAAACAGTAGAGGGCCCAGTACAAATTCTTGTGGTACATCACTGGTAACTGGTCTACTGGTGGGGGTGAAATCCCTAACTTTAACAGTGTATATTCTATCTGTGAGTCACTTTGCTACCTATCTAGTGATGAATGGGTTGATACCCAGCTAAGAGAGTTTCTTAATGATCCCTGAGTGGGGAATTGTGTCAAATGCCTTGGCTAAATCAAGATAGGTGGTTTGTACTGCTTTATCCTCATCCAGGGCTTTGGTGACTTTCTCAAATAAATTAACCAGATTTAATAAGCAAGATTTACTCTTGACGAAACCAGACTGGGTTGGGTCAAGAGTTTGAAGGTTGTCTGTGTCCTGGTTGATAAGGTTGATAATGATTCTTTCCATGGCCTTGCAGATAAGGCTGGCCAGGCTAATGGTTATATAGTTCCCAGGGTCAGTTGATGGACCCCCTTTGTACAAGGGGATTACTGCTGCTGTTCTCCACTCCTCTGACACAAAACAAGTGTTCAGGCTGTGGTTAAAGAGACAGCTAAGTGGTTCCACTAGGTCTTGTTTTAGATTGTTTAGTATGCAGCCTGGGATGTTATCTGGTCCCATAGAGGCTGTATTTTTGGTCTTGGAGACTGCTTGAATAACCTGTTCTTTGAAGATAAATGGTAGAGGACAGGTGTTAAGAATGCTATGGGGTATGGCTGGTTGGGATGGGGGGGGGATTCTTGCCACATCTGTCAGCCAGAAGGTTGGCAATCTCATCAGGTTCCGTGTGAGTGTTTCCATCCACTATAAGTTTGGCACACAGATGGGTATTCCCTTTGAGGATTCAGATGAATGAATGCCTTACAACTGTCTTTAGTTATGGATGCTAGTCTAGTTTCATAACTTGCTTTAGAGGACTTTACAAGGTTTCTTATTTTCTTGTTTAGGCTGTGTAAGGTAATCTTCCTTTGCTGACTATGTTCCTTCTTGTTCTTAGATATCAGTTTCTTTCTTTTGTTATATAAATTATTTATACTTGTGGTCCACCAGGGTGGTTTGTTTTTGTGGGAGGACTCGGACTTAGTCCTGTTAGGTACTGCTGAGACAATACATTTGCTTATGTGGCTATATAGGGCAGTTGTGAACTTCTCCACATAGGAATCATTGTTGTCTGTGTTAGCAGGGGCTTTGAAACCATTTATGCCATCAGTTAGGAGGTGATAGTTTGATTTGGAAAATTTTTTTTTTTTTTGCTTCTGTGGGTGTCAGCTCAGATATTTACTTCAAATGAGATAAATTTATGGTCTGACTTAATCAGGGAGAACAGTATACTGGGGGGTAGTGCAGTAGCCCCCAATATTGGAATGTACTAGGTCTAGGACATTTGAGCCCCTTGTTGGGGTGTAGACTAATTGTTCCAGTGCATTTGAGTTAACAAAGTTCAGGAACCTCAGTGCAGTGCAGAACCTCAGTGCAGTGCATTTGAGTTAACAAAGTCCAGGAACATGGTGTCAGAACTGGGATTCCACAGACTGCTTTTCAGAGCAAAGAAATGTCGAGTTAACAGTGAATGTAAACTAAGAAAACTGAGCAAATAAAAGGGCCAGAAATGAACCAATGGTAATGAACACTTGCACAAACAACTTATTTTATAAAAAAGACAAAACAGAGCATTACAAGGGCACAGACCACATTATTAAACAAGTGAGAGGCACAAAAGGTTTATTAAGTAAATAAATGAAATGTTTAAAATTAAGATATTTGATAAAACAATTATCAGAAAAGCACATAAGGGGTTTGGAATTACCTCAGAATTGCAAAATGAGCATGTTTAAAGTAAAATGGGCATGTTTAGAATTAAACGAGCACAAGAAAAGTATAATGGGGACAGAAAAAGATTAAACAAGCAAAACAAATATAAGGGCAAAAAGGGCACATTAAGCATAAATAAAGCAAGGCAACTGCATGTTTTTTGGCAAAGTACTGTGTTTTGGCATAACTACTATTTTGCATTGTATTAAGGACATAACTAGAGTTATTTGAAATATCTCAAAATGTGTAAAGTGCTTACAGTGTATACTTATTACCGTGCATTTATTCCAGAGAGTTTATCTGTGTGAAAGGTGCAACTATTTCTTGAAGTATAGTAAAAATATAGCCATTTTGAAAAGTTTCTTGTGCTGGCTGTGTCTATTTGCAAAATGCAGCCATTACAGAGTGTCTCTTGCACTGTAAAGAGTTATTTAGCAAAGTACAGCCATTTTGGAAAAGTTTCAGTGTGCTGTGTACTGTTTATTCGCAAAGTGCATTTATTTTGAATTGTTTCTTACACTGATAAGAGGTGATTTCTTACAGTACAGTTATTTCAAGAATATTCTGGGGCCCAAGAGTCTTATTTCACAAAGTTCAGTTATTCAGAGGCTTGTTGTGCTATTGGGTATAGTTACAAATACTGGCATAGATTTCTGGGATATGTACATGTGTGTGTTCGTGCATACTTGCAAAAGCCTTCACTGGTATGTGTGCATATGGCAGACAGATTTTGAAAACCATCACCACTTGTATTTGATCAGAATATTGCAGAGAATTGGAGAATACTTGAGCAAGAGTATGATATTTTTATACAAGCAGCTTATTCTGACAAAGATGCATGCAGCAGGGCATTCATTTTTCTAAACTTAACTGGGTCAGAGGCCATTGAAAGAGAGCATTCATTTGTGTATGCACCCACAGTATATGAGGGAACCATCATATTGTTGTACAGGCTGAATCAAGGGAAGACCCCAAGTGTTTGAAATGCAAGTTCAGGGAAATGTGTAACCTCCAAACAAATATTACATTAGAGATGCATTTGGATTACCCAAGAGATCAGAAACCAGGGGAAACTTTTGCAACTTATATTACTGACCTGAGAAACAAAGCTAAAATGTGTCAGTTTGGTGACTTAAAAGATGAGCTGATAAAGGAAAGGCTTGTGTGTGGTTTTAATAGTGCTGCAGTGAAAAAGATTTCGCTTTGTGATAGTAATTTAACACTGAGCAAAGCTATTGAGATTTGTCAAATCCTTGAAGTTACAGAAAGGTATACAAGTAAGCATGCAAGTGATAAGAGCATGGTTTCAGCAGGTTCCAGAGCAAATGTAGACAGCATACAACATGTGGCTAGCAGAAGCAGGCCTAGGTGCATGGCAGTTGCAACTCCTGTGGGTTTTCCTGGGAGACCCCATAGTTTTCTAGCATGTTCTAAGAAAAGGACATGCTCAGTGCAATACAAGGGTTATTCATCAAAACCTAAATCCAGCTCTATTGTTAACTTTCACAACTGTGGTGTCAGTCATGAATCTAAAAGAGAAAAATGCTTAGCATTGGGTCAGTAATGCCACAAGTGTAAAAAATGAAACCACTTTCAGAAGTTTTGCAAATCAAGTAAATTTCACACAGTTATAAAGAAGGTTCACTTAAAAAGGCAAGTTGATCATATAGAGAGCTGTAATTCTACTTTAAAACTAGATGGTGTATCAGTAATTGGTGAAAAGGTTAATGAACTAGATTTGCTGGCAAAGAGTGAAGTGTTTTGTACTGCCCAGATCAATGGTAAGTCCACCGAGCTTAAAGTGGACACTGGCTCAAAGTGAATTTTTATGTCAGCAGACACATTTGCTAAAATGAGAAGGTACAGTTCTGTCCACATACCATAAATGTAGATGTTTGAGTGCATTCATTGTTGCAGTCATCACTTGTGGGTTATCCCTGCTGGGTAGCCCTCGGCTGGCCTGAATACCAGCAGTAAAGGATTTCCCTCCTGCATCGGCTGTTCTGAGACTGTGTCAGGTTGTCAGGGCTATAAAGGGTGACAGCCAATGCCATTACATCAGTTTTTCTTGCCCCCTCCAATACTCAGGAGCCCCTAAGAGGATATAGAAATATGGGGAAAGGTGGGAGGGAAACAGGACTGTAACAGTGAATATACTCGAACATTTATATTTATGGTAAGTGTACACAACTGTAATATGTTCTTCCTGTTTCACTGTTGCAGTCATCACTTGTGGGAAGATTCCCAAAGCTGAAGAAGTAGGTGGAGGCATACTATATAGGTTATGGGGATGCTGGCGTGCCCTGCAGGATTGCAGATGCAAATCCTGCCCTGGGTTTGGAGAATGTAGCCAGCTGGTAGTGCTTAGTGAAAGTGTGGATAGATGTCCAAGTAGCAGCCTCCAGAATATCCTTATTAGAGCCCTTCTCAGGAAGGCCGTGGAAGTAGCAGCTGCTCTAGTGGAATGAGATCTAATGGATTTAGGAGGGCTCTTTCCATGGAAGGCATAGCAGAAATGAATGCACTGAGAGATACATTTGGGAATGGTCTGCTTTGTAATGGGTTTCCCCTCTGCCCCAGGGGTGAACAAAACCAATAGCTGCTCAGTTTTCTGACTGATTTGGCCCTGTCAAGGTAAAATCTCAATTGTTTCTGTATGTCCAGGGTATGCAGAATCCTTTCTCCTTTATTGGTAGGTTTTGGAAAAAACGTTGGTAGGTGAATGGTCTGGTTGAGGGTTATATCAGAAACCACCTTAGGCATAAAGAAGGGGTTGGTTCTCAAAGAGGCCCTGTCTGCATGGAAAATGATGAAGGGCTCAGTGGCCATGAGGGCGTGGAGCTCAGATACCCTCCTGGCAGAAGTGATGGCTAGCAAGAAAGCAGTTTTCTAACAGAGGTACTTGAGATTTGCTGAGTATGCTGGTTCAAAAGGGGGTAGAGTCACATTTTCCAAAACAAAGTTTAGATCCCAAGCTAGTGCAGGTGGCCTGATGTGAGCCACACCTCTGAGGAACTGTTTTAAGAGGTGCTGAGAGAACAAGGGCTGCTCTGCCTGGACATAGGCTGAGATAGATGAAGCATGAGGCTTGTTAGAGGAGTAGGAAACCCCTTTTCTAGAAGCTCTGCAAGGTAGTCCAGAACCAATGTTAAACTGGCATTGGCACTGTATTCATCTCTGCTGCTGCACCAGCAGGTGAACCTTTTCCACTTTGCTGAATAAGATTTTCTAGTGCTGGGTCTAGGGGCCTCCTTAATAATATCTAACACTTGCTTGCTGATGGCTGCAGTGTTATCTGCTTTTGAGGAATCATCCATGCAGTTAACTTGAGAGTGACCAGGTCTGGGTGCAGTAGCTTCCCTTTCTGTTGTGTGAGAAGGTCTGTGAGGGGTAGGGAGCTGGGAGGGTGCATGCTCAGACTGAGGAGCATGGGGTACAAGTGCTGCTTTGGACAGTCTGGGGAAATTAGGATAGCCCTTGGCCCGTCCTCTTAGATCTTGAGCAGCACCCTGGGTATCAGAAGTAGTGGGGGGAAAATATACACAAACAGGCTGCCACAGTGGAAGGAGAGGGCATCCACCCTCCAAGCTTCTGGGTGAAACTCTCTTGAGCAGAATTTGGTCAGCTGGCCATTCTAGTAACTTGCAAAAAGGTCTATGTCTGGTTCCCCCAGATTTGACTGATCTTTAGGAAGGTCTTCCTGTGCAACTGCCACTTGTGGGGATCCAGGAGTTGTCTGCTTAATTGGTCTGCCAGGGTGTTTTGTTTCCCTGGAGGGTATTGTGCTATCAAATGCAGTCTCAGGTTTGAGGCAGACTGCCAGATTTTCATAGCTAAGTGACACAGGGGGTAAGAATGGGTGCTCCCTTGCTTGTTGATGTACCACATGACAGTAGTATTGTCTGCCTTGGTTAAAAGGACTCCTGGAGACAGATGATCTTGAAAGGTTAGGATTGCTCTGTGTACTGCTAGTATTTCTTTCAGGTTGATATGGAGACTCTGACCCTCCTGTTCCCAAAAGGCCTGAGTTCTCAGTGTTCCTTTGTGAGCTGCCCAGACAATGTGTGAGGCATCTGTGGTTATGGTTTGGTCATGTGGCTGAAAGACAAAGGGAAGGTCCTTGTTCAGAATGCAAGCCTTGGCCCACCATAGGAACTCCTTCCCGAGACAAGGAATCAGGGGGAGTTGGTGTTCCAGTGACTGGAAGTGTTGGCACCAGAGGTTCCTTAGGTACCATTGCAATTTTCTCATGTGCAGCCTGGCATGGGGTACCAGCAAATGCAGGAGGTCATGTATCCCAGGGCCTGCAGGATTTTTCTGGCAGTGAGCTGGGTTTTGTATGCAAGCTAGGTGAAGTAAGAGTGTAGAAAGGCTTGCTTCTGTTGGGGGAGGAAGTCCATTTTTGCTGAGGTGTCTAGAAGGTTGCACAGGAAGGTTATCCTTTGTGTGGGCTGTAGATGGGACGTATCCAGGTGGATGGTGAATCCCAGTGAGGTTAGTAGGGTCTGCACAAAGGAGAGGCCCTACAGGAGTTTTTCCTTGGCTTCTGCCTGTATGAGGCAATTGTCGAGATATGGATAAATGTGTATATCCTTCTGTCTGCAAAATGCAATGACTGGAGCCAGGCACTTGGTAAAGACTCTGGGAGCAGTGGATAAGCCAAAGGGTAAAGCAGAGAACTATAAGTGTTGGGACCCTGCTCTGAACCTTAGGTAACTCCTGCAGGACTGTCTGATAGGGATATGCAGGTAGGCATCCTTCAGATCTAGGGTCACTAACCAGGCTTGCGGCAGGAGCATAGGTAGTAGTTTTTTGTAGAGTCAGCATATTTAATTTTGGAACCAGAAGGAACAGATTCAGGGTGGAGAGGTCTAGGATAGGGCACCAGGCACCCTCTTTTCTGGGAACCAGGAACAGGCTTGAATAAAATCCTTTTCCGGTCTGTTCCTTTGGTACAGGTTCTACATCACCCTGGGCATAAAGCTTTCTGATCTGACAAATAGCTTCTGTCTTCTGATTTGCAGGGATATCTGGGGAAACTGACCTTTCTGGTTTTAGATCTGAGGTGATGGTCTGCCAGTTTTCTAGGAAGAGGGAAAGTCTTCCTCCTAGTCTGTTGGGTGACATGAGGGGCAGATGGGAGTGGAAAGAGTCATTAAGAGTCCTTGGAGAAAGGAGTTGGCTTAGAACTCCCTTGCCTAGGAGCAGCAGTGGTCCACTGCCTGGGTCTTTCTTGGCTATGGGACTGATGCCTAGGGGTTCTGTCTCAGCATCCCTTTCTCTGGACTGGTTTTGTCTGAGAGGGAAGACCACTGTTTAGTGGGGAAGTTTCTGCTGAACCTGGGAGGCTGCACCTGTAAGAAGTCCTTGACAGTTTGCATGGACTTGGCTTTGTCCTCCATTTTCTTAATGACCTGTTCCACTTTAGGTCCAAACAACTGGTCTTTATCTAAGGGGGCATCTAGCAGTTTAGAATTTACCTGATCAGGCAAAGGCTTCTCCATTAACCAGGCATGCCTTGTGATTACTGAGCCTGTGACTGCAGCCCTAGTAAATGCTTCTAAGGCATCAAAACCACAATGCAAGGAGTGTTTGGCTACCTGAGAACAAGACTGTAGGAGGTCTGTTAATTCTCTGGTAATACTATTGTCAGAAATGAAAGATAACTTCTGTTTAATAAGTTTGAGGACATTTTGCTGTAATTTCAGCATATGGACTTGACAATTTAAGGCTCTTACAGCTAAAGTGGCTGAAGTGTATACTTCTTTTTCCCATTCTGTCTACAGCTCTGCTTTATTTGTCAGCTGGGATGGTATTTTTAGATGAGCTTGCCCTAGCTCCCTTAAGGCCTTGAGTAATGACTTCAGAGTCTGCAGTAGGATTTTTGAAAAGATATTTGTGGGTGTCTTGCACCCTGTAATATCTGTCTGGTTTTCTGGGTGCTGGGGAGGAGAGAATATGGTGTAAGGGCAGACTCTAGGAAAACATCCTCCACTACATCCAGGAAAGGTGGAATGGGCTAAGGTCTATGCTGGGCAGGTCAAGGAACTCTCTCAGTCTCTTCTTAGACTGAGGGTAATCCAGGGCCTCCCATTGAAAGTGTTCTCTGAGGGAATTTAAGGTTTTCCCAAAAGAAAGTTCCTTGGGGGGGGGGGCAGATTAATGGGGTCATCAGCATTAGAATCCTCAAATGCTGCAAAGGGCTGCTCTTCCATGTTTGACTCCTCAAGGACATATTCTTCTGATTCCTGGTCAGTGGGGGCCTCAGGGGAGGTGTCACTTTTTCTTTTGGCTGGGGTGGGAGGGTGGGGCTGGCTTCCCCTAATAAGAGTCATCAGGTCTTCTGCCATTCTGAGCAGTTGCTGTGACTGAGGGGAAGGCTGGTTAGGTGTAGGTCAGTAGCTGGGTCCTTGGGGAGGGACCTTTATGGGGTTAGTCTTGGGCCTGGATGGGTTGGTAGTCTTATACAAAGTGAGTTTAACTGGCAGCATTGTCGCCGGTCTGAGTCTGGCTAAGGTAGTCAGAGGAGTCTCAGCAGAAGCTGGTACATGCAAAGCGGCTCCGGACCCGACCGCATGAGAATGAGGTGACATACTGGCAGAGGGAGGTGGATCCGGCAGCATACTGGACTCTGAATGTGTCTCGGTAGAGGCCTGCGATGGTCTCTTGACTGGCATCAGGGGCTGTGAAGGCCCCTCACTGAGTTGTTAAATACCAGAGTTTTGACCTGAGTTGTCAGAGATCCTAACTTTTAGAGGCCTACCTTTAACCTTGTATTTCTTTTTTTCTCGATAAGTCAGTAGCCGGTTGAGAGACTGATGCCATATTGCATTGAGAAAAAGTCTCACTAAAATGCCTAGCTACAATTTCAGCTCTTCTTCTTATGGTTCTACCATTAAACAGGGCACAGAACTGACACCCGGGGATGTCGTGGTCTGGGCCTAAACAAGTGACACAGAGAGAATGGAAGTCTTGGTGTGGGATCTGCTTTCCACAACTGAGACAATTATGGACTTTCTCTGACATCTGTTAAAAGCAAGACAATGTTCCCCAATGGGGCACTTAGCTTTAGACGTTTTTTCTTACTCTGGCAACAACCATCTGATGCACTCACAAAACTGCTTCTGCTTTGGGCTCCATGGCAAGAAAGACTGGTGTAATGGCGTTGGCTGTCACCTTTTATAGCCCTGACGACCTGACGTCAGCCAGTCTCAGAACAGCTGATACAGGAGGAAATCCTTTTCTCTGGTATTCAGGCCAGCTGAGGGCTACCCAGCAGAGATAACCCACAAGTGATGACTGCAACAGTGAAACACAAAGAACCTCTAGTGAACAACTCAATGTGGCTAGTTGTGCGAAGCTTGTTGCTTATGGAGGTGAAGAAATTCAAGCTGAAGGTTCATGTTATTTGGCTAGGAACTGTTACAACTTGTTATTCTATGTAATTTGAAGACCTGTGTAGTCATTAATGAGTCTCAGAGACAGCGTGAGAATGAATTTGCTTTCCTTTATCAAAGAAGTTCATCATATAAGTCATATTCTAGTTCCAGTTTTACTGAAGCTATTGTCTCAGAGTATGCTGATGTTTTCGATGATAAGTTGGGAAAACCTCCAGTTGTGTATCCTATGAAGTTAGACCCAGAGGTCAGCCCAGTCGTCAGACTGGCAAGAAAAGTAATAACAGCTATGCAAGATAAAGTTAAAGCTCAGCTGGACAAAATGGTGCAGCAAGGTGTAATTTGTCCAATTACAGAACATATTGAATGGATGTTGTCCATGGTAGCAGCTCACAGAAAAGGCTCAGACGAAATCAGAATATGCATTGACCCAAGAGATTTGAACAAAGCATTAAAGAGACTATATCATCCAATGTGTACAGTCAAGGAAGTCACATCCCTAATACCAAATGCCACTGTTTTTTCTTTCTTTCTTGGATACAAAAAGTTAAATTTGGCAAGTAATGCTTGAATGCAAGTCCTCATTACTTATTACTTTCAGTACCCCATTTGGCAGATACAGATTCCTCAGGATGACATTTGGAATAAATGCTGTAAGTAAAGGCTTCCAGCGTGCAATGGAGCCAATTTTTACAGGTTATCCTTGCGCCATAATGGTACATGATTTATCGGTTGAAGGCAATGGTGAAGCAGAGCATGACAGAAACTTTAAGAGAGTTCTAGACAGAGCATGTGAAGTGAACTTAAAGCTCAATCCTCTAAAGTGCAAATTCAGAGTATCAGAAGTTACATATGTAGGTCATTTATTTAGTAGTAGTGGCTTGTGACCAGACCCGTCCAAGCAAGCAGCCATTCTTGAGATGCCAGCTCCAGATAATGCTCAAGCTCTACAACATTTTATTGGCATGGTCAACTATTTAGGAAAGTTTATACCAGACTTCAGTGAGTTGACAGCACCTTTAAGAGAGGTGACATGCAAAAATGTTATATGGTCTTGGTTGGAACAGCACCAAAAGGATTTGAAGACCTTAAGCAGAAAATTGCCACCTCATGTACATTAAGATACTATGATGTCAACAAACTGGTAACTCTTTCCTGTGATGCTTCAAAGTTTTGTCTTGGCACAGTTATTCTTCAAGAGGGCAGACCAGTAGACTATGCATCTAGATCTCTTACCCAAACTGAAATGCAATATGCTCTAAATGAGAAAGACCTTTTAGCAATAGTATTTGCACGTTCAGAGTTTCATGATTATATCGATGGTCGAACTATTCAGATTGAAACTGATCACCAGCCTCTAGTTACTATTTTAAAGAAGCCTATGCATTCAGCTCCAGGGAGATTAAAAAGAATGATGCTCAGATAGCAAACGTACAACGTCAAAATGTTCTATACCAAAGGCAAACTTTATCTAGCTGATACCTTATGCAGATCACCCAGAAATACAACAGAACAGCTTTATTCAGAGACTTTTGACTTTAATGTCATGGAAGTGCATAATTTTCCTACCATGATACTTGATGAGCTGAGAGATCATACAAAGACCAATTTTGCAAAAGTTCAACCACTATATTAATGTTGGATGGCCGTCAAAGAAATCTAGTGTACCACTTGAAGTGCAAACTTATTTTCCTTACAGAGATGAGATATTGATGGAAGATGGCATTATTTCAAAGGTCCTAAAATTGTTGTTTCTGCTTCCTTACAATATGAATACATCCAGATTTTGCATCAGTCACCCCAGTTCCAAATATACCAAAAGAAGGGAAAGAGGACTAGTATTTTGGCCTTCTCTAGCAAAAGACATTGGTAAAATTATTTTTGTTCAGTATGCAATAGTACTAAACCACATTTGCAAAAAGAACCACTTCAGCTAAGTCAAGTTCCTGAACTGCCTTGGTTAATAGTAGCCACAGATATATGTGAGTGGAACAATCAGCATTACTTAGCATTGGTACACTCTTATTCGAACTGGTTTGAGATTGATTTACTACCTATTCTAACACTCACTGTTGCTATTACTAAGTTGAAACATAATTTCGCAGTTCATGGCAGTCCACACAAATTTATTTCTGACAATGATACCCAATTTACCAGTCAGTTGTTTCAGAAATTTGCAAGAGAATGGGACTTTGTACATGTTACTAGCAGTCCAGAGTATCCACAGTCAAATGGACTAGCTGAACATGCAGTACAGAGTGCAAAGCAATTGCTGGAGAAATCAAAGTGTGATAATGCCAATGATTTTTTGAATATACTTAATCTCAGAAACATACTCCATGACAATATATTTGGCTCGCCTACTCAGAAACTTCTGTCTAGACAAATCAGAACAACATTGCCTATTTGTTCCAGTTTGTGGAGGCCTAAAGCTAAGAACAACAGGACAATTAGAGCTCAGCTTTTCAGAAAGCATTCTTTCCAGAAGTACAGTTATGACAAATTGAGCAGATTCCTTCGTCCATTGAAAGAAGGAGAGTCAGTGAGGATACAAACTGTGAAAGATTTCGACCAGATTGGTCAAGTAACTGGTAAATGTACCGAGCTTAGATCCT